>NC_054479.1:78535787-78871488 GCF_017639515.1 Carcharodon carcharias
AAACTGTACACAATGTTCACTGATATCAAACTGTACACACTGTTCACTGATATCAAACTGTACACAATGCCCACTGATATCAAACTGTACTCAAGACTCACTGATATTAGACTGCACACAATTCCCACTGATATGGAAATGTAAACAATGGTCAAAGATATCAAACTGTACACAGTGCTCACTGATATCAAACTGTACACACTGTTCACTGATATCAAACTGTACACAATGATCGCTGATATCAAACTGTACACACTTTTGACTGATATAGAACTGTACACAATGTTCACTGATATCAAACTGTACAAAATGCACACTGATACAAAACTGTACACAATGCTCACTGATATCAAACTGTACGCACTGCTCAGTGATATGAAAATTTACATACTGTTCATTGATATTAAACTGTACACAATGTTCACTGATATCAATCTGTACACAATGCTCGCTGCTATAAAACTGTACACAATGCGGACTGATATCGAACTGTCCAAAATGCTTACTGATATCAAACTGTGCACAATGCACACTGATATCACACTGTGCACACTGTTCACTATTATCAAATTGCACAAAATACTCACTGATATCAAATTGTACACAATGCTCACTGATATCAAAATGTAGACACTGTTCACTGATATCAAACTGTACAGTATCTTCACTGATATCCATCTGTACATAATGCTCACTGATATATATCTGTACACAATGCTCACTGATGTCGAACTGTACACAAATCTCACAGATATAAAACTGTACACAAAGCGCACTGATATCGAACTGTACAACATGCTTACTGATATCCATCTGTACACACTGTTCACTGATATCAAATTGTACACAGTGCTCACTGATACCAAACTGTACACACTGTTCACTCAAATCAAACTGTACATTATGTTTACAGATATCAGTCTGTACACAATGTTCACTGATATCAATCTGTACACAATTGTCACTGATATTGAACAGTGCTCATTGCTTACAGATATCAAACTGTACACAATACGCACTGATATCAAACTGTATACAGGATTCACTGATATCAAATTGTACACAATGCTCACTGATATCAAATTGTACACACTGTTCACTGATATCAAATTGTACACAATGCTCACTGATATCAAACTGTACACAATGTTCACTGATATCAAACTGTACACACTGTTCACTGATATCAATCTGTACACAATGCTCACTGATATAAATCTGTACACAATGCTCACTGATATCGAACTGTACACCACAGTCGCAGATAATAAACAGTGCACAATGCTCACTGATATCAAACTGTACATGCTGTTCACTGATATAAAACTGTACACAATGCTCACTGATATCAAACTGTACACACCGTTCACTGATAACCAAATGTACACAATGCTCACTGATATCAAACTGAACACACTGCTCAGTGATATGAAACTTTACATATTGTTCATTGATATTAAACTGTAAACAATGCTCACTGATATCAATCTGTACACAGTGCTCACTGATATCAAACTGTACACAATGCTCACTGATATCAAACTGTACACACTATTCACTGATATCAAACTGTACACAATACTCACTGATATCAAACTGTAAACAATGCTCAAAGATATCAAACTGTACACACTGTTCACTGATATCAAACTCTACACAATGCCCACCGGTATGAAATTGTACACACTGTTCACTGATTTCAAACTGTATACAATGATCGCTGATATCAAACTGTACACACTTTTGACTGATATAAAACTGTACACAATATTCATTGATATCAATCTCTACACAATGCAGACTGATATAAAACTGTACACAATGTTCACAGATATCATTCTGTACACAGTGCTCAGTGATCTCAAACTTCACACAACACTCACTGATATAAATCCGTACACACTGTTCACTGATATCAAACTTTACACACTGTTCATTGATAACCAAATGTACACAATGCCCACTGATAACAAACTGTACTCAAGGCTAACTGGTATCAAACTGTACACAATTCTCACTGATATGAAACTTTACATACTGTTCATTGATATTAAACTGTACACAATGCTCACTGATATCATCTGTGCACAGTGCTCACTGATATCAAATTGCACACAATGCTCACTGATATCAAATTGTACGCACTGTTCACTGTCTCCATTACTGCCCAGTCCCTGGGGGATCAGACTGCACTGAACCCTTCATTGCTGTCCAGCCCTTGGGAGATGAGCCTGCACTGACTCCTTCATTGCTGCTCAGTCCCTGGGGAATCAGATTGCACTGACGTCTCCATTCCTGCCCAGTCCCTGGGGATCAGATGGCTCTGACTACTGCATTGCTGCCCAGTCCCTGGGGGATCAGACTGCACTCACTTCCTTCATTGCTGCCCAGTCCCCGGGGGATCAGACAGCACTGAACCATTCATTGCTGCCCAGTCCCTTTGGAATCAAACTGCAGTTACCTATTCATTGCTGCCAGGTCCCTAGGGACCAGACTGCAGTGACCCCTTCATTGCTGCCCAGTCCTTGGGGATCAGACTGCACTGACTCCTTAATTGCTGCTCAGTCGCTGGGGAATCAGACTGCAATGAAGCCTTCATTGCTGCCCAGTCCCTGGAGGTTCAGACTGCACTGACTACTTCATTGCTGACCAGTCCCTGGTGATCAGACGGCACTGACACCTTCATTGCTGCAGATTCCCTGGGGGATAGGACTGCATTGACTCGGTCATTCCTGCCCATTACCTGGGGGTTCAGACTGCACTGACTCCTTTATTGCTGCCCAGTCCCTGGGGGATCACAACGGCTATTACACTTCATTGCTGCCCAGTCCCTGGGATCAGACTGCAGTGACACCTTCATTGTTGCCCAGTCCCTGGGGGATCAGACTGCAATGACTCCTTCATTGCTGCTCAGTCACTGGGGAATCAGACTGCATTGACGTCTCCATTGCTGCCCAATCCCTGGGGGATCAGACTGCACTGAAATCGTCATTGCCGCCCAGTCCGCGGGGAATGAGACTGCAATGACTCCTGCATTGCTCCCCAGTCCTTTGGAGATGAGCCTGCACTGACTCCTTCATTGCTGCTCTGTCCCTGGGGAATCAGATTGCACTTACATCTCCATTCCTGCCCAGTCCCTGGGGGATCAGAAGGCACTGACTTCTGCATTGCTGCCCAGTCCCTGGGGGATCAGACTGCACTGACTCCTTCATTGCTGCCCAGTCCCCGGGGGTTCAGACTACACTGAATCCTTCGTTGCTGCCCAGTCCCTTGGGAATCAAACTGCAGTTACCTATTCATTGCTGCCCAGTCACTCGGGACCAGACTGCAGTGACCCATTCATTGCTGCCCAGTCCCTGGGGGATCAGACTGCACTGACTCCTTTAATGCCAACCAGTCCCTGGGGAATCAGACTGCAGTGAGCCCTTCATTGCTGCCCAGTCCCTGGGGGATCAGACTGCACTGACTCCTTCATTGCTGCTCAGTCACTGGGGAATTAGACTGTACTGACACCCCCATTGCTGCCCAGCCCTTGGGAGATGAGACGGCAGTGAAGTCTCCATTTCTGCTCAGTCCCTGGGTGTTTAGACTGCACTGAATCCATCATTTATGCTCAGTCACTGGGGAATCAGACTGCACAGACTTCTCTATTACTGCCCAGTCCCTGGGGGATCTGACTGCACTGAAACCTTCATTGCTGTCCAGTCCTTGGGAGATGAGCCTGCACTGACACCATTGCTACTCAGTCCCTGGGGAATCAGATTGCACTGACGTCTCCATTCCTGCCCAGTACCCGGGGGTTCAGACTGCACTGACTCCTTCATTGTTGCCCAGTCCCTTGGGAATCAGACTGCAGTTACCTATTCATAGCTGCCCGGTCCCTGGTGATCAGACAGCACTGAACCCTTCATTGCTGCCCAGTCCCTGTGGGATCGGAGTGCACTGACTCCGTCATTCCAGCCCATTCCCTGGGGGATCAGACTGCACTGACTCCTTTATTGCTGCCCAGTCCCTCGGGGATCAGACAGCACTGATTCCTTTATTGCAGCCCACTCCCTGGGGTATGAGACAGCTATTACACTTCATTGCTGCCCAGTCCCTAAGGATCAGACTGCAGTGATCCCTTCATTGTTGCCCAGTCCCTGGGGGATCAGACTTCAATGACTCCTTCATTGCTGCTCAGTCACTGGGGAATCAGACTGCACTGAAATCGTCATTGCCGCCCAGTCCGCGTGGCATTAGAATGCAATGTCTCCTGCATTGCTGCCCAGTTCTTGGGAGATAAGCATGCAGTGACTCCTTCATTGCTGCTCAGTCCCTGGGGAATCAGAGTGGACTTACGTCTCCATTCCTGCCCTGTCCCTGGGGGATCAGAGGGAACTGACTTCTGCATTGCTGCCCAGTCCCTGGGGAATCAGACTGCACTGAAACCTTCATTGCTGCCCAGTCCTTGGGGATCAGACTGCAGTGACCCATTCATTGCTGTCCAGTCCCTGGGGTATAAGACTGCACTCACTTCTTCAATGCTGCCCAGTCCCTGGGGATCAGATTGCAGGGAGCCCTCATTGCTGCTCAGTACCTGGGGGATCAGACTGCACTGACTTCTTCATTGCTGCTCAGTCACTGGGGAATTAGACTGCTCTGACACGTCCATTGCTGCCCAGCCCTTGGGAGATGAGAAAGCACTGAAGTCTCCATTCCTGCTCAGTCCCTGGGGGTTTAGGCTGCACTGAATCCTTCATTTATGCTCAGTCATAGGGGAATCAGACTGCACTGACGTCTCCATTATTGCACAGTCCCTGGGGGATCAGACTGCACTGAACCCTTCATTGCTGTCCAGTCCTTGGGAGATGAGCCTGCACTGACTCCTTCATTGCTGCTCAGTCCCTGAGGAATCAGATTGCACTGACGTCTCCGTTCCTGCCCAGTCCCTGGGGATCAGACGGCTCTCACAACTGCATTGCTGCCCAGTCCCTGGGGGATCAGACTGCACTCACTTCCATCATTGCTGCCCAGTCCCCGGGGGTTCAGAGAGCACTGAACCATTCATTGCTGCCCAGTCCCTTTGGAATCAAACTGCAGTTACCTATTCATTGCTGCCCAGTCCCTAGGGACCAGACTGCAGTGACCCCTTCATTGCTGCCCAGTCCCTGGGGGATAGGACTGCATTGACTCCGTCATTCCTGCCCATCACCTGGGGGTTCAGACTGCACTGACTCCTTTATTGCTGCCCAGTCTCTCGGGGATCAGAATGCACTGTCTCCTTTATTGCTGCCAAGTCCCTGTGGGATCACAAATGCTATTACACTTCATTGCTGCCCAGTCCCTGGGGGATCAGACTGCACTGACTCCTTCATTGCTGCTCAGTCACTGCGGAATCAGACTGCACTGATGTATCCATTCCTGCCCAGTCCCTGGGGGATCAGACTGCACTGAAATCGGCATTGCTGCCCAGTCCTTGGGAGATGAGCCGGCACTGACTCCTTCATTGCTGTTCAGTCCCTGGGGAATCAGATGGCAATTACATCTCCATTCCTGCCCAGTCCCTGGGGGATCAGAAGGCACTGACTTCTGCATTGCTGCCCAGTCCCCGGGGGATCAGACTGCACTGACTCCTTCATTGCTGCCCAGTCCCCGGGGGTTCAGACTACACTGAATCCTTCATTGCTACCCAGTCCCTTGGGAATCAAACTGCAGTTACCTATTCATTGCTGCCCAGTCACTCGGGACCAGACTGCAGTGACCCATTCATTACTGCCCAGTCCTTGGGGATCAGACTGCAGTTACCCATTCATTGCTGCCCAGTCCCTGGGGGATCAGACTGCACTGACTCCTTTAATGCCAACCTGTCCCTGGGGAATCAGACTGCAGTGAGCCCTCATTGCTGCTCAGTACCTGGGGGATCAGACTGCACTGACTTCTTCATTGCTGCTCAGTCACTGGGGAATTAGACTGCTCTGACACGTCCATTGCTGCCCAGCCCTTGGGAGATGAGAAAGCACTGAAGTCTCCATTCCTGCTCAGTCCCTGGGGGTTTAGGCTGCACTGAATCCTTCATTTATGCTCAGTCATAGGGGAATCAGACTGCACTGACGTCTCCATTATTGCCCAGTCCCTGGGGGATCTAACTGCACTGAACCCTTCATTGCTGTCCAGTCCTCGGGAGATGAGCCTGCACTGACTCCTTCATTGCTGCTCAGTCCCTGAGGAATCAGATTGCACTGACGTCTCCGTTCCTGCCCAGTCCCTGGGGATCAGACGGCTCTCACTACTGCATTGCTGCCCAGTCCCTGGGGGATCAGACTGCACTCACTTCCATCATTGCTGCCCAGTCCCCGGGGGTTCAGAGAGCACTGAACCATTCATTGCTGCCCAGTCCCTTTGGAATCAAACTGCAGTTACCTATTCATTGCTGCCCAGTCCCTAGGGACCAGACTGCAGTGACCCCTTCATTGCTGCCCAGTCCCTGGGGGATAGGACTGCATTGACTCCGTCATTCCTGCCCATCACCTGGGGGTTCAGACTGCACTGACTCCTTTATTGCTGCCCAGTCTCTCGGGGATCAGAATGCACTGTCTCCTTTATTGCTGCCAAGTCCCTGTGGGATCACAAATGCTATTACACTTCATTGCTGCCCAGTCCCTGGGGGATCAGACTGCACTGACTCCTTCATTGCTGCTCAGTCACTGCGGAATCAGACTGCACTGATGTATCCATTCCTGCCCAGTCCCTGGGGGATCAGACTGCACTGAAATCGGCATTGCTGTCCAGTCCTTGGGAGATGAGCCGGCACTGACTCCTTCATTGCTGTTCAGTCCCTGGGGAATCAGATGGCAATTACATCTCCATTCCTGCCCAGTCCCTGGGGGATCAGAAGGCACTGACTTCTGCATTGCTGCCCAGTCCCCGGGGGATCAGACTGCACTGACTCCTTCATTGCTGCCCAGTCCCCGGGGGTTCAGACTACACTGAATCCTTCATTGCTACCCAGTCCCTTGGGAATCAAACTGCAGTTACCTATTCATTGCTGCCCAGTCACTCGGGACCAGACTGCAGTGACCCATTCATTACTGCCCAGTCCTTGGGGATCAGACTGCAGTTACCCATTCATTGCTGCCCAGTCCCTGGGGGATCAGACTGTACTGACTCCTTTAATGCCAACCTGTCCCTGGGGAATCAGACTGCAGTGAGCCCTCATTGCTGCTCAGTACCTGGGGGATCAGACTGCACTGACTTCTTCATTGCTGCTCAGTCACTGGGGAATTAGACTGCTCTGACACGTCCATTGCTGCCCAGCCCTGGGGAGATGAGAAAGCACTGAAGTCTCCATTCCTGGTCAGTCCCTGGGGGTTTAGACTGCCATGAATCCTTCATTTATGCTCAGTCATAGGGGAATCAGACTGCACTGACGTCTCCATTACTGCCCAGTCCCTGGGGGATCAGACTGCACTGAACCCTTCATTGCTGTCCAGTGCTTGGGAGATGAGTCTGCACTGACGTCTCCATTCCTGCCCAGTCCCTGGGGATCAGACGGCTCTGACTACTGCATTGCTGCCCAGTCCCTGGGGGATCAGACTGCACTCACTCCCTTCATTCCTGCCCAGTCCCCGGGGGTTCAGAGAGCACTGAACCATTCATTGCTGCCCAGTCCCTTTGGAATCAAACTGCAGTTACCTATTCATTGCTGCCCAGGCCCTAGGGTCCAGACTGCAGTGACCCCTTCATTGCTGCCCAGTCCTTGGGGATCAGACTGCACTGACTAGTTAATTGCTGCTCAGTCGCTGGGGAATCAGACTGCACTGAATCCTTCATTGCTGCCCAGTCCCTGGGGGTTCAGACGGCACTGACTCCTTCATTGCTGCCCAGTCCCTGGGGATCAGACGGCACTGACACCTTCATTGATGCCCAGTCCCTGGGGGATAGGACTGCAATGACTCCGTCATTCCTGACCATTACCTGGGGGTTCAGACTGCACTGACTCCTTTATTGCCGCCCAGTCTCTCGGGGATCAGAATGAACTGTCTCCTTTATTGCTGCCCAGTCCCTGGGGATCAGACTGCAGTGATACCTTCATTGCTGCCCAGTCCCTGGGGGATCAGACTGCACTGACTCCTTCATTGCTGCTCAGTCACTGCGGAATCAGACTGCACTGATGTATCCATTCCTGCCCAGTCCCTGGGGGATCAGACTGCACTGAAATCGTCATTCCGCCCAGTCCGCGGGGAATGAGACTGCAATGACTCCTGCATTGCTGCCCAGTCCTTGGGAGATGAGCCGGCACTGACTCCTTCATTGCTGCTCAGTCCCTGGGGAATCAGATGGCAATTACATCTCCATTCCTGCCCAGTCCCTGGGGGATCAGAAGGCACTGACTTTTGCATTGCTGCCCAGTCCCCGGTGGATCAGACTGCACTGACTCCTTCATTGCTGCCCACTCCCCGGGGGTTCAGACTACACTGAACCCTGCATTGCTTCCCAGTCCCTTGGGAGTCAGACTGCAGTTACCTATTCATTGCTGCCCAGTCACTCGGGACAGACTGCAGTGACCCCTTCATTACTGCCCAGTCCTTGGGGATCAGACTGCAGTTACCCATTCATTGCTGCCCAGTCCCTGCGGGATCACACTGCACTGACTCCTTCATTGATGCTCACTCACTGGGGAATCAGACTTTACTGACGTCTCCATTCCTTCCCAGTTCCTGGGGATCAGAATGCACTGAATTCTTAATTGCTGCTCAGTCACTGGGGAATTAGACTGCACTGACACCCCCATTGCTGCCCAGCCCTTGGGAGATGAGACTGCATTGAAGTCTCCATTTCTGCTCAGTCCCTGGGTGTTTAGACTGCACTGAATCCATCATTTATGCTCAGTCACTGGGGAATCAGACTGCACAGACTTCTCCATTACTGCCCAGTCCCTGGGGGATCTGACTGCACTGACCCCTTCATTGCTGTCCAGTCCTTGGGAGATGAGCCTGCACTGACTCCATTGCTACTCAGTCCCTGGGGAATCAGATTGCACTGATGTCTACATTCCTGCCCAGTCCCTGGGGGATCAGACAGCACTCACTTCCTTCATTGCTGCCCAGTCCCCAGGGGTTCAGACAGCACTGAACCCTGCATTGCTTCCCAGTCCCTTGGGAGTCAGACTGCAGTTACCTATTCATTCCTGCCCAGTCCCTAGGGACCAGACTGCAGTGACCCCTTCCTTGCTGCCCAGTCCTTGGGGATCAGACTGCACTGACTCCTTAATTGCTGCTCAGTCACTGGGGAATCAGACTGCACTGAAACTTTCATTGCTGCCCAGTCCTTGGAGAATTAGACTGCACTGACTCCTCCATTGCTGCCCACTCCTTGGGAGATGAGACTGCACTGAAGTCTCCATTACTTCTCAGTCCCTGGGGGTTTAGATTTTACTGAATCCTTCATTAATGGTCAGTCACTGGGAAATCAGACTGTACTGATGTCTCCATTACTGTCAATTCCCTGGGTGATCAGACGGCACTGACTTCTATATTGCTGCCCTGTCCCTGGGGGATCAGACTGCACTGACTCCTTCATTGCTGCCCAGTCCCTTGGGAATCAGACTGCAGTTACCTATTCATTGCTGCCCAGTCCCTGGCGATCAAACGGCACTGACCCCTTCATTGCTGCCCATTCCCAAGGGGATCAGACTGCTCTGACTCCTTTATTGCTGCCCAGTCCCTCGGGGATCAGACTGCACTGACTCCTTTATTGCAGCCCAGTCCCTGGGGTATCAGACTGCTAATACACTTCATTGCTGCCCAGTCCCTGGGGATCAGACTGCAGTGACCCCTTCATTGTTGCCCAGTCCCTGGGGGATCAGACTGCACTGACTCCTTCATTGCTGCTCAATCACTGGGGAATCAGACTGCACTGACGTCTCATTTGCTGCCCAAACCCTGGGGGATCAGACTGCACTGACTCCTTCATTGCTGCTCAGTCACTGGGGAATTAGACTGCACTGATATATCCATTCATGCCCATTCCCTGGGGGATCAGACTGCACTGAAATCGTCATTGCCGCCCAGTCCGCAGGGAATTAGACTGAAATGACTCCTGCATTGCTGCCCAGTCCTTGGGACATGAGCCTGCACTGACTCCATCATTGCTGCTCAGTCCCTGGGGATTCAGATTGCATTTACGTCTCCATTCCTGCCCAGTCCCTGGGGCATCATATGGCACTGACTTCTGCATTGCTGTCCAGTCCCTCGGGGATCAGATTGCACTGCCTCCTTCATTGCTGCCCAGTCCCCGGGTTTTCAGACAGCACTGAACACTTCATTGCTGTCCAGTCCCTTGGGAATCAAACTGCAGTTACCTATTCATTGCTGCCCCGTCCCTAGGGACCAGACTGCAGTGACCCCTTCATTGCTGCCCAGTCCTTGGGGATCAGACTGCAGTTATCCATTCATTGCAGCCCAGTCCCTGGGGTATCAGACTGTACTCACTCCTTCAATACCAACCAGTCCCTGGGGAATCAGACTGCAGTGAGCCCTTCATTGTGGCCCAGTCCGTGGGGGATCAGACTGCACTGACTCCTTAATGCTGCTCAGTCGCTGGGGAATCAGACTGCATTGATGTCTCAATTCCTCCCCAGTCCCTGGGGGATCAGACTGCACTGAAACTTTCATTGCTGCCCAGTCCTTGGGGAATTAGACTGCACTGACTCCTCCATTGCTGCCCCGTCCTTGGGAGATGAGACTGCACTGAAGTCTCCATTCCTGCTCAGTCCCTGGGGGTTTAGATTTTACTGGATCCTTCATTAATGCTCAGTCACTGGGAAATCAGACTGCACTGATGTCTCCATTACTGCCAATTCCCTGGGGGATCAGACGGAACTGACTTCTACATTGCTGCCCAGTCCCTGGGGGATCAGACTGCACTGACTTGTTCATTGCTGCCCACTCCCCGGGGGTTCAGACTGCACTGACCCCTTCATTGCTGCCCAGTCCCGGGGGATAGGACTGCACTGACTCCGTCATTCCTGCCCATTACCTGGGGGATCAGACTGCACTGAACCCTTCATTGCTGTCCAGTCCTTGGGAGATGAGCCTGCACTGACTCCTTCATTCCTGCCCAGTACCTCGGGGATCAGATTGCAGTGAGCCCTTCATTGGTGCCCAGTCCCTGGGGGATCAGACTGCACTGACTCCTTCATTGCTGCTCAGTCTCTGAGGAATCAGACTGCATTGAAGTCTCCATTCCTGCCTAGTCCTTGGGGATCAGACTGCAGTGAACCCATTCATTGATGCCCAGTCCCTGGGGGATCAGACTGCACTGACTCCTTCATTCCTGCCCAGTACCTCGGGGATCAGATTGCAGTGAGCCCTTCATTGGTGCCCAGTCCCTGGGGGATCAGACTGCACTGACTCCTTCATTGCTGCTCAGTCTCTGGGGAATCAGACTGCATTGAAGTCTCCATTCCTGCCTAGTCCCTGGGGGATCAGACTGTACTGACTCCTTCATTGCTCCTCAGTCAATGGGGAATCAGACTGCACTGACGTCTCCATTACTGCCCACTCCCTGGGGGTTCAGACTGCACTGAACCCTTCATTGCTTCCCAGTCCCTTGGGAGTCAGACTGCAGTGACCCCTTCCTTGCTGCCCCGTCCTTGGGGATCAGACTGCACTGACTCCTTAATTGCTGCTCAGTCACTGGGGAATCAGACTGCACTGAAACTTTCATTGCTGCCCAGTCCTTGGAGAATTAGACTGCACTGACTCCTCCATTGCTGCCCACTCCTTGGGAGATGAGACTGCACTGAAGTCTCCATTACTTCTCAGTCCCAGGGGGTTTAGATTTTACTGAATCCTTCATTAATGGTCAGTCACTGGGAAATCAGACTGCACTGATGTCTCCATTACTGTCAATTCCCTGGGTGATCAGAGGGCACTGACTCCTTCATTGCTGCTCAATCACTGGGGAATCAGACTGCACTGACGTCTCATTTGCTGCCCAATCCCTGGGGGATCAGACTGCACTGACTCCTTCATTGCTGCTCAGTCACTGGGGAATTAGACTGCACTGATATATCCATTCATGCCCATTCCCTGGGGGATCAGACTGCACTGAAATCGTCATTGCCGCCCAGTCCGCGGGGAATTAGACTGAAATGACTCCTTTATTGCTGCCCAGTCCCTCGGGGATCAGACTGCACTGACTCTTTTATTGCAGGCCAGTCCCTGGGGTATCAGACTGCTAATACACTTCATTGCTGCCCAGTCCCTGGGATCAGACTGCAGTGACCCCCTCATTGTTGCCCAGTCCCTGGGGGATCAGACTGCACTGAACCCTACCTTGATGTCCAGTCCTTGGGAGATGAGCCTGCACTAACTTTTTCATTGCTGCTCAGTCCCTGGGAAATCAGTTTGCACTGACGTCTCCATTCCTGCCCAATCGCTGGGGGATCAGACGACACTGACTTCTTCATTGCTGCCCAGTTCCTGGGGGATAAGACTGCACTGACTCCTTCATTGCTGCCCAGTCCCCGGGGGTTCAGACTGCACCGAACCGTTCATTGCTGCCCAGTCCCTTGGGTATGAGACTGCAGTTTCCTATTCATTGCTGCCCAGTCCCTGGGGACCAGACTGCTGTGACCGCTTCATTGATGCCAAGTCCTTGGGGATCAGACGGCAGTGACCCCTTCATTGCTGCCCAGTCACTGGGGGATCAGACTGCAATGACTCCTTCATTCCTGCCCAGTAACTCGGGGAGCAGACAGCACTGACTCCGTCATTCCTGCTCAGTCCCTGGGGGATCAGACTGCACTGACTCCTTCATTGCTGCCCAGTGTCTGGGGGATCAGACTGCACTGACTCGTTCATTGCGGCCCATGGCCCGGGGGTTCAGATTGCAATGAACCTTTCATTGCTGGACAGTCCAAGGGGAATCAGACTGCACTGACTCCTTCATTGCTGCTCAGTCACTGGGGAATCAGACTGTACTGACGTCTCCATTGATGCCAACTCCCTGGGGGATCAGACTGCACTGACTCCTTAATTGCTGCTCAGTCACTGGGGAATCAGACTGCACTGAAACTTTCATTGCTACCCAGTCCATGGAGAATATGACCGCACTGACTCCTCCATTGCTGCACACTCCTTGGGAGATGAGACTGCACTGAAGTCTCCATTACTTCTCAATCCCTGGGGGTTTAGATTTTACTGAATCCTTAATTAATGGTCAGTCACTGGGAAATCAGACTGCACTGATGTCTCCATTACTGTCAATTCCCTGGGTGATCAGAGGGCACTGACTCCTTCATTGCTGCTCAATCACTGGGGAATCAGACTGCACTGACGTCCCATTTGCTGCCCAATCCCTGGGGGATCAGACTGCACTGACTCCTTCATTGCTGCTCAGTCACTAGGGAATTAGACGGCACTGATGTATCCATTCATGCCCATTCCCTGGGGGATCAGACTGCACTGAAATCGTCATTGCCGCCCAGTCCGCGGGGAATTAGACTGAAATGACTCCTGCATTGCTGCCCAGTCCTTGGGACATGAGCTGGCACTGACTCCATCATTGCTGCTCAGTCCCTGGGGATTCAGATTGCACTTACGTCTCCATTCCTGCCCAGTCCCTGGGGGATCATACGGCACTGACTTCTGCATTGCTGCCCAGACCCTGGGGGATCAGACTGCACTGCCTCCTTCATTGCTGCCCAGTCCCCGGGTATTCAGAAAGCACTGAACACTTCATTGCTGTCCAGTCCCTTGGGAATCAAACTGCAGTTACCTATTCATTGCTGCCCCGTCCCTAGGGACCAGACTGCAGTGACCCCTTCATTGCTGCCCAGTCCTTGAAGATCAGACTGCAGTTACCCATTCATTGCTGCCCAGTCCCTGGGGGATCAGACTGTACTCACTCCTTCAATACCAACCAGTCCCTGGGGAATCAGACTGCAGTGAGCCCTTCATTGTTGCCCAGTCCCTGGGGGATCAGACTGCACTGACTCCTTCATTGCTGCTCAGTCACTGGGGAATCAGACTGTACTGAAGTCTCCATTCCTTCCCAGTTCCTGGGGATCAGACTGCACTGACTCCTTCATTGATGCTCAGTTACTGGGAAATTAGACTGCACTGAAACCCCCATTGCTGCCCAGCCCTTGGGAGATGAGACTGCACTGAAGTCTCCATTTCTGCTCAGTCCCTGGGTGTTTAGACTGCACTAAATCCATCATTTATGCTCAGTCACTGGGGAATTAGACTGTACTGACACCCCCATTGCTGTCCAGCCCTTGGGAGATGAGACTGCACTGAAGTCTCCATTTCTGCTCAGTCCCTGGGTGTTCAGACTGCACTGAATCCATCATTTATGCTCAGTCACTGGGGAATCAGACTGCACAGACTTCTCCATTACTGCCGCAGTCCCTGGGGGATCTGACTGCACTGACCCCTTCATTGCTGTCCAGTCCTTGGGAGATGAGCCTGCACTGACTCCATTGCTACTCAGTCCCTGGGGAATCAGATTGCACTGATGTCTACATTCCTGCCCAGTCCCTGGGGGATCAGACAACACTCACTTCCTTCATTGCTGCCCAGTCCCCGGGCGTTCAGACAGCACTGAACCCTTCATTGCTTCCCAGTCCCTTGGGAGTCAGACTGCAGTTACCTATTCATTCCTGCACATTCCCTAGGGACCAGACTGCAGTGACCCCTTCCTTGCTGCCCAGTCCTTGGGGATCAGACTGCACTGAATCCTTAATTGCTGCTCAGTCACTGGGGAATCAGACTGCACTGAAACTTTCATTGCTGCCCAGTCCTTGGAGAATTAGACTGCACTGACTCCTCCATTGCTGCCCACTCCTTGGGAGATGAGACGGCACTGAAGTCTCCATTACGTCTCAGTCCCTGGGGGTTTAGATTTTACTGAATCCTTCATTAATGCTCAGTCACTGGGAAATCAGACTGCACTGATGTCTGCATTACTGTCAATTCCCTGTGTGATCAGACGGCACTGACTTCTACATTGCTGCCCAGTCCCTGGGGGATCAGACTGCACTGACTCCTTCATTGCTGCCCAGTCCTTTGGGAATCAGACTGCTTTTACCTATTCATTGCTGCCCAGTCCCTGGTGATCAAACGGCAGTGACCCTTTCATTGCTGCCCAGTCCCTGGGGGATCGGACTGAACTGACTCCGTCATTCCTGCCGATTCCCAAGGGGATCAGACTGCTCTGACTCCTTTATTGCTGCCCAGTCCCTCGGGGATCAGACTGCACTGACTCCTTTATTGCAGCCCAGTCCCTGGGGTATCAGACTGCTAATACACTTCATTGCTGCCCAGTCCCTGGGGATCAGACTGCAGTGACCCCTTCATTGTTGCCCAGTCCCTGGGGGATCAGACTGCACTGACTCCTTCATTGCTGCTCAATCACTGGGGAATCAGACTGCACTGACATCTCATTTGCTGCCCAAACCCTGGGGGATCAGACTGCACTGACTCCTTCATTGCTGCTCAGTCACTGGGGAATTAGACTGCACTGATATATCCATTCATGCCCATTCCCTGGGGGATCAGACTGCACTGAAATCGTCATTGCCGCCCATTCCGCGGGGAATTAGACTGAAATGACTCCTGCATTGCTGCCCAGTCCTTGGGACATGAGCCTGCACTGACTCCATCATTGCTGCTGAGACCCTGGGGATTCAGATTGCACTTACGTCTCCATTCCTGCCCAGTCCCTGGGGGATCATACGGCATTGACTTCTGCATTGCTGCCCAGTCCCTGGGGGATCAGACTGCACTGCCTCCTTCATTGCTGCCCAGTCCCCGGGTATTCAGAAAGCACTGAACACTTCATTGCTGTCCAGTCCCTTGGGAATCAAACTGCAGTTACCTATTCATTGCTGCCCCGTCCCTAGGGACCAGACTGCAGTGACCCCTTCATTGCTGCCCAGTCCTTGGGGATCAGACTGCAGTTACCCATTCATTGCTGCCCAGTCCCTGGGGTATCAGACTGTACTGACTCCTTCAATACCAACCAGTCCCTGGGGAATCAGACTGCAGTGAGCCCTTCATTGTTGCACAGTCCCTGGGGGATCAGACTGCACTGACTCCTTCATTGCTGCTCAGTCACTGGGGAATCAGACAGTACTGAAGTCTCCATTCCTTCCCAGTTCCTGGGGATCAGACTGCACTGACTCCTTCATTGATGCTCAGTTACTGGGAAATTAGACTGCACTGACACCTCCATTGCTGCCCAGCCCTTGGGAGATGAGACTGCACTGAAATCTCCATTTCTGCTCAGTCCCTGGGTGTTTAGACTGCACTGAATCCATCATTTATGCTCAGTCACTGGGGAATCAGACTGCACTGACGTCTCCATTACTGCCCAGTCCCTGGGGGATCAGAATGCACTGAACTCTTCATTGCTGTCCAGTCCTTGGGAGATGAGCCTGCATTGACTCCTTCATTGCTACTCAGTCTCTGGGGAATCAGACTGCGCTGAATCCTTCATTGCTGCCCAGTCCCCGGGGGTTTGGACTTCACTGACTCCTTCATTGCTGCCCAGTCCCTGGGGGATAGGACTGAACTGACTCCGTCATTCCTGCCCATTACCTGGGGGTTCAGACTGCACTGACTCCTTCATTGCTGCTCAGTCTCTCGTGGATCAGAATGCACTGTCTCCTTTATTGCTGCCCAGTCCCTGGGGATCAGACTGCAGTGACGCTTTCATTGTTGCCCAGTCCCTGGGGGATCAGACTGCACTGACACCTTCATTGATGCTCAGTCATGGGGAATCAGACTGCACTGATGTATCCATTCCTGCCTGGTCACTGGGGGATCAGACTGCACTGAAATCGTCATTGCCGCCCAGTCAGCGGGGAGTTAGACTGCAATGACTCCTGCATTGCTGCCCAGTCCTTGGGACATGAGCCTGCACTGACTCCTTCATTGCTGCTCAGTCCCTGGGGAATCAGACTGCACTTAGGTCTCCATTCCTGCCCAGTCCCTGGGGGATCAGAAGGCACTGACTTCTGCATTGCTGCCCAGTCCCTGGGGGATCAGACTGCCCTGACTCCTTCATTGCTGCCCAGTCCCCGGGGGTTCAGAATACACTGAATCCTTCATTGATGCCCAGTCCCTTGAGAATCAGACTGCAGTTACCTATTCATTGCTGCCCAGTCCCCCGGGACCAGACTGCAGTGACCCCTTCATTGCTGCCCAGTCCTTGGGGATCAGACTGCAGTTACCTATTCATTGCTGCCTTGTCCCTGGGGGATCAGACTGCACTCACTCCTTCAATGCCAACCAGTCCCTGGATAATCAGACTGCAGTGAGCCCTTCATTGCTGCCCAGTCCCTGGGGGATCACACTGCACTGACTCCTTCATCGCTGCTCAGTCACTGGGGAATCAGATTGCACTGACGTCTCCATTCCTGCACACTCCGTGGGGGATCAGACGGCACTGACTGCTGCATTGCTGCCCAGTCCCTGGGGGATCAATCTGCACTCAATTTCTTCATTGCTGCACAGTCCCCGGGGGTTCAGAAAGCACTGAACCCTTCATTGCTGCCCAGTCCCTTGGGAATCAGACTGCAGGTACCTATTCATTACTGCCCAGTCCCTAGGGACCAGACTGCAGTGACCGCTTCATTGCAGCCCAGTCCTTTGGGATCAGACTGCAGTTACCCATTCATTGATGCCCAGTCCCTGGGGGATCAAGCTACACTGACTCCTTCATTCCTGCCCAGTACCTCGGGGATCAGATTGCAGTGAGCCCTTCATTGGTGCCTAGTCCCTGGGGGATCAGACTGCACTGAACCCTACCTTGATGTCCAGTCCTTGGGAGATGAGCCTGCACTGACTCTTTCATTGCTGCTCAGTCCCTGGGAAATCAGTTTGCACTGACGTCTCCATTCCTGCCCAATCCCTGGGGGATCAGACGACACTGACTTCTTCATTGCTGCCCAGTTCCTGGGGGATCGGACTGCACTGACTCCTTCATTGCTGCCCAGTCCCCGGGGGTTCAGACTGCACCGAACCCTTCATTGCTGCCCAGTCCCTTGGATATGAGACTGCAGTTTCCTATTCATTGCTGCCCAGTCCCTGGGGACCAGACTGCTGTGACCGCTTCATTGCTGCCAAGTCCTTGGGGATCAGACTGGAGTGACCCCGTCATTGCTGCCCAGTCACTGGGGGATCAGACTGCAATGACTCCTTCATTCCTGCCCAGTAACTCGGGGATCAGACAGCACTGACTCCGTCATTCCTGCTCAGTCCCTGGGGGATCAGACTGCACTGACTCCTTAATTGCTGCCCAGTGCCTGGGGAATCAGACTGCACTGACTCGTTCATTGCTGCCCATGGCCCGGGGGTTCAGATTGCACTGAACCTTTCATTGCTGGCCAGTCCCTGGGGAATCAGACTGCACTGTCTCCTTCATTGCTGCTCAGTCACTGGGGAATCAGACTGTACTGACGTCTCCATTGATGCCAACTCCCTGGGGGATCAGACTGCACTGACTCCTTAATTGATGCTCAGGCTCTGGGGAATCAGACTGCATTGATGTCTCCATTCCTGCCCAGTCCCTGGGGGATCAGACTTCAGTGAGCACTTCATTGCTGCCCAGTCCCTGGGGGATCACACTGCACTGACTCCTTCATCACTGCTCAGTCACTGGGGAATCAGACTTTACTGACGTCTCCATTCCTTCCCAGTTCCTGAAGTTCAGACTGCACTGAATCCTTCATTGCTGCTCAGTCACTGGGGAATCAGACTGCACTGACTTCTCCATTACTGCCCAGTGCCTGGGGGATCAGACTGCACTGAAAGCTTCCTTGCTGTCCAGTCCTTGGGAGATGAGCATGCACTGACTCCTACAATGCTGCTCAGTCCCTGGAGAATCAGATTGCACTGACGTCTCCATTCCTGCACACTCCGTGGGGAATCAGACGGCACTGACTGCTGCATTGCTGCCCAGTCCCTGGGGGATCAGACTGCACTCACTTTCTTCATTGCTGCCCAGACCCCGGGGGTTCAGAAAGCACTGAACCCTTCATTGCTGCCCAGTCCCTTGGGAATCAGACTGCAGGTACCTATTCATTCCTGCCTAGTCCCTAGGGACCAGACTGCTGTGACCGCGTCATTGCTGCCAAGTCCTTGGGGATCAGATTGCAGTGACCCCTTCATTGCTGCCCAGTCACTGGGGGATCAGACTGCAATGACTCCTTCATTCCTGCCCAGTAACTCGGGGATCAGACAGCATGACTCCGTCATTCCTGCTCAGTCCCCGGGGGATCAGAATGCACTGAATCCTTAATGCTGCTCAGTTGCTGGGGAATCAGACTGCAATGAATCATTCATTGCTTCCCAGTCCCTGGGGGTTTGGACTGCACTAACTCCTTCATTGCTGCCCAGTCCCAGGCGATCAGACGGCACTGACCCCTTCATTCCTGCCCAGTCCCGGGGGATAGGACTGCACTGACTCCGTCATTCCTGCCCATTACCTGGGGGATCAGACTGCACTGAACCCTTCATTGCTGTCCAGTCCTTGGGAGATGAGCCTGCACTGACTCCGTCATTCCTGCCCATTACCTGGGGGATCAGACTGCACTGACTCCTCCATTGCTGCCCACTCCTTGGGAGATGAGACTGCACTGAAGTCTCCATTACTTCTCAGTCCCTGGTGGTTTAGATTTTACTGAATCCATCATTAATGGTCAGTCACTGGGAAATCAGACTGCACTGATGTCTCATTTGCTGCCCAATCCCTGGGGGATCAGACTGCACTGACTCCTTCATTGCTGCTCAGTCACTGGGGAATAAGACTGCACTGATATATCCATTCATGCCCATTCCCTGGGGGATCAGACTGCACTGAAATCATCATTGCCGCCCAGTCCGCGGGGAATTAGACTGAAATGACTCCTGCATTGCTGCCCAGTCCTTGGGATATGAGCCTGCACTGACTCCATCATTGCTGCTCAGTCCGTGGGGAATCAGATTGCACTTACGTCTCCATTCCTGCCCAGTCCCTGGGGGATCATACGGCACTGACTTCTGCATTGCTGCCCAGTCCCTGGGGGATCAGACTGCACTGCCTCCTTCATTGCTGCCCAATCCCCGGGTGTTCAGACAGCACTGAGCACTTCATTGCTGTCCAGTCCCTTGGGAATCAAACTGCAGTTACCTATTCATTGCTGCACCGTCCCTAGGGACCAGACTGCAGTGACCCCTTCATTGCTGCCCTGTCCTTGGGGATCAGACTGCAGTTACCCATTCATTGCTGCCCAGTCCCTGGGGTATCAGACTGTACTCACTCCTTCAATACCAACCAGTCCCTGGGGAATCAGACTGCAGTGAGCCCTTCATTGTTGCCCAGTCCCTGGGGGATCAGACTGCACTGACTCCTTCATTGCTGCTCAGTCACTGGGGAATCAGACTGTACTGAAGTCTCCATTCCTTCCCAGTTCCTGGGGGATCAGACTGCACTGACTCCTTCATTGCTGCTCAGTCACTGGGGAATTAGACTGTACTGAAGTCTCCATTCCTTCCCAGTTCCTGGGGATCAGACTGCACTGACTCCTTCATTGATGCTCAGTTACTGGGAAATTAGTCTGCACTGACACCTCCATTGCTGCCCAGCCCGTGGGAGATGAGACTGCACTGAAGTCTCCATTTTTTCTCAGTCCCTGGGTGTTTAGACTGCACTGAATCCATCATTTATGCTCAGTCACTGGGGAATTAGACTGCACTGACACCCCCATTGCTGCCCAGCCCTTGGGAGATGAGACTGCACTGAAGTCTCCATTTCTGCTCAGTCCCTGGGTGTTTAGACTGCACTAAATCCATCATTTATGCTCAGTCACTGGGGAATCAGACTGCACTGACGTCTCCATTACTGCCCAGTCCCTGGGGGATCAGAATGCACTGAACTCTTCATTGCTGTCCAGTCCTTGGGAGATGAGCCTGCACTGACTCCTTCATTGCTACTCATCCCTGGGGATTCAGATTGCACTGACGTCTCCATTCCTGCCCAGTCCCTGGGGAATCAGACAGAACTGTCTACTGCATTGCTGCCCAGTCCGTGGGGGATCAGACTGCACTCACATCCTTCATTGCTGCCCAGTCCCTAGGGACCAGACTGCAGTGACCCCTTCATTGCTGCCCAGTCCTTGGGGATCAGAATGCTCTGCCTCCTTAATTGCTGCTCAGTCACTGGGGAATCAGACTGCATTGATGTCTCCATTCCTGCCCAGTCCCTGGGGGATCAGACTGCACTGAAAATTACATTGCTGCCCAGTCCTTGGGGAATTAAACTGCACTGACTCCTCCATTGCTGCCCACTCCTTGGGAGATGAGACTTCACTGAAGTCTCCATTCCTGCTCAGTCCCTGGGGGTTTAGATTTTACTGAATCCTTCATTAATGCTCAGTCACTGGGAAATCAGACTGCACTGATGTCTCCATTACTGTCAATTCCCTGGGGGATCAGACGGCACTGACTTCTATATTGCTGCCCAGACCCTGGGGGATCAGACTGCACTGACTCCTTCATTGCTGCCCAGTCCCCGGGGGTTCAGACTGCACTGACTCCTTCATTGCTGCCCAGTCGCTTGGGAATCAGACTGCAGTTACCTATTCATTGCTGCCCAGTCCCTGGCGATCAAACGGCACTGAAACCTTCATTGCTGCCCAGTCCCTGGGGGATCGAACTGAACTGACTCAGTCATTCCTGCCCATTCCGTAGGGGATCAGACTGATCTGACTCCTTTATTGCAGCCCAGTCGCTGGGGATCAGTCTGCTATTACACTTCATTTCTGCCCAGTCCCTGGGGATTGGACTGCAGCGACCCCTTCATTGTTGCCCAGTCCCTGGGGGATCAGACTGCACTGACTCCTTGATTGCTGTTTAATCACTGGGGAATCCGACTGCACTGACGTCTCCATTGCTGCCCAATCCCTGGGGGATCAGACTGCACTGACTCCTTAATTGATGCTCAGGCTCTGGGGAATCAGACTGCACTGATGTCTCCATTCCTGCCCAGTCCCTGGGGGATCAGACTGCACTGAAACCTGCATTGCTGACCTGTCCGTGGGGAATTATACTGCACCGACTCCTTCATTACTGTCCATTCCCTGGGGGATCAGACTGCACTGACTTCTGCATTGCTGCACAGTCTCTGGGGGATCAGACTGCACTGACTCGTTCATTGCTGCCCATGGCCCGGGGGTTCAGATTTTCTGAACCTTTCATTGCTGGCCAGTCCCTGGGGAATCAGTCTGCACTGACTCCTTCATTGCTGCTCAGTCACTGGGGAATCAGACTGTACTGACGTCTCCATTGATGCCAACTCCCTGGGGAATCAGACTGCACTGAAACTTTCATTGCTGCCCAGTCCTTGGAGAATTAGACTGCACTGACTCCTCCATTGCTGCCCACTCCTTGGGAGATGAGACTGCACTGAAGTCTCCATTACTTCTCAGTCCCTGGTGGTTTAGGTTTTACTGAATCCTTCATTAATGGTCAGTCACTGGGAAATCAGACTGCACTGATGTCTCCATTACTGTCAATTCCCTGGGTGATCAGAGGGCACTGACTCCTTCATTGCTGCTCAATCACTGGGGAATCAGACTGCACTGATGTCTCATTTGCTGCCCAATCCCTGGGGGATCAGACTGCACTGACTCCTTCATTGCTGCTCAGTCACTGGGGAATTAGACTGCACTGATATATCCATTCATGCCCATTCCCTGGGGGATCAGACTGCACTGCCTCCTTCATTGCTGCCCAGTCCCCGGGTGTTCAGACAGCACTGAACACTTCATTGCTGTCCAGTCCCTTGGGAATCAAACTGCAGTTACCTATTCATTGCTGCCCCGTCCCTAGGGACCAGACTGCAGTGACCCCTTCATTGCTGCCCAGTCCTTGGGGATCAGACTGCAGTTACCCATTCATTGCTGCCCAGTCCCTGGGGGATCAGACAACACTCACTTCCTTCATTGCTGCCCAGTCCCCGGGGGTTCAGACAGCACTGAACCCTTCATTGCTTCCCATTCCCTTGGGAGTCAGACTGCAGTTACCTATTCATTCCTGCCCAGTCCCTCGGGACCAGACTGCAGTGACCCCTTCCTTGCTGCCCAGTCCTTGGGGATCAGACTGCACTGACTCCTTAATTGCTGCTCAGTCACTGGGGAATCAGACTGCACCGAAACTTTCATTGCTGCCCAGTCCTTGGAGAATTAGACTGCACTGACTCCTCCATTGCTGCCCACTCTTTGGGAGATGAGACTGCACTGAAGTCTCCATTACTTCTCAGTCCCTGGGGGTTTAGATTTTACTGAATCCTTCATTAATGCTCAGTCACTGGGAAGTCAGACTGCACTGATGTCTCCATTACTGTCAATTCCCTGGGTGATCAGACGGCACTGACTTCTACATTGCTGCCCAGTCCCTGGGGGATCAGACTGCACTGACTCCTTCATTGCTGCCCAGTCCTTTGGGAATCAGACTGCTGTTACCTATTCATTGCTGCCCAGTCCCTGGTGATGAAACGGCACTGACCACTTCATTGCTGCCAAGTCCCTGGGGGATCGGACTGAACTGACTCCGTCATTCCTGCCGATTCCCAAGGGGATCAGACTGCTCTGACTCCTTTATTGCTGCCCAGTCCCTCGGGGATCAGACTGCACTGACTCCTTTATTGCAGCCCAGTCCCTGGGGTATCAGACTGCTAATACACTTCATTGCTGCCCAGACCCTGGGGATCAGACTGCAGTGACCCCTTCATTGTTGCCCAGTCCCTGGGGGATCAGACTGCACTGACTCCTTCATTGCTGCTCAATCACTGGGGAATCAGACCGCACTGACGTCTCATTTGCTGTCCAATCCCTGGGGAATCAGACTGCACTCACTCCTTCATTGCTGCTCAGTCACTGGGGAATTAGACTGCACTGATATATCCATTCATGCCTATTCCCTGGGGGATCAGACTGCACTGAAATCGTCATTGCCGCCCAGTCCGCGGGGAATTAGACTGAAATGACTCCTGCATTGCTGCCCAGTCCTTGGGACATGAGCCTGAACTGACTCCATCATTGCTGCTCAGTCCCTGGGGATTCAGATTGCACTTACGTCTCCATTCCTGCCCAGTCCCTGGGGGATCATACGGCACTGACTTCTGCATTGCTGCCCAGACCCTGGGGGATCAGACTGCACTGCCTCCTTCATTGCTGCCCAGTCCCCGGGTGTTCAGACAGCACTGAACACTTCATTGCTGTCCAGTCCCTTGGGAATCAAACTGCAGTTACCTATTCATTGCTGCCCCGTCCCTAGGGACCAGACTGCAGTGACCCCTTCATTGCTGCCCAGTCCTTGGGGATCAGACTGCAGTTACCCATTCATTGCTGCCCAGTCCCTGGGGTATCAGACTGTACTCACTCCTTCAATACCAACCAGTCCCTGGGGAATCAGACTGCAGTGAGCCCTTCATTGTTGCCCAGTCCCTGGGGGATCAGACTGCACTGACTCCTTCATTGCTGCTCAGTCACTGGGGAATCAGACTGTACTGAAGTCTCCATTCCTTCCCAGTTCCTGGGGATCAGACTGCACTGACTCCTTCATTGATGCTCAGTTACTGGGAAATTAGACTCACTGACACCTCCATTGCTGCCCAGCCCTTGGGAGATGAGACTGCACTGAAGTCTCCATTTCTGCTCAGTCCCTGGGTGTTTAGACTGCACTGAATCCATCATTTATGCTCAGTCACTGGAGAATTAGACTGCACTGACACCCCCATTGCTGCCCAGCCCTTGGGAGATGAGACTGCACTGAAGTCTCCATTTCTGCTCAGTCCCTGGGTGTTTAGACTGCACTGAATCCATCATTTATGCTCAGTCACTGGGGAATCAGAGTGCACTGACGTCTCCATTACTGCCCAGTCCCTTGGCGATCAGAATGCACTGAACTCTTCATTGCTGTCCAATCCTTGGGAGATGAGCCTGCACTGACTCCTTCATTGCTACTCATCCCTGGGGATTCAGATTGCACTGACGTCTCCATTCCTGCCCAGTCCCTGGGGGATCAGACAGAACTGTCTACTGCATTGCTGCCCAGTCCGTGGGGGATCAGACTGCACTCACTTCCTTCATTGCTGCCCAGTCCCTAGGGACCAGACTGCAGTGACCCCTTCATTGCTGCCCAGTCCTTGGGGATCAGACTGCTCTGCCTCCTTAATTGCTGCTCAGTCACTGGGGAATCAGACTGCATTGATGTCTCCATTCCTGCCCAGTCCCTGGGGGATCAGACTGCACTGAAACTTTCATTGCTGCCCAGTCCTTGGGGAATTAAACTTCACTGACTCCTCCATTGCTGCCCAGTCCTTGGGAGATGAGACTGCACTGAAGTCTCCATTCCTGCTCAGTCCCTGGGGGTTTAGATTTTAATGAATCCTTCATTAATGCTCAGTTCGTGGAAATCAGACTGCACTGATGTCTCCATTACTGTCAATTCCCTGGGGGATCAGACGGCACTGACTTCTACATTGCTGCCCAGTCCCTGGGGATCAGACTGCACTGACTCCTTCATTGCTGCCCAGTCCCCGGGGGTTCAGACTGCACTGACTCCTTCATTGCTGCCCAGTCCCTTGGGAATCAGACTGCAGTTTCCTATTCATTGCTGCCCAGTCCCTGGCGATCAAACGGCACTGAAACCTTCATTGCTGCCCAGTCCCTGGGGGATTGGACTGAACTGACTCCGTCATTCCTGCCCATTCCCTAGGGGATCAGACTGATCTGACTCCTTTATTGCATCCCAGTCGCTGGGAATCAGACTGCTATTAAACTTCATTTCTGCCCAGTCCCTGGGGATTGGACTGCAGTGACCCCTTCATTGTTGCCCAGTCCCTGGGGGATCAGACTGCCTTGACTCCTTCATTGCTGTTTAATCACTGGGGAATCAGACTGCACTGACGTCTCCATTGCTGCCCAATCCCTGGGGGATCAGACTGCACTGACTCCTTAATTGATGCTCAGGCTCTGGGGAATCAGACTGCACTGATGTCTCCATTCCTGCCCAAGTCCCTGGGGGATCAGACTGCACTGAAACCTTCATTGCTGCCCCGTCCGTGGGGAATTATACTGCACCGACTCCTTCATTACTGTCCATTCCCTGGGAGATCAGACTGCACTGACCTCTGCATTGCTGCCCAGTCCCTGGGGGATCAGACTGCACTGACTCCTTCATTGCTGCCCAGTCCCGGGTGTTCAGACAGCACTGAACCCTTCATTGCTGTCTAGTCCCTTGGGAATCAAACTGCAGTTACCTATTCATTGCTGCCCAGTCCCTAGGGACCAGACTGCAGTGTCCCCTTCATTGCTGCCCAGTCCATGGGGATCAGACTGCACTGACTCCTTAATGCTACTCAGTCTCTGGGGAATCAGACTGCACTGAATCCTTCATTGCTGCCCAGTCCCCGGGGGTTTGGACTTCACTGACTCCTTCATTGCTGCCCAGTCCCAGGCGATCAGACGGCACTGACCCCTTCATTGCTGCCCAGTCCCTGGGGGATAGGACTGAACTGACTCCGTCATTCCTGCCCATTACCTGGGGGTTCAGACTGCACTGACTCCTTCATTGCTGCTCAGTCTCTCGTGGATCAGAATGCACTGTCTCCTTTATTGCTGCCCAGTCCCTGGGGGATCAAAACTGCTATTACAATTCATTGCTGCCCAGTCCCTGGGGATTCGACTGCAGTGAGGCTTTAATTGTTGCCCAGTCCCTGGGGGATCAGACTGCACTGACTCCTTCATTGCTGCTCAGTCACTGGGGAATCAGACTGCATTGACGTCTCCATTGCTGCCCAATCCCTGGGGGATCAGAATGCACTGACACCTTCATTGATGCTCAGTCATGGGGAATCAGACTGCACTGATGTATCCATTCCTGCCCGGTCACTGGGGGATCAGACTGCACTGAAATCGTCATTGCCGCCCAGTCAGCGGGGAGTTAGACTGCAATGACTCCTGCATTGCTGCCCAGTCCTTGGGACATGAGCCTGCACTGACTCCTTCATTGCTGCTCAGTCCCTGGGGAATCAGACTGCACTTAGGTCTCCATTTCTGCCCAGTCCCTGGGGGATCAGAAGGCACTGACTTCTGCATTGCTGCCCAGTCCCTGGGGCATCAGACTGCCCTGACTCCTTCATTGCTGCCCAGTCCCCGGGGGTTCAGACTACACTGAATCCTTCATTGATGCCCAGTCCCTTGAGAATCAGACTGCAGTTACCTATTCATTGCTGCCCAGTCCCCCGGGACCAGACTGCAGTGACCCCTTCATTGCTGCCCATTCCTTGGGGATCAGACTGCAGTTACCCATTCATTGCTGCCTTGTCCATGGGGGATCAGACTGCACTGACTCCTTCATTGCTGCCCAGTCCCGGGTGTTCAGACAGCACTGAACCCTTCATTGCTGTCTAGTCCCTTGGGAATCAAACTGCAGTTACCTATTCATTGCTGCCCAGTCCCTAGGGACCAGACTGCAGTGACCCCTTCATTGTTGCCCAGTCCATGGGGATCAGACTGCACTGACTCCTTCATCGCTGCTCAGTCACTGGGGAATCAGACTTTACTGACGTCTCCATTCCTTCCCAGTTCCTGAAGATCAGACTGCACTGAATCCTTCATTGCTGCTCAGTCACTGGGGAATCAGACTGCACTGACTTCTCCATTACTGCCCAGTGCCTGGGGGATCAGACTGCACTGAACCCTTCCTTGCTGTCCAGTCCTTGGGAGATGAGCCTGCACTGACTCCTTCATTGCTGCTCAGTCCCTGGGAAATCAGATTGCACTGACGTCTCCATTCCTGCACACTCCGTGGGGGATCAGACGGCACTGACTGCTGCATTGCTGCCCAGTCCCTGGGGGATCAAACTGCACTCAATTTCTTCATTGCTGCCCATCCCCGGGGGTTCAGAAAGCACTGAACCCTTCATTGCTGCCCAGTCCCTTGGGAATCAGATTGCAGGTACCTATTCATTACTGCCCAGTCCCTAGGGACCAGACTGCAGTGACCGCTTCATTGCAGCCCAGTCCTTGGGGATCAGACTGCAGTTACCCATTCATTGATGACCTATCCCTGGGGGATCAGACTACACTGACTCCTTCATCCCTGCCCAGTACCTCGGGGATCAGATTGCAGTGAGCCCTTCATTGGTGCCCAGTCCCTGGGGGATCAGACTGCACTGACTCCTTCATTGCTGCTCAGTCTCTGGGGAATCAGACTGCATTGAAGTCTCCATTCCTGCCTAGTCCCTGGGGGATCAGAATGCACTGAACCCTACCTTGATGTCCAGTCCTTGGGAGATGAGCCTGCACTGACTCTTTCATTGCTGCTCAGTCCCTGGGAAATCAGTTTGCACTGACGTCTCCATTCCTGCCCAATCCCTGGAGGATCAGACAACACTGACTTCTTCATTGCTGCCCAGTCCCCGGGGGTTCAGACTGCACCGAACCCTTCATTGCTCCCAGTCCCTTGGGTATGAGACTGCAGTTTCCTATTCATTGCTGCCCAGTCCCTGGGGACCAGACTGCTGTGACCGCTTCATTGCTGCCAAGTCCTTGGGGATCAGACTGGAGTGACCCCTTCATTGCTGCCCAGTCACTGGGGGATCAGACTGCAATGACTCCTTCATTCCTGCCCAGTAACTCAGGGATCAGACAGCACTGACTCCGTCATTCCTGCTCAGTCCCTGGGGGATCAGACTGCACTGACTCCTTAATTGCTGCCCAGTGCCTGGGGGATCAGACTGCACTGACTCGTTCATTGCTGCCCATGGCCCGGGGGTTCAGATTGCACTGAACCTTTCATTGCTGGCCAGTCCCTGGGGAATCAGACTGCACTGTCTCCTTCATTGCTGCTCAGTCACTGGGGAATCAGACTGTACTGACGTCTCCATTGATGCCAACTCCCTGGGGGATCAGACTGCACTGACTCCTTAATTGATGCTCAGGCTCTGGGGAATCAGACTGCATTGATGTCTCCATTTCTGCCCAGTCCCTGGGGGATCAGACTGCACTGAAACCTTCATTGCTGCCCCGTCCGTGGGGAATTATACTGCACCGACTCCTTCATTACTGTCCATTCACCGGGGGATCAGACTGTACCGACTTCTGCATTGCTGCCCAGTCCCTGGGGGATCAGACTGCACTGACTCCTTCATTGCTGCCCAGTCCCGGGTGTTCAGACAGCACTGAACCCTTCATTGCTGTCCAGTCCCTTGGGAATCAAACTGCAGTTACCTATTCATTGCTGCCCAGTCCTTAGGGACCAGACTGCAGTGACCCCTTCATTGATGCTCAGTCACTGGGGATTCAGACTGCACTGATGTATCCATTCCTGCCCAGTCCCTGGGCGATCAGACTGCACTGAAATCGTCATTGTCGCCCAATCCGCGGGGAGTTAGACTGCAATGACTCCTGCATTGCAGCCCAGTCCTTGGGACATGAGCCTGCACTGACTCCTTCATTGCTGCTCAGTCCCTGGGGAATCAGACTGCACTTACATCTCCATTCCTGCCCAGTCCCTGGGGGATCAGAAGGCACTGACTTCTGCATTGCTGCCTAGTCCCTGGGGGATCAGACTGCCCTGACTCCTTCATTGCTGCCCAGTCCCCGGGTGTTCAGACTACACTGAATCCTTCATTGATGCCCAGTCCCTTGAGAATCAGACTGCAGTTACCTATTCATTGCTGCCCAGTCCCCCGGGACCAGACTGCAGTGACCCCTTCATTGCTGCCCAGTCCTTGGGGATCAGACTGCAGTTACCCATTCATTGCTGCCCAGTCCCTGGGGAATCAGACTGCACTGTCTCCTTCATTGCTGCTCAGTCACTGGGGAATCAGACTGTACTGACGTCTCCATTGATGCCAACTCCCTGGGGGATCAGACTGCACTGACTCCTTAATTGATGCTCAGGCTCTGGGGAATCAGACTGCATTGATGTCTCCATTTCTGCCCAGTCCCTGGGGGATCAGACTGCACTGAAACCTTCATTGCTGCCCCGTCCGTGGGGAATTATACTGCACCGACTCCTTCATTACTGTCCATTCACCGGGGGATCAGACTGTACCGACTTCTGCATTGCTGCCCAGTCCCTGGGGGATCAGACTGCACTGACTCCTTCATTGCTGCCCAGTCCCGGGTGTTCAGACAGCACTGAACCCTTCATTGCTGTCCAGTCCCTTGGGAATCAAACTGCAGTTACCCATTCATTGCTGCCCAGTCCTTAGGGACCAGACTGCAGTGACTCCTTCATTGATGCTCAGTCACTGGGGATTCAGACTGCACTGATGTATCCATTCCTGCCCAGTCCCTGGGCGATCAGACTGCACTGAAATCGTCATTGTCGCCCAATCCGCGGGGAGTTAGACTGCAATGACTCCTGCATTGCAGCCCAGTCCTTGGTACATGAGCCTGCACTGACTCCTTCATTGCTGCTCAGTCCCTGGGGAATCAGACTGCACTTACATCTCCATTCCTGCCCAGTCCCTGGGGGATCAGAAGGCACTGACTTCTGCATTGCTGCCTAGTCCCTGGGGGATCAGACTGCCCTGACTCCTTCATTGCTGCCCAGTCCCCGGGTGTTCAGACTACACTGAATCCTTCATTGATGCCCAGTCCCTTGAGAATCAGACTGCAGTTACCTATTCATTGCTGCCCAGTCCCCCGGGACCAGACTGCAGTGACCCCTTCATTGCTGCCCAGTCCTTGGGGATCAGACTGCAGTTACCCATTCATTGCTGCCCAGTCCCTGGGGGATCAGACTGAACTCACTCCTTCAATGCCAACCAGTCCCTGGGTAATCAGACTGCAGTGAGCCCTTCATTGCTGCCCAGTCCCTGGGGGATCACGCTGCACTGACTCCTTCATCGCTGCTCAGTCACTGGGGATTCAGACTTTACTGACGTCTCCATTCCTTCCCAGTTCCTGAAGATCAGACTGCACTGAATCCTTCATTGCTGCTCAGTCACTGGGGAATCAGACTGCACTGACGTCTCCATTACTGCCCAGTGCCTGGGGGATCAGACTGCACTGAAAGCTTCCTTGCTGTCCAGTCCTTGGGAGATGAGCATGCACTGACTCCTTCAATGCTGTTCAGTCCCTGCGGAATCAGATTGCACTGACGTCTCCATTCCTGCCCAGTCCGTGGGGGATCAGACGGCACTAACTGCTGCATTGCTGCCCAGTCCCTGGGGGATCAGACTGCACTCACTTTCTTCATTGCTGCCCAGTCCCCGGGGGTTCAGAAAGCACTGAACCCTTCATTGCTGCTCAGTCCCTTGGGAATCAGACTGCGGGTACCTATTCATTCCTGCCCAGTCCCTAGGGACCAGACTGCTGTGACCGCTTCATTGCTGCCAAGTCCTTGGGGATCAGATTGCAGTGACCCCTTCATTCCTGCCCAGTCACAGGGGGATCAGACTGCAATGACTCCTTCATTCCTGCCCAGTCCCGGGGAATAGGACTGCACTGACTCCGTCATTCCTGCCCATTACCTGGTGGATCAGACTGCACTGAACCCTTCATTGCTGTCCAGTCCTTGGGAGATGAGCCTGCACTGACTCCGTCATTCCTGCCCATTACCTGGGGGATCAGACTGCACTGACTCCTCCATTGCTGCCCACTCCTTGGGAGATGAGACTGCACTGAAGTCTCCATTACTTCTCAGTCCCTGGTGGTTTAGATTTTACTGAATCCTTCATTAATGGTCAGTCACTGGGAAATCAGACTGCACTGATGTCTCCATTACTGTCAATTCCCTGGGTGATCAGAGGGCACTGACTCCTTCATTGCTGCTCAATCACTGGGGAATCAGACTGCACTGATGTCTCATTTGCTGCCCAATTCCTGGGGGATCAGACTGCACTGACTCCTTCATTCCTGCCCAGTACCTCGGGGATCAGATTGCAGTGAGCCCTTCATTGGTGCCCAGTCCCTGTGGGATCAGACTGCTCTGACTCCTTCATTGCTGCTCAGTCTCTGAGGAATCAGACTGCATTGAAGTCTCCACTCCTGCCTAGTCCTTGGGGATCAGACTGCAGTTACCCATTCATTGATGCCCAGTCCCTGGGGGATCAGACTGCACTGACTCCTTCATTCCTGCCCAGTACCTCGGGAATCAGATTGCAGTGAGCCCTTCATTGGTGCCCAGTCCCTCGGGGATCAGACTGCACTGACTCCTTTATTGCTGCTCAGTCTCTGGGGAATCAGACTGCATTGAAGTCTACATTCCTGCCGAGTCCCTGTGGGATCAGACTGTACTGACTCCTTCATTGCTCCTCAGTCAATGGGGAATCAGACTGCACTGACGTCTCCATTACTGCCCAGTCCCTGGGGGTTCAGACTGCACTGAACCCTACCTTGATGTCCAGTCCTTGGGAGATGAGCCTGCACTGACTCTTCCATTGCTGCCCAGTCCCTGGGGACCAGACTGCTGTGACTGCTTCATTGCTGCCAAGTCCTTGGGGATCAGACAGCAGTGACCCCTTCATTGCTGTCCAGTCACTGGGGGATCAGACTGCAATGACTCCTTCATTCCTGCCCATTACCTGGGGGATCAGACTGCACTGACTCCTCCATTGCTGCCCACTCCTTGGGAGATGAGACTGCACTGAAGTCTCCATTACTTCTCAGTCCCTGGTGGTTTAGATTTTACTGAATCCTTCATTAATGGTCAGTCACTGGGAAATCAGACTGCACTGATGTCTCCATTACTGTCAATTCCCTGGGTGATCAGAGGGCACTGACTCCTTCATTGCTGCTCAATCACTGGGGAATCAGACTGCACTGATGTCTCATTTGCTGCCCAATTCCTGGGGGATCAGACTGCACTGACTCCTTCATTCCTGCCCAGTACCTCGGGGATCAGATTGCAGTGAGCCCTTCATTGGTGCCCAGTCCCTGTGGGATCAGACTGCTCTGACTCCTTCATTGCTGCTCAGTCTCTGAGGAATCAGACTGCATTGAAGTCTCCAATCCTGCCTAGTCCTTGGGGATCAGACTGCAGTTACCCATTCATTGATGCCCAGTCCCTGGGGGATCAGACTGCACTGACTCCTTCATTCCTGCCCAGTACCTCGGGAATCAGATTGCAGTGAGCCCTTCATTGGTGCCCAGTCCCTCGGGGATCAGACTGCACTGACTCCTTTATTGCTGCTCAGTCTCTGGGGAATCAGACTGCATTGAAGTCTACATTCCTGCCGAGTCCCTGTGGGATCAGACTGTACTGACTCCTTCATTGCTCCTCAGTCAATGGGGAATCAGACTGCACTGACGTCTCCATTACTGCCCAGTCCCTGGGGGTTCAGACTGCACTGAACCCTACCTTGATGTCCAGTCCTTGGGAGATGAGCCTGCACTGACTCTTCCATTGCTGCTCAGTCCCTGGGAAATCAGTTTGCACCGACGTCTCCATTCCTGCCCAATCCCTGGGGAATCAGACGACACTGACTTCTTCATTGCTGCCCAGTTCCTGGGGGATCGGACTGCACTGACTCCTTCATTGCTGCCCAGGCCCCGGGGGTTCAGACTGCACCGAACCCTTCATTGCTGCCCATTCCCTTGGGTATGAGACTGCAGTTTCGTATTCATTGCTGCCCAGTCCCTGGGGACCAGACTGCTGTGACTGCTTCATTGCTGCCAAGTCCTTGGGGATCAGACGGCAGTGACCCCTTCATTGCTGCCCAGTCACTGGGGGATCAGACTGCAATGACTCCTTCATTCCTGCCCAGTAACTCGGGGATCAGACAGCACTGACTCCGTCATTCCTGCTCAGGTCCTGGGGGATCAGACTGCACTGACTCCTTAATTGCTGCCCAGTGCCTGGGGGATCAGACTGCACTGAACCTTTCATTGCTGGCCAGTCCCTGGGGAATCAGACTACACTGACTCCTTCATTGCTGCTCAGTCACTGGGGAATCAGACTGTACTGACGTCTCCATTGATGCCAACTCCCTGGGGGATCAGACTGCACTGACTCCTTAATTGATGCTCAGGCTCTGGGGAATCAGACGGCATTGATGTCTCCATTCCTGCCCAGTCCCTGGGGTATGAGACTGAACTGAAACCTTCATTGCTGCCCCGTCCGTGGGGAATTATACTGCACCGACTCCTTCATTACTGTCCATTCCCTGGGGGATCTGACTGCACTGACCCCTTCATTGCTGTCCAGTCCTTGGGAGATGAGCCTGCACTGACTCCATTGCTACTCAGTCCCTGGGGAATCAGATTTCACTGATGTCTACATTCCTGCCCAGTCCCTGGGGGATCAGACAGCACTCACTTCCTTCATTGCTGCCCAGTCCCCGGGGGTTCAGACAGCACTGAACCCTTCATTGCTTCCCAGTCCCTTGGGAGTCAGACTGCAGTTACCTATTCATTCCTGCCCAGTCCCTAGGGACCAGACTGCAGTGACCCCTTCCTTGCTGCCCCGTCCTTGGGGATCAGACTGCACTGACTCCTTAATTGCTGCTCAGTCACTGGGGAATCAGACTGCACTGAAACTTTCATTGCTGCCCAGTCCTTGGAGAATTAGACTGCACTGACTCCTCCATTGCTGCCCACTCCTTGGGAGATGAGACTGCACTGAAGTCTCCATTACTTCTCAGTCCCTGGGGGTTTAGATTTTACTGAATCCTTCATTAATGGTCAGTCACTGGGAAATCAGACTGCACTGATGTCTCCATTACTGTCAATTCCCTGGGTGATCAGAGGGCACTGAATCCTTCATTGCTGCTCAATCACTGGGGAATCAGACTGCACTGACGTCTCATTTGCTGCCCAATCCCTGGGGGATCAGACTGCACTGACTCCTTCATTGCTGCTCAGTCACTGGGGAATTAGACTGCACTGATATATCCATTCCTGCCCATTCCCTGGGGGATCAGACTGCACTGAAATCGTCATTGCCGCCCAGTCCGCGGGGAATTAGACTGAAATGACTCCTGCATTGCTGCCCAGTCCTTGGGACATGAGCCTGCACTGACTCCATCATTGCTGCTCAGTCCCTGGGGATTCAGATTGCACTTACGTCTCCATTCCTGCCCAGTCCCTGGGGGATCATACGGCACTGACTTCTCCATTGCTGCCCAGTCCCTGGGGGATCAGACTGCACTGCCTCCTTCATTGCTGCCCAGTCCCCGGGTGTTCAGACAGCACTGAACACTTCATTGCTGTCCAGTCCCCTGGGAATCAAACTGCAGTTACCTATTCATTGCTGCCCCGTCCCTAGGGACCAGACTGCAGTGACCCCTTCATTGCTGCCCAGTCCTTGGGGATCAGACTGCGTTACCCATTCATTGCTGCCCAGTCCCTGGGGTATCAGACTGTACTCACTCCTTCAATACCAACCAGTCCCTGGGGAATCAGACTGCAGTGAGCCCTTCATTGTTGCCCAGTCCCTGGGGGATCAGACTGCACTGACTCCTTCATTGCTGCTCAGTCACTGGGGAATCAGACTGTACTGAAGTCTCCATTCCTTCCCAGTTCCTGGGGATCAGACTGCACTGACTCCTTCATTGATGCTCAGTTACTGGGAAATTAGACTGCACTGACACCTCCATTGCTGCCCAGCCCTTGGGAGATGAGACTGCACTGAAGTCTCCATTTCTGCTCAGTCACTGGGTGTTTAGACTGCACTGAATCCATCATTTATGCTCAGTCACTGGGGAAATAGACTGCACTGACACCCCCATTGCTGCCCAGCCCTTGGTAGATGAGACTGCACTGAAGTCTCCATTTCTGCTCAGTCCCTGGGTGTTCAGACTGCACTGAATCCATCATTTATGCTCAGTCACTGGGGAATCAGACTGCACAGACTTCTCCATTACTGCCGCAGTCGCTGGGGGATCTGACTGCACTGACCCCTTCATTGCTGTCCAATCCTTGGGAGATGAGCCTGCACTGACTCCATTGCTAATCAGTCCCTGGGGAATCAGATTACACTGATGTCTACATTCCTGCCCAGTCCCTGGGGGATCAGACAACACTCACTTCCTTCATTGCTGCCCAGTCCCCGGGGGTTCAGACAGCACTGAACCCTTCATTGCTTCCCAGTCCCTTGGGAGTCAGACTGCAGTTACCTATTCATTCCTGCCCAGTCCCTAGGGACCAGACTGCAGTGACCCCTTCCTTGCTGCCCAGTCCTTGGGGATCAGACTGCACTGACTCCTTAATTGCTGCTCAGTCACTGGGGAATCAGACTGCACTGAAACTTTCATTGCTGCCCAGTCCTTGGAGAATTAGACTGCACTGACTCCTCCATTGCTGCCCACTCCTTGGGAGATGAGACTGCACTGAAATCTCCATTACTTCTTTGTCCCTGGGGGTTTAGGTTTTACTGAATCCTTCATTAATGGTCAGTCACTGGGAAATCAGACTGCACTGATGTCTCCATTACTGTCAATTCCCTGGGTGATCAGACGGCACTGACTTCTACATTGCTGCCCAGTCCCTGGGGGATCAGACTGCACTGACTCCTTCATTGCTGCCCAGTCCCTTGGGAATCAGACTGCTGTTACCTATTCATTGCTGCCCAGTCCCTGGCGATCAAACGGCACTGACCCCTTCACTCCTGCCCAGTCCCTGGGGGATCGGACTGAACTGACTCGTCATTCCTGCCCATTCCCAAGGGGATCAGACTGCTCTGACTCCATTATTGCTGCCCAGTCCCTCGGGGATCAGACTGCACTGACTCCTTTATTGCAGCCCAGTCCCTGTGGTATCAGACTGCTAATACACTTCATTGCTGCCCAGTCCCTGGGGATCAGACTGCAGTGACCCCTTCATTGTTGCCCAGTCCCTGGGGGATCAGACTGCACTGACTCCTTTATTGCTGCTCAATCACTGGGGAATCAGACTGCAATGACGTCTCATTTGCTGCCAAATCCCTGGGGGATCAGACTGCACTGACTCCTTCATTGCTGCTCAGTCACTGGGGAATTAGACTGCACTGATATATCCATTCATGCCCATTCCCTGGGGGATCAGACTGCACTGAAAGCGTCATTGCCGCCCAGTCCGTGGGGAATTAGACTGAAATGACTCCTGCATTGCTGCCCAGTCCTTGGGACATGAGCCTGCACTGACTCCATCATTGCTGCTCAGTCCCTGGGGATTCAGATTGCACTTACGTCTCCATTCCTGCCCAGTCCCTGGGGGATCATACGGCACTGACTTCTCCATTGCTGCCCAGTCCCTGGGGGATCAGACTGCACTGCCTCCTTCATTGCCGCCCAGTCCCCGGGTGTTCAGACAGCACTGAACACTTCATTGCTGTCCAGTCCCTTGGGAATCAAACTGCAGTTACCTATTCATTGCTGCCCTGTCCCTAGGGACCAGACTGCAGTGACCCCTTCATTGCTGCCCAGTCCTTGGGGATCAGACTGCGTTACCCATTCATTGCTGCCTAGTCCCTGGGGTAACAGACTGTACTCACTCCTTCAATACCAACCAGTCCCTGGGGAATCAGACTGCAGTGAGCCCTTCATTGTTGCCCAGTCCCTGGGCGATCAGACTGCACTGACCCCTTCATTGCTGCCCAGTCCTTGGGGATCAGACTGCGTTACCCATTCATTGCTGCCCAGTCCCTGGGGTATCAGACTGTACTCACTCCTTCAATACCAACCAGTCCCTGGGGAATCAGACTGCAGTGAGCCCTTCATTGTTGCCCAGTCCCTGGGGGATCAGACTGCACTGACTCCTTCATTGCTGCTCAGTCACTGGGGAATCAGACTGTACTGAAGTCTCCATTCCTTCCCAGTTCCTGGGGATCAGACTGCACTGACTCCTTCATTGATGCTCAGTTACTGGGAAATTAGACTGCACTGACACCTCCATTGCTGCCCAGCCCTTGGGAGATGAGACTGCACTGAAGTCTCCATTTCTGCTCAGTCCCTGGGTGTTTAGACTGCACTGAATCCATCATTTATGCTCAGTTACTGGGGAAATAGACTGCACTGACACCCCCATTGCTGCTCAGCCCTTGGTAGATGAGACTGCACTGAAGTCTCCATTTCTGCTCAGTCCCTGGGTGTTCAGACTGCACTGAATCCATCATTTATGCTCAGTCACTGGGGAATCAGACTGCACAGACTTCTCCATTACTGCCGCAGTCCCTGGGGGATCTGACTGCACTGACCCCTTCATTGCTGTCCAGTCCTTGGGAGATGAGCCTGCACTGACTCCATTGCTAATCAGTCCCTGGGGAATCAGATTACACTGATGTCTACATTCCTGCCCAGTCCCTGGGGGATCAGACAACACTCACTTCCTTCATTGCTGCCCAGTCCCCGGGGGTTCAGACAGCACTGAACCCTTCATTGCTTCCCAGTCCCTTGGGAGTCAGACTGCAGTTACCTATTCATTCCTGCCCAGTCCCTAGGGACCAGACTGCAGTGACCCCTTCCTTGCTGCCCAGTCCTTGGGGATCAGACTGCACTGACTCCTTAATTGCTGCTCAGTCACTGGGGAATCAGACTGCACTGAAACTTTCATTGCTGCCCAGTCCTTGGAGAATTAGACTGCACTAACTCCTCCATTGCTGCCCACTCCTTGGGAGGTGAGACTGCACTGAAGTCTCCATTACTTCTTTGTCCCTGGGGGTTTAGGTTTTACTGAATCCTTCATTAATGGTCGTCACTGGGAAATCAGACTGCACTGATGTTTCCATTACTGTCAATTCCCTGGGTGATCAGACGGCACTGACTTCTACATTGCTGCCCAGTCCCTGGGGGATCAGACTGCACTGACTCCTTCATTGCTGCCCAGTCCCTTGGGAATCAGACTGCTGTTACCTATTCATTGCTGCCCAGTCCCTGGCGATCAAACGGCACTGACCCCTTCATTCCTGCCCAGTCCCTGGGGGATCAGACTGAACTGACTCCGTCATTCCTGCCCATTCCCAAGGGGATCAGACTGCTCTGACTCCATTATTGCTGCCCAGTCCCTCGGGGATCAGACTGCACTGACTCCTTTATTGCAGCCCAGTCCCTGTGGTATCAGACTGCTAATACACTTCATTGCTGCCCAGACCCTGGGGATCAGACTGCAGTGACCCCTTCATTGTTGCCCAGTCCCTGGGGGATCAGACTGCACTGACTCCTTTATTGCTGCTCAATCACTGGGGAATCAGACTGCAATGACGTCTCATTTGCTGCCAAATCACTGGGGGATCAGACTGCACTGACTCCTTCATTGCTGCTCAGTCACTGGGGAATTAGACTGCACTGATATATCCATTCATGCCCATTCCCTGGGGGATCAGACTGCACTGAAAGCGTCATTGCCGCCCAGTCCGTGGGGAATTAGACTGAAATGACTCCTGCATTGCTGCCCAGTCCTTGGGACATGAGCCTGCACTGACTCCATCATTGCTGCTCAGTCCCTGGGGATTCAGATTGCACTTACGTCTCCATTCCTGCCCAGTCCCTGGGGGATCATACGGCACTGACTTCTGCATTGCTGCCCAGACCCTGGGGGATCAGACTGCACTGCCTCCTTCATTGCCGCCCAGTCCCCGGGTGTTCAGACAGCACTGAACACTTCATTGCTGTCCAGTCCCTTGGGAATCAAACTGCAGTTACCTATTCATTGCTGCCCTGTCCCTAGGGACCAGACTGCAGTGACCCCTTCATTGCTGCCCAGTCCTTGGGGATCAGACTGCGTTACCCATTCATTGCTGCCTAGTCCCTGGGGTAACAGACTGTACTCACTCCTTCAATACCAACCAGTCCCTGGGGAATCAGACTGCAGTGAGCCCTTCATTGTTGCCCAGTCCCTGGGCGATCAGACTGCACTGACCCCTTCATTGCTGCCCAGTCCTTGGGGATCAGACTGCGTTACCCATTCATTGCTGCCCAGTCCCTGGGGTATCAGACTGTACTCACTCCTTCAATACCAACCAGTCCCTGGGGAATCAGACTGCAGTGAGCCCTTCATTGTTGCCCAGTCCCTGGGGGATCAGACTGCACTGACTCCTTCATTGCTGCTCAGTCACTGGGGAATCAGACTGTACTGAAGTCTCCATTCCTTCCCAGTTCCTGGGGATCAGACTGCACTGACTCCTTCATTGATGCTCAGTTACTGGGAAATTAGACTGCACTGACACCTCCATTGCTGCCCAGCCCTTGGGAGATGAGACTGCACTGAAGTCTCCATTTCTGCTCAGTCCCTGGGTGTTTAGACTGCACTGAATCCATCATTTATGCTCAGTTACTGGGGAAATAGACTGCACTGACACCCCCATTGCTGCTCAGCCCTTGGTAGATGAGACTGCACTGAAGTCTCCATTTCTGCTCAGTCCCTGGGTTTTCAGACTGCACTGAATCCATCATTTATGCTCAGTCACTGGGGAATCAGACTGCACAGACTTCTCCATTACTGCCGCAGTCCCTGGGGGATCTGACTGCACTGACCCCTTCATTGCTGTCCAGTCCTTGGGAGATGAGCCTGCACTGACTCCATTGCTAATCAGTCCCTGGGGAATCAGATTACACTGATGTCTACATTCCTGCCCAGTCCTTGGGGGATCAGACAACACTCACTTCCTTCATTGCTGCCCAGTCCCCGGGGGTTCAGACAGCACTGAACCCTTCATTGCTTCCCAGTCCCTTGGGAGTCAGACTGCAGTTACCTATTCATTCCTGCCCAGTCCCTAGGGACCAGACTGCAGTGACCCCTTCCTTGCTGCCCAGTCCTTGGGGATCAGACTGCACTGACTCCTTAATTGCTGCTCAGTCACTGGGGAATCAGACTGCACTGAAACTTTCATTGCTGCCCAGTCCTTGGAGAATTAGACTGCACTGACTCCTCCATTGCTGCCCACTCCTTGGGAGATGAGACTGCACTGAAGTCTCCATTACTTCTTTGTCCCTGGGGGTTTAGGTTTTACTGAATCCTTCATTAATGGTCAGTCACTGGGAAATCAGACTGCACTGATGTCTCCATTACTGTCAATTCCCTGGGTGATCAGACGGCACTGACTTCTACATTGCTGCCCAGTCCCTGGGGGATCAGACTGCACTGACTCCTTCATTGCTGCCCAGTCCCTTGGGAATCAGACTGCTGTTACCTATTCATTGCTGCCCAGTCCCTGGCGATCAAACGGCACTGACCCCTTCATTCCTGCCCAGTCCCTGGGGGATCGGACTGAACTGACTCCGTCATTCCTGCCCATTCCCAAGGGGATCAGACTGCTCTGACTCCATTATTGCTGCCCAGTCCCTCGGGGATCAGACTGCACTGACTCCTTTATTGCAGCCCAGTCCCTGTGGTATCAGACTGCTAATACACTTCATTGCTGCCCAGACCCTGGGGATCAGACTGCAGTGACCCCTTCATTGTTGCCCAGTCCCTGGGGGATCAGACTGCACTGACTCCTTTATTGCTGCTCAATCACTGGGGAATCAGACTGCAATGACGTCTCATTTGCTGCCAAATCCCTGGGGGATCAGACTGCACTGACTCCTTCATTGCTGCTCAGTCACTGGGGAATTAGACTGCACTGATATATCCATTCATGCCCATTCCCTGGGGGATCAGACTGCACTGAAAGCGTCATTGCCGCCCAGTCCGTGGGGAATTAGACTGAAATGACTCCTGCATTGCTGCCCAGTCCTTGGGACATGAGCCTGCACTGACTCCATCATTGCTGCTCAGTCCCTGGGGATTCAGATTGCACTTACGTCTCCATTCCTGCCCAGTCCCTGGGGGATCATACGGCACTGACTTCTGCATTGCTGCCCAGACCCTGGGGGATCAGACTGCACTGCCTCCTTCATTGCTGCCCAGTCCCCGGGTGTTCAGACAGCACTGAACACTTCATTGCTGTCCAGTCCCTTGGGAATCAAACTGCAGTTACCTATTCATTGCTGCCCCGTCCCTAGGTACCAGACTGCAGTGACCCCTTCATTGCTGCCCAGTCCTTGGGGATCAGACTGCAGTTACCCATTCATTGCTGCCCAGTCCCTGGGGTATCAGACTGTACTCACTCCTTCAATACCAACCAGTCCCTGGGGAATCAGACTGCAGTGAGCCCTTCATTGTTGCCCAGTCCCTGGGGGATCAGACTGCACTGACTCCTTCATCGCTGCTCAGTCACTGGGGAATCAGACTGTACTGAAGTCTCCATTCCTTCCCAGTTCCTGGGGATCAGACTGCACTGACTCCTTCATTGATGCTCAGTTACTGGGAAATTAGACTGCACTGACACCTCCATTGCTGCCCAGCCCTTGGGAGATGAGACTGCACTGAAGTCTCCATTTCTGCTCAGTCCCTGGGTGTTTAGACTGCACTGAATCCATCATTTATGCTCAGTCACTGGGGAATTAGACTGCACTGACACCCCCATTGCTGCCCAGCCCTTGGGAGATGAGACTGCACTGAAGTCTCCATTTCTGCTCAGTCCCTGGGTGTTTAGACTGCATTGAATCCATCATTTATGCTCAGTCACTGGGGAATCAGACTGCACTGACGTCTCCATTACTGCCCAGTCCCTGGGGGATCAGAATGCACTGAACTCTTCATTGCTGTCCAGTCCTTGGGAGATGAGCCTGCATTGACTCCTTCATTGCTACTCAGTCTCTGGGGAATCAGACTGCGCTGAATCCTTCATTGCTGCCCAGTCCCCGGGGGTTTGGACTTCACTGACTCCTTCATTGCTGCCCAGTCCCTGGGGGATAGGACTGAACTGACTCCGTCATTCCTGCCCATTACCTGGGGGTTCAGACTGCACTGACTCCTTCATTGCTGCTCAGTCTCTCGTGGATCAGAATGCACTGTCTCCTTTATTGCTGCCCAGTCCCTGGGGATCAGACTGCAGTGACGCTTTCATTGTTGCCCAGTCCCTGGGGGATCAGACTGCACTGACACCTTCATTGATGCTCAGTCATGGGGAATCAGACTGCACTGATGTATCCATTCCTGCCTGGTCACTGGGGGATCAGACTGCACTGAAATCGTCATTGCCGCCCAGTCAGCGGGGAGTTAGACTGCAATGACTCCTGCATTGCTGCCCAGTCCTTGGGACATGAGCCTGCACTGACTCCTTCATTGCTGCTCAGTCCCTGGGGAATCAGACTGCACTTAGGTCTCCATTCCTGCCCAGTCCCTGGGGGATCAGAAGGCACTGACTTCTGCATTGCTGCCCAGTCCCTGGGGGATCAGACTGCCCTGACTCCTTCATTGCTGCCCAGTCCCCGGGGGTTCAGAATACACTGAATCCTTCATTGATGCCCAGTCCCTTGAGAATCAGACTGCAGTTACCTATTCATTGCTGCCCAGTCCCCCGGGACCAGACTGCAGTGACCCCTTCATTGCTGCCCAGTCCTTGGGGATCAGACTGCAGTTACCTATTCATTGCTGCCTTGTCCCTGGGGGATCAGACTGCACTCACTCCTTCAATGCCAACCAGTCCCTGGATAATCAGACTGCAGTGAGCCCTTCATTGCTGCCCAGTCCCTGGGGGATCACACTGCACTGACTCCTTCATCGCTGCTCAGTCACTGGGGAATCAGATTGCACTGACGTCTCCATTCCTGCACACTCCGTGGGGGATCAGACGGCACTGACTGCTGCATTGCTGCCCAGTCCCTGGGGGATCAATCTGCACTCAATTTCTTCATTGCTGCACAGTCCCCGGGGGTTCAGAAAGCACTGAACCCTTCATTGCTGCCCAGTCCCTTGGGAATCAGACTGCAGGTACCTATTCATTACTGCCCAGTCCCTAGGGACCAGACTGCAGTGACCGCTTCATTGCAGCCCAGTCCTTTGGGATCAGACTGCAGTTACCCATTCATTGATGCCCAGTCCCTGGGGGATCAAGCTACACTGACTCCTTCATTCCTGCCCAGTACCTCGGGGATCAGATTGCAGTGAGCCCTTCATTGGTGCCTAGTCCCTGGGGGATCAGACTGCACTGAACCCTACCTTGATGTCCAGTCCTTGGGAGATGAGCCTGCACTGACTCTTTCATTGCTGCTCAGTCCCTGGGAAATCAGTTTGCACTGACGTCTCCATTCCTGCCCAATCCCTGGGGGATCAGACGACACTGACTTCTTCATTGCTGCCCAGTTCCTGGGGGATCGGACTGCACTGACTCCTTCATTGCTGCCCAGTCCCCGGGGGTTCAGACTGCACCGAACCCTTCATTGCTGCCCAGTCCCTTGGATATCAGACTGGAGTGACCCCGTCATTGCTGCCCAGTCACTGGGGGATCAGACTGCAATGACTCCTTCATTCCTGCCCAGTAACTCGGGGATCAGACAGCACTGACTCCGTCATTCCTGCTCAGTCCCTGGGGGATCAGACTGCACTGACTCCTTAATTGCTGCCCAGTGCCTGGGGAATCAGACTGCACTGACTCGTTCATTGCTGCCCATGGCCCGGGGGTTCAGATTGCACTGAACCTTTCATTGCTGGCCAGTCCCTGGGGAATCAGACTGCACTGTCTCCTTCATTGCTGCTCAGTCACTGGGGAATCAGACTGTACTGACGTCTCCATTGATGCCAACTCCCTGGGGGATCAGACTGCACTGACTCCTTAATTGATGCTCAGGCTCTGGGGAATCAGACTGCATTGATGTCTCCATTCCTGCCCAGTCCCTGGGGGATCAGACTTCAGTGAGCACTTCATTGCTGCCCAGTCCCTGGGGGATCACACTGCACTGACTCCTTCATCACTGCTCAGTCACTGGGGAATCAGACTTTACTGACGTCTCCATTCCTTCCCAGTTCCTGAAGTTCAGACTGCACTGAATCCTTCATTGCTGCTCAGTCACTGGGGAATCAGACTGCACTGACTTCTCCATTACTGCCCAGTGCCTGGGGGATCAGACTGCACTGAAAGCTTCCTTGCTGTCCAGTCCTTGGGAGATGAGCATGCACTGACTCCTACAATGCTGCTCAGTCCCTGGAGAATCAGATTGCACTGACGTCTCCATTCCTGCACACTCCGTGGGGAATCAGACGGCACTGACTGCTGCATTGCTGCCCAGTCCCTGGGGGATCAGACTGCACTCACTTTCTTCATTGCTGCCCAGACCCCGGGGGTTCAGAAAGCACTGAACCCTTCATTGCTGCCCAGTCCCTTGGGAATCAGACTGCAGGTACCTATTCATTCCTGCCTAGTCCCTAGGGACCAGACTGCTGTGACCGCGTCATTGCTGCCAAGTCCTTGGGGATCAGATTGCAGTGACCCCTTCATTGCTGCCCAGTCACTGGGGGATCAGACTGCAATGACTCCTTCATTCCTGCCCAGTAACTCGGGGATCAGACAGCATGACTCCGTCATTCCTGCTCAGTCCCCGGGGGATCAGAATGCACTGAATCCTTAATGCTGCTCAGTTGCTGGGGAATCAGACTGCAATGAATCATTCATTGCTTCCCAGTCCCTGGGGGTTTGGACTGCACTAACTCCTTCATTGCTGCCCAGTCCCAGGCGATCAGACGGCACTGACCCCTTCATTCCTGCCCAGTCCCGGGGGATAGGACTGCACTGACTCCGTCATTCCTGCCCATTACCTGGGGGATCAGACTGCACTGAACCCTTCATTGCTGTCCAGTCCTTGGGAGATGAGCCTGCACTGACTCCGTCATTCCTGCCCATTACCTGGGGGATCAGACTGCACTGACTCCTCCATTGCTGCCCACTCCTTGGGAGATGAGACTGCACTGAAGTCTCCATTACTTCTCAGTCCCTGGTGGTTTAGATTTTACTGAATCCATCATTAATGGTCAGTCACTGGGAAATCAGACTGCACTGATGTCTCATTTGCTGCCCAATCCCTGGGGGATCAGACTGCACTGACTCCTTCATTGCTGCTCAGTCACTGGGGAATTAGACTGCACTGATATATCCATTCATGCCCATTCCCTGGGGGATCAGACTGCACTGAAATCATCATTGCCGCCCAGTCCGCGGGGAATTAGACTGAAATGACTCCTGCATTGCTGCCCAGTCCTTGGGATATGAGCCTGCACTGACTCCATCATTGCTGCTCAGTCCGTGGGGAATCAGATTGCACTTACGTCTCCATTCCTGCCCAGTCCCTGGGGGATCATACGGCACTGACTTCTGCATTGCTGCCCAGTCCCTGGGGGATCAGACTGCACTGCCTCCTTCATTGCTGCCCAATCCCCGGGTGTTCAGACAGCACTGAACACTTCATTGCTGTCCAGTCCCTTGGGAATCAAACTGCAGTTACCTATTCATTGCTGCACCGTCCCTAGGGACCAGACTGCAGTGACCCCTTCATTGCTGCCCTGTCCTTGGGGATCAGACTGCAGTTACCCATTCATTGCTGCCCAGTCCCTGGGGTATCAGACTGTACTCACTCCTTCAATACCAACCAGTCCCTGGGGAATCAGACTGCAGTGAGCCCTTCATTGTTGCCCAGTCCCTGGGGGATCAGACTGCACTGACTCCTTCATTGCTGCTCAGTCACTGGGGAATCAGACAGTACTGAAGTCTCCATTCCTTCCCAGTTCCTGGGGGATCAGACTGCACTGACTCCTTCATTGCTGCTCAGTCACTGGGGAATTAGACTGTACTGAAGTCTCCATTCCTTCCCAGTTCCTGGGGATCAGACTGCACTGACTCCTTCATTGATGCTCAGTTACTGGGAAATTAGTCTGCACTGACACCTCCATTGCTGCCCAGCCCGTGGGAGATGAGACTGCACTGAAGTCTCCATTTTTTCTCAGTCCCTGGGTGTTTAGACTGCACTGAATCCATCATTTATGCTCAGTCACTGGGGAATTAGACTGCACTGACACCCCCATTGCTGCCCAGCCCTTGGGAGATGAGACTGCACTGAAGTCTCCATTTCTGCTCAGTCCCTGGGTGTTTAGACTGCACTAAATCCATCATTTATGCTCAGTCACTGGGGAATCAGACTGCACTGACGTCTCCATTACTGCCCAGTCCCTGGGGGATCAGAATGCACTGAACTCTTCATTGCTGTCCAGTCCTTGGGAGATGAGCCTGCACTGACTCCTTCATTGCTACTCATCCCTGGGGATTCAGATTGCACTGACGTCTCCATTCCTGCCCAGTCCCTGGGGAATCAGACAGAACTGTCTACTGCATTGCTGCCCAGTCCGTGGGGGATCAGACTGCACTCACATCCTTCATTGCTGCCCAGTCCCTAGGGACCAGACTGCAGTGACCCCTTCATTGCTGCCCAGTCCTTGGGGATCAGAATGCTCTGCCTCCTTAATTGCTGCTCAGTCACTGGGGAATCAGACTGCATTGATGTCTCCATTCCTGCCCAGTCCCTGGGGGATCAGACTGCACTGAAAATTACATTGCTGCCCAGTCCTTGGGGAATTAAACTGCACTGACTCCTCCATTGCTGCCCACTCCTTGGGAGATGAGACTTCACTGAAGTCTCCATTCCTGCTCAGTCCCTGGGGGTTTAGATTTTACTGAATCCTTCATTAATGCTCAGTCACTGGGAAATCAGACTGCACTGATGTCTCCATTACTGTCAATTCCCTGGGGGATCAGACGGCACTGACTTCTATATTGCTGCCCAGACCCTGGGGGATCAGACTGCACTGACTCCTTCATTGCTGCCCAGTCCCCGGGGGTTCAGACTGCACTGACTCCTTCATTGCTGCCCAGTCGCTTGGGAATCAGACTGCAGTTACCTATTCATTGCTGCCCAGTCCCTGGCGATCAAACGGCACTGAAACCTTCATTGCTGCCCAGTCCCTGGGGGATCGAACTGAACTGACTCAGTCATTCCTGCCCATTCCGTAGGGGATCAGACTGATCTGACTCCTTTATTGCAGCCCAGTCGCTGGGGATCAGTCTGCTATTACACTTCATTTCTGCCCAGTCCCTGGGGATTGGACTGCAGCGACCCCTTCATTGTTGCCCAGTCCCTGGGGGATCAGACTGCACTGACTCCTTGATTGCTGTTTAATCACTGGGGAATCCGACTGCACTGACGTCTCCATTGCTGCCCAATCCCTGGGGGATCAGACTGCACTGACTCCTTAATTGATGCTCAGGCTCTGGGGAATCAGACTGCACTGATGTCTCCATTCCTGCCCAGTCCCTGGGGGATCAGACTGCACTGAAACCTGCATTGCTGACCTGTCCGTGGGGAATTATACTGCACCGACTCCTTCATTACTGTCCATTCACCGGGGGATCAGACTGTACCGACTTCTGCATTGCTGCCCAGTCCCTGGGGGATCAGACTGCACTGACTCCTTCATTGCTGCCCAGTCCCGGGTGTTCAGACAGCACTGAACCCTTCATTGCTGTCCAGTCCCTTGGGAATCAAACTGCAGTTACCCATTCATTGCTGCCCAGTCCTTAGGGACCAGACTGCAGTGACTCCTTCATTGATGCTCAGTCACTGGGGATTCAGACTGCACTGATGTATCCATTCCTGCCCAGTCCCTGGGCGATCAGACTGCACTGAAATCGTCATTGTCGCCCAATCCGCGGGGAGTTAGACTGCAATGACTCCTGCATTGCAGCCCAGTCCTTGGTACATGAGCCTGCACTGACTCCTTCATTGCTGCTCAGTCCCTGGGGAATCAGACTGCACTTACATCTCCATTCCTGCCCAGTCCCTGGGGGATCAGAAGGCACTGACTTCTGCATTGCTGCCTAGTCCCTGGGGGATCAGACTGCCCTGACTCCTTCATTGCTGCCCAGTCCCCGGGTGTTCAGACTACACTGAATCCTTCATTGATGCCCAGTCCCTTGAGAATCAGACTGCAGTTACCTATTCATTGCTGCCCAGTCCCCCGGGACCAGACTGCAGTGACCCCTTCATTGCTGCCCAGTCCTTGGGGATCAGACTGCAGTTACCCATTCATTGCTGCCCAGTCCCTGGGGGATCAGACTGAACTCACTCCTTCAATGCCAACCAGTCCCTGGGTAATCAGACTGCAGTGAGCCCTTCATTGCTGCCCAGTCCCTGGGGGATCACGCTGCACTGACTCCTTCATCGCTGCTCAGTCACTGGGGATTCAGACTTTACTGACGTCTCCATTCCTTCCCAGTTCCTGAAGATCAGACTGCACTGAATCCTTCATTGCTGCTCAGTCACTGGGGAATCAGACTGCACTGACGTCTCCATTACTGCCCAGTGCCTGGGGGATCAGACTGCACTGAAAGCTTCCTTGCTGTCCAGTCCTTGGGAGATGAGCATGCACTGACTCCTTCAATGCTGTTCAGTCCCTGCGGAATCAGATTGCACTGACGTCTCCATTCCTGCCCAGTCCGTGGGGGATCAGACGGCACTAACTGCTGCATTGCTGCCCAGTCCCTGGGGGATCAGACTGCACTCACTTTCTTCATTGCTGCCCAGTCCCCGGGGGTTCAGAAAGCACTGAACCCTTCATTGCTGCTCAGTCCCTTGGGAATCAGACTGCGGGTACCTATTCATTCCTGCCCAGTCCCTAGGGACCAGACTGCTGTGACCGCTTCATTGCTGCCAAGTCCTTGGGGATCAGATTGCAGTGACCCCTTCATTCCTGCCCAGTCACAGGGGGATCAGACTGCAATGACTCCTTCATTCCTGCCCAGTCCCGGGGAATAGGACTGCACTGACTCCGTCATTCCTGCCCATTACCTGGTGGATCAGACTGCACTGAACCCTTCATTGCTGTCCAGTCCTTGGGAGATGAGCCTGCACTGACTCCGTCATTCCTGCCCATTACCTGGGGGATCAGACTGCACTGACTCCTCCATTGCTGCCCACTCCTTGGGAGATGAGACTGCACTGAAGTCTCCATTACTTCTCAGTCCCTGGTGGTTTAGATTTTACTGAATCCTTCATTAATGGTCAGTCACTGGGAAATCAGACTGCACTGATGTCTCCATTACTGTCAATTCCCTGGGTGATCAGAGGGCACTGACTCCTTCATTGCTGCTCAATCACTGGGGAATCAGACTGCACTGATGTCTCATTTGCTGCCCAATTCCTGGGGGATCAGACTGCACTGACTCCTTCATTCCTACCCAGTACCTCGGGGATCAGATTGCAGTGAGCCCTTCATTGGTGCCCAGTCCCTGTGGGATCAGACTGCTCTGACTCCTTCATTGCTGCTCAGTCTCTGAGGAATCAGACTGCATTGAAGTCTCCACTCCTGCCTAGTCCTTGGGGATCAGACTGCAGTTACCCATTCATTGATGCCCAGTCCCTGGGGGATCAGACTGCACTGACTCCTTCATTCCTGCCCAGTACCTCGGGAATCAGATTGCAGTGAGCCCTTCATTGGTGCCCAGTCCCTCGGGGATCAGACTGCACTGACTCCTTTATTGCTGCTCAGTCTCTGGGGAATCAGACTGCATTGAAGTCTACATTCCTGCCGAGTCCCTGTGGGATCAGACTGTACTGACTCCTTCATTGCTCCTCAGTCAATGGGGAATCAGACTGCACTGACGTCTCCATTACTGCCCAGTCCCTGGGGGTTCAGACTGCACTGAACCCTACCTTGATGTCCAGTCCTTGGGAGATGAGCCTGCACTGACTCTTCCATTGCTGCCCAGTCCCTGGGGACCAGACTGCTGTGACTGCTTCATTGCTGCCAAGTCCTTGGGGATCAGACAGCAGTGACCCCTTCATTGCTGTCCAGTCACTGGGGGATCAGACTGCAATGACTCCTTCATTCCTGCCCATTACCTGGGGGATCAGACTGCACTGACTCCTCCATTGCTGCCCACTCCTTGGGAGATGAGACTGCACTGAAGTCTCCATTACTTCTCAGTCCCTGGTGGTTTAGATTTTACTGAATCCTTCATTAATGGTCAGTCACTGGGAAATCAGACTGCACTGATGTCTCCATTACTGTCAATTCCCTGGGTGATCAGAGGGCACTGACTCCTTCATTGCTGCTCAATCACTGGGGAATCAGACTGCACTGATGTCTCATTTGCTGCCCAATTCCTGGGGGATCAGACTGCACTGACTCCTTCATTCCTGCCCAGTACCTCGGGGATCAGATTGCAGTGAGCCCTTCATTGGTGCCCAGTCCCTGTGGGATCAGACTGCTCTGACTCCTTCATTGCTGCTCAGTCTCTGAGGAATCAGACTGCATTGAAGTCTCCAATCCTGCCTAGTCCTTGGGGATCAGACTGCAGTTACCCATTCATTGATGCCCAGTCCCTGGGGGATCAGACTGCACTGACTCCTTCATTCCTGCCCAGTACCTCGGGAATCAGATTGCAGTGAGCCCTTCATTGGTGCCCAGTCCCTCGGGGATCAGACTGCACTGACTCCTTTATTGCTGCTCAGTCTCTGGGGAATCAGACTGCATTGAAGTCTACATTCCTGCCGAGTCCCTGTGGGATCAGACTGTACTGACTCCTTCATTGCTCCTCAGTCAATGGGGAATCAGACTGCACTGACGTCTCCATTACTGCCCAGTCCCTGGGGGTTCAGACTGCACTGAACCCTACCTTGATGTCCAGTCCTTGGGAGATGAGCCTGCACTGACTCTTCCATTGCTGCTCAGTCCCTGGGAAATCAGTTTGCACCGACGTCTCCATTCCTGCCCAATCCCTGGGGAATCAGACGACACTGACTTCTTCATTGCTGCCCAGTTCCTGGGGGATCGGACTGCACTGACTCCTTCATTGCTGCCCAGGCCCCGGGGGTTCAGACTGCACCGAACCCTTCATTGCTGCCCATTCCCTTGGGTATGAGACTGCAGTTTCGTATTCATTGCTGCCCAGTCCCTGGGGACCAGACTGCTGTGACTGCTTCATTGCTGCCAAGTCCTTGGGGATCAGACGGCAGTGACCCCTTCATTGCTGCCCAGTCACTGGGGGATCAGACTGCAATGACTCCTTCATTCCTGCCCAGTAACTCGGGGATCAGACAGCACTGACTCCGTCATTCCTGCTCAGGTCCTGGGGGATCAGACTGCACTGACTCCTTAATTGCTGCCCAGTGCCTGGGGGATCAGACTGCACTGAACCTTTCATTGCTGGCCAGTCCCTGGGGAATCAGACTACACTGACTCCTTCATTGCTGCTCAGTCACTGGGGAATCAGGCTGTACTGACGTCTCCATTGATGCCAACTCCCTGGGGGATCAGACTGCACTGACTCCTTAATTGATGCTCAGGCTCTGGGGAATCAGACGGCATTGATGTCTCCATTCCTGCCCAGTCCCTGGGGTATGAGACTGAACTGAAACCTTCATTGCTGCCCCGTCCGTGGGGAATTATACTGCACCGACTCCTTCATTACTGTCCATTCCCTGGGGGATCTGACTGCACTGACCCCTTCATTGCTGTCCAGTCCTTGGGAGATGAGCCTGCACTGACTCCATTGCTACTCAGTCCCTGGGGAATCAGATTTCACTGATGTCTACATTCCTGCCCAGTCCCTGGGGGATCAGACAGCACTCACTTCCTTCATTGCTGCCCAGTCCCCGGGGGTTCAGACAGCACTGAACCCTTCATTGCTTCCCAGTCCCTTGGGAGTCAGACTGCAGTTACCTATTCATTCCTGCCCAGTCCCTAGGGACCAGACTGCAGTGACCCCTTCCTTGCTGCCCCGTCCTTGGGGATCAGACTGCACTGACTCCTTAATTGCTGCTCAGTCACTGGGGAATCAGACTGCACTGAAACTTTCATTGCTGCCCAGTCCTTGGAGAATTAGACTGCACTGACTCCTCCATTGCTGCCCACTCCTTGGGAGATGAGACTGCACTGAAGTCTCCATTACTTCTCAGTCCCTGGGGGTTTAGATTTTACTGAATCCTTCATTAATGGTCAGTCACTGGGAAATCAGACTGCACTGATGTCTCCATTACTGTCAATTCCCTGGGTGATCAGAGGGCACTGAATCCTTCATTGCTGCTCAATCACTGGGGAATCAGACTGCACTGACGTCTCATTTGCTGCCCAATCCCTGGGGGATCAGACTGCACTGACTCCTTCATTGCTGCTCAGTCACTGGGGAATTAGACTGCACTGATATATCCATTCCTGCCCATTCCCTGGGGGATCAGACTGCACTGAAATCGTCATTGCCGCCCAGTCCGCGGGGAATTAGACTGAAATGACTCCTGCATTGCTGCCCAGTCCTTGGGACATGAGCCTGCACTGACTCCATCATTGCTGCTCAGTCCCTGGGGATTCAGATTGCACTTACGTCTCCATTCCTGCCCAGTCCCTGGGGGATCATACGGCACTGACTTCTCCATTGCTGCCCAGTCCCTGGGGGATCAGACTGCACTGCCTCCTTCATTGCTGCCCAGTCCCCGGGTGTTCAGACAGCACTGAACACTTCATTGCTGTCCAGTCCCTTGGGAATCAAACTGCAGTTACCTATTCATTGCTGCCCCGTCCCTAGGGACCAGACTGCAGTGACCCCTTCATTGCTGCCCAGTCCTTGGGGATCAGACTGCGTTACCCATTCATTGCTGCCCAGTCCCTGGGGTATCAGACTGTACTCACTCCTTCAATACCAACCAGTCCCTGGGGAATCAGACTGCAGTGAGCCCTTCATTGTTGCCCAGTCCCTGGGGGATCAGACTGCACTGACTCCTTCATTGCTGCTCAGTCACTGGGGAATCAGACTGTACTGAAGTCTCCATTCCTTCCCAGTTCCTGGGGATCAGACTGCACTGACTCCTTCATTGATGCTCAGTTACTGGGAAATTAGACTGCACTGACACCTCCATTGCTGCCCAGCCCTTGGGAGATGAGACTGCACTGAAGTCTCCATTTCTGCTCAGTCACTGGGTGTTTAGACTGCACTGAATCCATCATTTATGCTCAGTCACTGGGGAAATAGACTGCACTGACACCCCCATTGCTGCCCAGCCCTTGGTAGATGAGACTGCACTGAAGTCTCCATTTCTGCTCAGTCCCTGGGTGTTCAGACTGCACTGAATCCATCATTTATGCTCAGTCACTGGGGAATCAGACTGCACAGACTTCTCCATTACTGCCGCAGTCGCTGGGGGATCTGACTGCACTGACCCCTTCATTGCTGTCCAATCCTTGGGAGATGAGCCTGCACTGACTCCATTGCTAATCAGTCCCTGGGGAATCAGATTACACTGATGTCTACATTCCTGCCCAGTCCCTGGGGGATCAGACAACACTCACTTCCTTCATTGCTGCCCAGTCCCCGGGGGTTCAGACAGCACTGAACCCTTCATTGCTTCCCAGTCCCTTGGGAGTCAGACTGCAGTTACCTATTCATTCCTGCCCAGTCCCTAGGGACCAGACTGCAGTGACCCCTTCCTTGCTGCCCAGTCCTTGGGGATCAGACTGCACTGACTCCTTAATTGCTGCTCAGTCACTGGGGAATCAGACTGCACTGAAACTTTCATTGCTGCCCAGTCCTTGGAGAATTAGACTGCACTGACTCCTCCATTGCTGCCCACTCCTTGGGAGATGAGACTGCACTGAAATCTCCATTACTTCTTTGTCCCTGGGGGTTTAGGTTTTACTGAATCCTTCATTAATGGTCAGTCACTGGGAAATCAGACTGCACTGATGTCTCCATTACTGTCAATTCCCTGGGTGATCAGACGGCACTGACTTCTACATTGCTGCCCAGTCCCTGGGGGATCAGACTGCACTGACTCCTTCATTGCTGCCCAGTCCCTTGGGAATCAGACTGCTGTTACCTATTCATTGCTGCCCAGTCCCTGGCGATCAAACGGCACTGACCCCTTCACTCCTGCCCAGTCCCTGGGGGATCGGACTGAACTGACTCGTCATTCCTGCCCATTCCCAAGGGGATCAGACTGCTCTGACTCCATTATTGCTGCCCAGTCCCTCGGGGATCAGACTGCACTGACTCCTTTATTGCAGCCCAGTCCCTGTGGTATCAGACTGCTAATACACTTCATTGCTGCCCAGTCCCTGGGGATCAGACTGCAGTGACCCCTTCATTGTTGCCCAGTCCCTGGGGGATCAGACTGCACTGACTCCTTTATTGCTGCTCAATCACTGGGGAATCAGACTGCAATGACGTCTCATTTGCTGCCAAATCCCTGGGGGATCAGACTGCACTGACTCCTTCATTGCTGCTCAGTCACTGGGGAATTAGACTGCACTGATATATCCATTCATGCCCATTCCCTGGGGGATCAGACTGCACTGAAAGCGTCATTGCCGCCCAGTCCGTGGGGAATTAGACTGAAATGACTCCTGCATTGCTGCCCAGTCCTTGGGACATGAGCCTGCACTGACTCCATCATTGCTGCTCAGTCCCTGGGGATTCAGATTGCACTTACGTCTCCATTCCTGCCCAGTCCCTGGGGGATCATACGGCACTGACTTCTCCATTGCTGCCCAGTCCCTGGGGGATCAGACTGCACTGCCTCCTTCATTGCCGCCCAGTCCCCGGGTGTTCAGACAGCACTGAACACTTCATTGCTGTCCAGTCCCTTGGGAATCAAACTGCAGTTACCTATTCATTGCTGCCCTGTCCCTAGGGACCAGACTGCAGTGACCCCTTCATTGCTGCCCAGTCCTTGGGGATCAGACTGCGTTACCCATTCATTGCTGCCTAGTCCCTGGGGTAACAGACTGTACTCACTCCTTCAATACCAACCAGTCCCTGGGGAATCAGACTGCAGTGAGCCTTTCATTGTTGCCCAGTCCCTGGGCGATCAGACTGCACTGACCCCTTCATTGCTGCCCAGTCCTTGGGGATCAGACTGCGTTACCCATTCATTGCTGCCCAGTCCCTGGGGTATCAGACTGTACTCACTCCTTCAATACCAACCAGTCCCTGGGGAATCAGACTGCAGTGAGCCCTTCATTGTTGCCCAGTCCCTGGGGGATCAGACTGCACTGACTCCTTCATTGCTGCTCAGTCACTGGGGAATCAGACTGTACTGAAGTCTCCATTCCTTCCCAGTTCCTGGGGATCAGACTGCACTGACTCCTTCATTGATGCTCAGTTACTGGGAAATTAGACTGCACTGACACCTCCATTGCTGCCCAGCCCTTGGGAGATGAGACTGCACTGAAGTCTCCATTTCTGCTCAGTCCCTGGGTGTTTAGACTGCACTGAATCCATCATTTATGCTCAGTTACTGGGGAAATAGACTGCACTGACACCCCCATTGCTGCTCAGCCCTTGGTAGATGAGACTGCACTGAAGTCTCCATTTCTGCTCAGTCCCTGGGTGTTCAGACTGCACTGAATCCATCATTTATGCTCAGTCACTGGGGAATCAGACTGCACAGACTTCTCCATTACTGCCGCAGTCCCTGGGGGATCTGACTGCACTGACCCCTTCATTGCTGTCCAGTCCTTGGGAGATGAGCCTGCACTGACTCCATTGCTAATCAGTCCCTGGGGAATCAGATTACACTGATGTCTACATTCCTGCCCAGTCCCTGGGGGATCAGACAACACTCACTTCCTTCATTGCTGCCCAGTCCCCGGGGGTTCAGACAGCACTGAACCCTTCATTGCTTCCCAGTCCCTTGGGAGTCAGACTGCAGTTACCTATTCATTCCTGCCCAGTCCCTAGGGACCAGACTGCAGTGACCCCTTCCTTGCTGCCCAGTCCTTGGGGATCAGACTGCACTGACTCCTTAATTGCTGCTCAGTCACTGGGGAATCAGACTGCACTGAAACTTTCATTGCTGCCCAGTCCTTGGAGAATTAGACTGCACTAACTCCTCCATTGCTGCCCACTCCTTGGGAGGTGAGACTGCACTGAAGTCTCCATTACTTCTTTGTCCCTGGGGGTTTAGGTTTTACTGAATCCTTCATTAATGGTCGTCACTGGGAAATCAGACTGCACTGATGTTTCCATTACTGTCAATTCCCTGGGTGATCAGACGGCACTGACTTCTACATTGCTGCCCAGTCCCTGGGGGATCAGACTGCACTGACTCCTTCATTGCTGCCCAGTCCCTTGGGAATCAGACTGCTGTTACCTATTCATTGCTGCCCAGTCCCTGGCGATCAAACGGCACTGACCCCTTCATTCCTGCCCAGTCCCTGGGGGATCAGACTGAACTGACTCCGTCATTCCTGCCCATTCCCAAGGGGATCAGACTGCTCTGACTCCATTATTGCTGCCCAGTCCCTCGGGGATCAGACTGCACTGACTCCTTTATTGCAGCCCAGTCCCTGTGGTATCAGACTGCTAATACACTTCATTGCTGCCCAGACCCTGGGGATCAGACTGCAGTGACCCCTTCATTGTTGCCCAGTCCCTGGGGGATCAGACTGCACTGACTCCTTTATTGCTGCTCAATCACTGGGGAATCAGACTGCAATGACGTCTCATTTGCTGCCAAATCACTGGGGGATCAGACTGCACTGACTCCTTCATTGCTGCTCAGTCACTGGGGAATTAGACTGCACTGATATATCCATTCATGCCCATTCCCTGGGGGATCAGACTGCACTGAAAGCGTCATTGCCGCCCAGTCCGTGGGGAATTAGACTGAAATGACTCCTGCATTGCTGCCCAGTCCTTGGGACATGAGCCTGCACTGACTCCATCATTGCTGCTCAGTCCCTGGGGATTCAGATTGCACTTACGTCTCCATTCCTGCCCAGTCCCTGGGGGATCATACGGCACTGACTTCTGCATTGCTGCCCAGACCCTGGGGGATCAGACTGCACTGCCTCCTTCATTGCCGCCCAGTCCCCGGGTGTTCAGACAGCACTGAACACTTCATTGCTGTCCAGTCCCTTGGGAATCAAACTGCAGTTACCTATTCATTGCTGCCCTGTCCCTAGGGACCAGACTGCAGTGACCCCTTCATTGCTGCCCAGTCCTTGGGGATCAGACTGCGTTACCCATTCATTGCTGCCTAGTCCCTGGGGTAACAGACTGTACTCAATCCTTCAATACCAACCAGTCCCTGGGGAATCAGACTGCAGTGAGCCCTTCATTGTTGCCCAGTCCCTGGGCGATCAGACTGCACTGACCCCTTCATTGCTGCCCAGTCCTTGGGGATCAGACTGCGTTACCCATTCATTGCTGCCCAGTCCCTGGGGTATCAGACTGTACTCACTCCTTCAATACCAACCAGTCCCTGGGGAATCAGACTGCAGTGAGCCCTTCATTGTTGCCCAGTCCCTGGGGGATCAGACTGCACTGACTCCTTCATTGCTGCTCAGTCACTGGGGAATCAGACTGTACTGAAGTCTCCATTCCTTCCCAGTTCCTGGGGATCAGACTGCACTGACTCCTTCATTGATGCTCAGTTACTGGGAAATTAGACTGCACTGACACCTCCATTGCTGCCCAGCCCTTGGGAGATGAGACTGCACTGAAGTCTCCATTTCTGCTCAGTCCCTGGGTGTTTAGACTGCACTGAATCCATCATTTATGCTCAGTTACTGGGGAAATAGACTGCACTGACACCCCCATTGCTGCTCAGCCCTTGGTAGATGAGACTGCACTGAAGTCTCCATTTCTGCTCAGTCCCTGGGTTTTCAGACTGCACTGAATCCATCATTTATGCTCAGTCACTGGGGAATCAGACTGCACAGACTTCTCCATTACTGCCGCAGTCCCTGGGGGATCTGACTGCACTGACCCCTTCATTGCTGTCCAGTCCTTGGGAGATGAGCCTGCACTGACTCCATTGCTAATCAGTCCCTGGGGAATCAGATTACACTGATGTCTACATTCCTGCCCAGTCCTTGGGGGATCAGACAACACTCACTTCCTTCATTGCTGCCCAGTCCCCGGGGGTTCAGACAGCACTGAACCCTTCATTGCTTCCCAGTCCCTTGGGAGTCAGACTGCAGTTACCTATTCATTCCTGCCCAGTCCCTAGGGACCAGACTGCAGTGACCCCTTCCTTGCTGCCCAGTCCTTGGGGATCAGACTGCACTGACTCCTTAATTGCTGCTCAGTCACTGGGGAATCAGACTGCACTGAAACTTTCATTGCTGCCCAGTCCTTGGAGAATTAGACTGCACTGACTCCTCCATTGCTGCCCACTCCTTGGGAGATGAGACTGCACTGAAGTCTCCATTACTTCTTTGTCCCTGGGGGTTTAGGTTTTACTGAATCCTTCATTAATGGTCAGTCACTGGGAAATCAGACTGCACTGATGTCTCCATTACTGTCAATTCCCTGGGTGATCAGACGGCACTGACTTCTACATTGCTGCCCAGTCCCTGGGGGATCAGACTGCACTGACTCCTTCATTGCTGCCCAGTCCCTTGGGAATCAGACTGCTGTTACCTATTCATTGCTGCCCAGTCCCTGGCGATCAAACGGCACTGACCCCTTCATTCCTGCCCAGTCCCTGGGGGATCGGACTGAACTGACTCCGTCATTCCTGCCCATTCCCAAGGGGATCAGACTGCTCTGACTCCATTATTGCTGCCCAGTCCCTCGGGGATCAGACTGCACTGACTCCTTTATTGCAGCCCAGTCCCTGTGGTATCAGACTGCTAATACACTTCATTGCTGCCCAGACCCTGGGGATCAGACTGCAGTGACCCCTTCATTGTTGCCCAGTCCCTGGGGGATCAGACTGCACTGACTCCTTTATTGCTGCTCAATCACTGGGGAATCAGACTGCAATGACGTCTCATTTGCTGCCAAATCCCTGGGGGATCAGACTGCACTGACTCCTTCATTGCTGCTCAGTCACTGGGGAATTAGACTGCACTGATATATCCATTCATGCCCATTCCCTGGGGGATCAGACTGCACTGAAAGCGTCATTGCCGCCCAGTCCGTGGGGAATTAGACTGAAATGACTCCTGCATTGCTGCCCAGTCCTTGGGACATGAGCCTGCACTGACTCCATCATTGCTGCTCAGTCCCTGGGGATTCAGATTGCACTTACGTCTCCATTCCTGCCCAGTCCCTGGGGGATCATACGGCACTGACTTCTGCATTGCTGCCCAGACCCTGGGGGATCAGACTGCACTGCCTCCTTCATTGCTGCCCAGTCCCCGGGTGTTCAGACAGCACTGAACACTTCATTGCTGTCCAGTCCCTTGGGAATCAAACTGCAGTTACCTATTCATTGCTGCCCCGTCCCTAGGTACCAGACTGCAGTGACCCCTTCATTGCTGCCCAGTCCTTGGGGATCAGACTGCAGTTACCCATTCATTGCTGCCCAGTCCCTGGGGTATCAGACTGTACTCACTCCTTCAATACCAACCAGTCCCTGGGGAATCAGACTGCAGTGAGCCCTTCATTGTTGCCCAGTCCCTGGGGGATCAGACTGCACTGACTCCTTCATTGCTGCTCAGTCACTGGGGAATCAGACTGTACTGAAGTCTCCATTCCTTCCCAGTTCCTGGGGATCAGACTGCACTGACTCCTTCATTGATGCTCAGTTACTGGGAAATTAGACTGCACTGACACCTCCATTGCTGCCCAGCCCTTGGGAGATGAGACTGCACTGAAGTCTCCATTTCTGCTCAGTCCCTGGGTGTTTAGACTGCACTGAATCCATCATTTATGCTCAGTCACTGGGGAATTAGACTGCACTGACACCCCCATTGCTGCCCAGCCCTTGGGAGATGAGACTGCACTGAAGTCTCCATTTCTGCTCAGTCCCTGGGTGTTTAGACTGCATTGAATCCATCATTTATGCTCAGTCACTGGGGAATCAGACTGCACTGACTCCTTCATTGCTTCCCAGTCCCTGTGGGATTGAAATGCACTGACTCTGTCATTCCTGCCCAGTCTCTCGGGGATCAGACTGCACTGACTCCTTTATTGCTGCCCAGTCCCTTGGGGATGAGACTGCTATTACACTTCATTGCTGCCCAATCCCTGGGGATCAGACTGCACTGACAGCTTCATTGTTGCCCAGTCGCTGGGTGATCAGACTGCACTGACTCCTTCATTGCTGCTCTGTCACTGGGGAATCAGACTGCACTGACGTCTGCATTGCTGCCCAATCCCAGGGGGATCAGACTGCACTGACTCCTTCATTGCTGCTCTGTCACTGGGGAATCGGGCTGCACTGATGAATCTATTCCTGCCCAGTCCCTGGGGGATCAGACTGCACTGAAATCGTCGTTGCCGCCCAGTCCGCGGGGAAATAGACTGCAATGACTCCTGCATTGCTGCCCAGTCCTTGGGAGATGAGCCTGCACTGACTCCTTCATTGCTGCACAGTCCCTGGGGGTTCAGAGGGCACTGAATTCTGCATTGCTGCCCAGTCCCTGGGGGATCAGACTGCACTGACTCCATCATTGCTGCCGAGCCCCGAGGGTTCAGACTTCACTGAGCCCTTCATTGCTGCCCTGTCCCTTGGCAATCAGACTGCAGTTACCTATTCATTGCTGCCCAGTACCTTGGGACCAGAATTCAGTTACCTATTCATGGCTGCCCAGTCCCTGGGGGATCAGACTGCACTGAAACCTTCATTGCTGCCCAGTCCTTGGGGAATTAGACTGCACTGACTCCTCCATTGCTGCCTAGTCCTTGGGAGATGAAACTGCACTGAAGTCTCCATTCCAACTCAGTCCCTGGGGGTTTAGATTGTACTGAATCCTTCATTAATGGTCAGTCACTGGGAAATCAGACTGCACTGATGTCTCCATTACTGTCAATTCCCTGGGGGATCAGACGGCACTTACTTCTACATTGCTGCCCAGTCCCTGGGGGTCAGACTGCACTGACTCCTTCATTGCTGCCCAGTCCCCGGGGGTTCAGACTGCACTGACTCCTTCATTGCTGCCCAGTCCCTTGGGAATCAGACTGCAGTTACCTATTCATTGCTGCCCAGTCCCTGGCGATCAAACGGCACTGAAACCTTCATTGCTGCCCAGTCCCTGGGGGATCGGACTGAACTGACTCCGTCATTCCTGCCCATTCCCTAGGGGATCAGACTGATCTGACTCCTTTATTGCATCCCAGTCGCTGGGGATCAGACTGCTATTACACTTCATTTCTGCCCAGTCCCTGGGGATTAGACTGCAGTGACCCCTTCATTGTTGCCCAGTCCCTGGGGGATCAGACTGCACTGACTCCTACATTGCTGTTTAATCACTGGGGAATCAGACTGCACTGACGTCTCCATTGCTGCCCAATCCCTGGGGGATCAGACTGCACTGACTCCTTCATTGCTGCTAAGTCACTGGGGAATTAGACTGCATTGATGTATCCATTCCTGCGCAGTCCCTGGGGGATCAGACTGCACTGAAAGCATCATTGCCGCCCAGTCCGCGGGGAATTATACTGAAATGACTCCTTCATTGCTGCCCAGTCACTGGGAGATGAGCCTGCACTGACTCCTTCATTGCTGCTCAGTCCCTGGGGAATCAGATTGCACTTACGTATCCATTCCTGCCCAGTCCCTGGGGGATCAGAAGGCACTGACTTCTGCATTGCTGCCCAGTCCCTGGGGGATCAGACTGCACTGACTCCTTCATTGCTGCCCAGTCACCGGGTGTTCAGACAGCACTGAACCCTTCATTGCTATCCAGTCCCTTGGGTATCAAACTGCAGTTACCTATTCATTGCTGCCCAGTCCCTAGGGACCAGACGGCAGAGACCCCTTCATTGCTGCCCAGTCCTTGGGGATCAGACTGCACTGACTCCTTAATGCTGCTCAGTCGCTGGGGAATCAGACTGCATTGATGTCTCCATTCCTCCCCAGTCCTTGGGGGATCAGACTGCACTGAAACTTTCATTGCTGCCCAGTCCTTGGGGAATTAGACTGCACTGACTCCTCCATTGCTGCCCCGTCCTTGGGAGATGAGACTGCACTGAAGTCTCCATTCCTGCTCAGTCCCTGGGGGTTTAGATTTTACTGAATCCTTCATTAATGCTCAATCACTGGGAAATCAGACTGCACTGATGTCTCCATTACTGCCAATTCCCTGGGGGATCAGACGGCACTGACTTCTACATTGCTGCCCAGTCCCTGGGGGATCAGACTGCACTGACTTGTTCATTGCTGCCCACTCCCCGGGGGTTCAGACTGCACTGACTCCTTCATTGCTGCCCAGTCCCTTGGGAATCAGAATGCAGTTACCCATTCATTGCTGCCCAGTCCCTGGCGATCAGACGGCACTGACCCCCTCATTGCTGCCCAGACCCTGGGGGATCGGACTGAACTGACTCCGTCATTCCTGCCCATACGCTACAGGATCAGACTGCTCTGACTCCTTTATTGCTGCCCAGTCCCTCGGGGATCAGACTGCACTGACTCCTTTATTGCAGCCCAATCCCAGGGGTATCAGACTGCTGATACACTTCATTGCTGCCCAGTCCTTGGGAGATGAGCCTGCACTGACTCCTTAATTGCTGCTCTGTCCCTGGGGAATCAGTTGGACTTACGTCTCCATTCTTGCCCAGTCCCTGGGGAATCAGACGGCACTGACTTCTGCATTGCTGCCCAGTCCCTGGGGGATCAGACTGCACTGACTCCTTCATTGCTGCCCAGTCACCGGGTGTTCAGACAGCACTGAACCCTTCATTGCTGTCCACTCCCTTGGGAATCAAACTGCAGTTACCTATTCATTGCTGCCCAGTCCCTAGGGACCAGACGGCAGTGACCCCTTCATTGCTGCCCAGTCCATGGGGATCAGACTGCACTGACTCCTTAATGCTGCTCAGTCGCTGGGGAATCAGACTGCATTGATGTCTCCATTCCTCCCCAGTCCTTGGGGGATCAGACTGCACTGAAACTTTCATTGCTGCCCAGTCCTTGGGGAATTAGACTGCACTGACTCCTCCATTGCTGCCCCGTCCTTGGGAGATGAGACTGCACTGAAGTCTCCATTCCTGCTCAGTCCCTGGGGGTTTAGATTTTACTGAATCCTTCATTAATGCTCAGTCACTGGGAAATCAGACTGCACTGATGTCTCCATTACTGCCAATTCCCTGGGGGATCAGACGGCACTGACTTCTACATTGCTGCCCAGTCCCTGGGGGAACAGACTGCACTGACTTGTTCATTGCTGCCCACTCCCAGGGGGTTCAGACTGCACTGACTCCTTCATTGCTGCCCAGTCCCTTGGGAATCAGAATGCAGTTACCCATTCATTGCTGCCCAGTCCCTGGCGATCAGACGGCACTGACCCCTTCATTGCTGCCCAGACCCTGGGGGATCGGACTGAACTGACTCCGTCATTCCTGCCCATTCGCTACGGGATCAGACTGCTCTGACTCCTTTATTGCTGCCCAGTCCCTCGGGGATCAGACTGCACTGACTCCTTTATTGCAGCCCAATCCCAGGGGTATCAGACTGCTGATACACTTCATTGCTGCCCAGTCCTTGGGAGATGAGCCTGCACTGACTCCTTAATTGCTGCTCTGTCCCTGGGGAATCAGTTGGACTTACGTCTCCATTCCTGCCCAGTCCCTGGGGAATCAGACGGCACTGACTTCTGCATTGCTGCCCAGTCCCTGGGGGATCAGACTGCATTGATTCCTTCATTGCTGCCCAGTCCCCGGGTGTTCAGACAGCACTGAACCCTTCATTGCTGTCCACTCCCTTGGGAATCAAACTGCAGTTACCTATTCATTGCTGCCCAGTCCGTAGGGACCAGACTGCAGTGACCCCTTCATTGCTGCCCAGTCCATGGGGATCAGACTGCACTGACTCCTTAATGCTGCTCAGTTGCTGGGGAATCAGACTGCAATGAATCATTCATTGCTTCCAAGTCCCCGGGGGTTTGGACTGCACTGACTCCTTCATTGTTGCCCAGTCCCAGGCGATCAGACGGCACTGACCCCTTCATTGCTGCCCAGTCCCGGGGGATAGGACTGCACTGACTCCGTCATTCCTGCCTATTACCTGGGGGAATCAGACTGCACTGAACCCTTCATTGCTGTCCAGTCCTTGGGAGATGAGCCTGCACTGACTCCTTCATTCCTGCCCAGTACCTCGGGGATCAGATTGCAGTGAGCCCTTCATTAGTGCCCAGTCCCTGGGGGATCAGACTGCACTGACTCCTTCATTGCTGCTCAATCTCTGAGGAATCAGACTGCATTGAAGTCTCCATTCCTGCCTAGTCCTCGGGGATCAGACTGCAGTTACCCATTCATTGATGCCCAATCCCTGGGGAATCAGACTGCATTGAAGTCTCCATTCCTGCCTAGTCCCTGTGGGATCAGACTGTACTGACTCCTTCATTGCTCCTCAGTGAATGGGGAATCAGACTGCACTGACGTCTCCATTACTGCCAAGTCCCTGGGGGATCAGACTGCACTGAACCCTAACTTGATGTCCAGTCCTTGGGAGATGAGCCTGCACTGACTCCTTCATTGCTGCTCAGTCCCTGGGAAATCAGTTTGCACTGACGTCTCCATTCCTGCCCAATCCCTGGGGGATCAGACGACACTGACTTCTTCATTGCTGCCCAGTTCCTGGGGGATCGGACTGCACTGACTCCTTCATTGCTGCCCAGTCCCCGGGGGTTCAGACTGCACCGAACCCTTCATTGCTGCCCAGTCCCTTGGGTATGAGACTGCAGTTTCCTATTCATTGCTGCCCAGTCTCTGGGGACCAGACTGCTGTGACCGCTTCATTGCTGCCAAGTCCTTGGGGATCAGACGGCAGTGAACCCTTCATTGCTGCCCAGTCACTGGGGGATCAGACTGCAATGACTCCTTCATTCCTGCCCAGTAACTCGGGGATCAGACAGCACTGACTCCGTCATTCCTGCTCAGTCCCTGGGGGATCAGACTGCACTGACTCCTTCATTGCTGCTCAGTCACTGGGGAATTAGACTGCACTGATATATCCATTCATGCCCATTCCCTGGGGGATCAGACTGCACTGAAAGCGTCATTGCCGCCCAGTCCGTGGGGAATTAGACTGAAATGACTCCTGCATTGCTGCCCAGTCCTTGGGACATGAGCCTGCACTGACTCCATCATTGCTGCTCAGTCCCTGGGGATTCAGATTGCACTTACGTCTCCATTCCTGCCCAGTCCCTGGGGGATCATACGGCACTGACTTCTGCATTGCTGCCCAGACCCTGGGGGATCAGACTGCACTGCCTCCTTCATTGCCGCCCAGTCCCCGGGTGTTCAGACAGCACTGAACACTTCATTGCTGTCCAGTCCCTTGGGAATCAAACTGCAGTTACCTATTCATTGCTGCCCTGTCCCTAGGGACCAGACTGCAGTGACCCCTTCATTGCTGCCCAGTCCTTGGGGATCAGACTGCGTTACCCATTCATTGCTGCCTAGTCCCTGGGGTAACAGACTGTACTCACTCCTTCAATACCAACCAGTCCCTGGGGAATCAGACTGCAGTGAGCCCTTCATTGTTGCCCAGTCCCTGGGCGATCAGACTGCACTGACCCCTTCATTGCTGCCCAGTCCTTGGGGATCAGACTGCGTTACCCATTCATTGCTGCCCAGTCCCTGGGGTATCAGACTGTACTCACTCCTTCAATACCAACCAGTCCCTGGGGAATCAGACTGCAGTGAGCCCTTCATTGTTGCCCAGTCCCTGGGGGATCAGACTGCACTGACTCCTTCATTGCTGCTCAGTCACTGGGGAATCAGACTGTACTGAAGTCTCCATTCCTTCCCAGTTCCTGGGGATCAGACTGCACTGACTCCTTCATTGATGCTCAGTTACTGGGAAATTAGACTGCACTGACACCTCCATTGCTGCCCAGCCCTTGGGAGATGAGACTGCACTGAAGTCTCCATTTCTGCTCAGTCCCTGGGTGTTTAGACTGCACTGAATCCATCATTTATGCTCAGTTACTGGGGAAATAGACTGCACTGACACCCCCATTGCTGCTCAGCCCTTGGTAGATGAGACTGCACTGAAGTCTCCATTTCTGCTCAGTCCCTGGGTTTTCAGACTGCACTGAATCCATCATTTATGCTCAGTCACTGGGGAATCAGACTGCACAGACTTCTCCATTACTGCCGCAGTCCCTGGGGGATCTGACTGCACTGACCCCTTCATTGCTGTCCAGTCCTTGGGAGATGAGCCTGCACTGACTCCATTGCTAATCAGTCCCTGGGGAATCAGATTACACTGATGTCTACATTCCTGCCCAGTCCTTGGGGGATCAGACAACACTCACTTCCTTCATTGCTGCCCAGTCCCCGGGGGTTCAGACAGCACTGAACCCTTCATTGCTTCCCAGTCCCTTGGGAGTCAGACTGCAGTTACCTATTCATTCCTGCCCAGTCCCTAGGGACCAGACTGCAGTGACCCCTTCCTTGCTGCCCAGTCCTTGGGGATCAGACTGCACTGACTCCTTAATTGCTGCTCAGTCACTGGGGAATCAGACTGCACTGAAACTTTCATTGCTGCCCAGTCCTTGGAGAATTAGACTGCACTGACTCCTCCATTGCTGCCCACTCCTTGGGAGATGAGACTGCACTGAAGTCTCCATTACTTCTTTGTCCCTGGGGGTTTAGGTTTTACTGAATCCTTCATTAATGGTCAGTCACTGGGAAATCAGACTGCACTGATGTCTCCATTACTGTCAATTCCCTGGGTGATCAGACGGCACTGACTTCTACATTGCTGCCCAGTCCCTGGGGGATCAGACTGCACTGACTCCTTCATTGCTGCCCAGTCCCTTGGGAATCAGACTGCTGTTACCTATTCATTGCTGCCCAGTCCCTGGCGATCAAACGGCACTGACCCCTTCATTCCTGCCCAGTCCCTGGGGGATCGGACTGAACTGACTCCGTCATTCCTGCCCATTCCCAAGGGGATCAGACTGCTCTGACTCCATTATTGCTGCCCAGTCCCTCGGGGATCAGACTGCACTGACTCCTTTATTGCAGCCCAGTCCCTGTGGTATCAGACTGCTAATACACTTCATTGCTGCCCAGACCCTGGGGATCAGACTGCAGTGACCCCTTCATTGTTGCCCAGTCCCTGGGGGATCAGACTGCACTGACTCCTTTATTGCTGCTCAATCACTGGGGAATCAGACTGCAATGACGTCTCATTTGCTGCCAAATCCCTGGGGGATCAGACTGCACTGACTCCTTCATTGCTGCTCAGTCACTGGGGAATTAGACTGCACTGATATATCCATTCATGCCCATTCCCTGGGGGATCAGACTGCACTGAAAGCGTCATTGCCGCCCAGTCCGTGGGGAATTAGACTGAAATGACTCCTGCATTGCTGCCCAGTCCTTGGGACATGAGCCTGCACTGACTCCATCATTGCTGCTCAGTCCCTGGGGATTCAGATTGCACTTACGTCTCCATTCCTGCCCAGTCCCTGGGGGATCATACGGCACTGACTTCTGCATTGCTGCCCAGACCCTGGGGGATCAGACTGCACTGCCTCCTTCATTGCTGCCCAGTCCCCGGGTGTTCAGACAGCACTGAACACTTCATTGCTGTCCAGTCCCTTGGGAATCAAACTGCAGTTACCTATTCATTGCTGCCCCGTCCCTAGGTACCAGACTGCAGTGACCCCTTCATTGCTGCCCAGTCCTTGGGGATCAGACTGCAGTTACCCATTCATTGCTGCCCAGTCCCTGGGGTATCAGACTGTACTCACTCCTTCAATACCAACCAGTCCCTGGGGAATCAGACTGCAGTGAGCCCTTCATTGTTGCCCAGTCCCTGGGGGATCAGACTGCACTGACTCCTTCATTGCTGCTCAGTCACTGGGGAATCAGACTGTACTGAAGTCTCCATTCCTTCCCAGTTCCTGGGGATCAGACTGCACTGACTCCTTCATTGATGCTCAGTTACTGGGAAATTAGACTGCACTGACACCTCCATTGCTGCCCAGCCCTTGGGAGATGAGACTGCACTGAAGTCTCCATTTCTGCTCAGTCCCTGGGTGTTTAGACTGCACTGAATCCATCATTTATGCTCAGTCACTGGGGAATTAGACTGCACTGACACCCCCATTGCTGCCCAGCCCTTGGGAGATGAGACTGCACTGAAGTCTCCATTTCTGCTCAGTCCCTGGGTGTTTAGACTGCATTGAATCCATCATTTATGCTCAGTCACTGGGGAATCAGACTGCACTGACTCCTTCATTGCTTCCCAGTCCCTGTGGGATTGAAATGCACTGACTCTGTCATTCCTGCCCAGTCTCTCGGGGATCAGACTGCACTGACTCCTTTATTGCTGCCCAGTCCCTTGGGGATGAGACTGCTATTACACTTCATTGCTGCCCAATCCCTGGGGATCAGACTGCACTGACAGCTTCATTGTTGCCCAGTCGCTGGGTGATCAGACTGCACTGACTCCTTCATTGCTGCTCTGTCACTGGGGAATCAGACTGCACTGACGTCTGCATTGCTGCCCAATCCCAGGGGGATCAGACTGCACTGACTCCTTCATTGCTGCTCTGTCACTGGGGAATCGGGCTGCACTGATGAATCTATTCCTGCCCAGTCCCTGGGGGATCAGACTGCACTGAAATCGTCGTTGCCGCCCAGTCCGCGGGGAAATAGACTGCAATGACTCCTGCATTGCTGCCCAGTCCTTGGGAGATGAGCCTGCACTGACTCCTTCATTGCTGCACAGTCCCTGGGGGTTCAGAGGGCACTGAATTCTGCATTGCTGCCCAGTCCCTGGGGGATCAGACTGCACTGACTCCATCATTGCTGCCGAGCCCCGAGGGTTCAGACTTCACTGAGCCCTTCATTGCTGCCCTGTCCCTTGGCAATCAGACTGCAGTTACCTATTCATTGCTGCCCAGTACCTTGGGACCAGAATTCAGTTACCTATTCATGGCTGCCCAGTCCCTGGGGGATCAGACTGCACTGAAACCTTCATTGCTGCCCAGTCCTTGGGGAATTAGACTGCACTGACTCCTCCATTGCTGCCTAGTCCTTGGGAGATGAAACTGCACTGAAGTCTCCATTCCAACTCAGTCCCTGGGGGTTTAGATTGTACTGAATCCTTCATTAATGGTCAGTCACTGGGAAATCAGACTGCACTGATGTCTCCATTACTGTCAATTCCCTGGGGGATCAGACGGCACTTACTTCTACATTGCTGCCCAGTCCCTGGGGGTCAGACTGCACTGACTCCTTCATTGCTGCCCAGTCCCCGGGGGTTCAGACTGCACTGACTCCTTCATTGCTGCCCAGTCCCTTGGGAATCAGACTGCAGTTACCTATTCATTGCTGCCCAGTCCCTGGCGATCAAACGGCACTGAAACCTTCATTGCTGCCCAGTCCCTGGGGGATCGGACTGAACTGACTCCGTCATTCCTGCCCATTCCCTAGGGGATCAGACTGATCTGACTCCTTTATTGCATCCCAGTCGCTGGGGATCAGACTGCTATTACACTTCATTTCTGCCCAGTCCCTGGGGATTAGACTGCAGTGACCCCTTCATTGTTGCCCAGTCCCTGGGGGATCAGACTGCACTGACTCCTACATTGCTGTTTAATCACTGGGGAATCAGACTGCACTGACGTCTCCATTGCTGCCCAATCCCTGGGGGATCAGACTGCACTGACTCCTTCATTGCTGCTCAGTCACTGGGGAATTAGACTGCATTGATGTATCCATTCCTGCGCAGTCCCTGGGGGATCAGACTGCACTGAAAGCATCATTGCCGCCCAGTCCGCGGGGAATTATACTGAAATGACTCCTTCATTGCTGCCCAGTCACTGGGAGATGAGCCTACACTGACTCCTTCATTGCTGCTCAGTCCCTGGGGAATCAGATTGCACTTACGTATCCATTCCTGCCCAGTCCCTGGGGGATCAGAAGGCACTGACTTCTGCATTGCTGCCCAGTCCCTGGGGGATCAGACTGCACTGACTCCTTCATTGCTGCCCAGTCACCGGGTGTTCAGACAGCACTGAACCCTTCATTGCTATCCAGTCCCTTGGGTATCAAACTGCAGTTACCTATTCATTGCTGCCCAGTCCCTAGGGACCAGACGGCAGAGACCCCTTCATTGCTGCCCAGTCCTTGGGGATCAGACTGCACTGACTCCTTAATGCTGCTCAGTCGCTGGGGAATCAGACTGCATTGATGTCTCCATTCCTCCCCAGTCCTTGGGGGATCAGACTGCACTGAAACTTTCATTGCTGCCCAGTCCTTGGGGAATTAGACTGCACTGACTCCTCCATTGCTGCCCCGTCCTTGGGAGATGAGACTGCACTGAAGTCTCCATTCCTGCTCAGTCCCTGGGGGTTTAGATTTTACTGAATCCTTCATTAATGCTCAATCACTGGGAAATCAGACTGCACTGATGTCTCCATTACTGCCAATTCCCTGGGGGATCAGACGGCACTGACTTCTACATTGCTGCCCAGTCCCTGGGGGATCAGACTGCACTGACTTGTTCATTGCTGCCCACTCCCCGGGGGTTCAGACTGCACTGACTCCTTCATTGCTGCCCAGTCCCTTGGGAATCAGAATGCAGTTACCCATTCATTGCTGCCCAGTCCCTGGCGATCAGACGGCACTGACCCCCTCATTGCTGCCCAGACCCTGGGGGATCGGACTGAACTGACTCCGTCATTCCTGCCCATACGCTACAGGATCAGACTGCTCTGACTCCTTTATTGCTGCCCAGTCCCTCGGGGATCAGACTGCACTGACTCCTTTATTGCAGCCCAATCCCAGGGGTATCAGACTGCTGATACACTTCATTGCTGCCCAGTCCTTGGGAGATGAGCCTGCACTGACTCCTTAATTGCTGCTCTGTCCCTGGGGAATCAGTTGGACTTACGTCTCCATTCTTGCCCAGTCCCTGGGGAATCAGACGGCACTGACTTCTGCATTGCTGCCCAGTCCCTGGGGGATCAGACTGCACTGACTCCTTCATTGCTGCCCAGTCACCGGGTGTTCAGACAGCACTGAACCCTTCATTGCTGTCCACTCCCTTGGGAATCAAACTGCAGTTACCTATTCATTGCTGCCCAGTCCCTAGGGACCAGACGGCAGTGACCCCTTCATTGCTGCCCAGTCCATGGGGATCAGACTGCACTGACTCCTTAATGCTGCTCAGTCGCTGGGGAATCAGACTGCATTGATGTCTCCATTCCTCCCCAGTCCTTGGGGGATCAGACTGCACTGAAACTTTCATTGCTGCCCAGTCCTTGGGGAATTAGACTGCACTGACTCCTCCATTGCTGCCCCGTCCTTGGGAGATGAGACTGCACTGAAGTCTCCATTCCTGCTCAGTCCCTGGGGGTTTAGATTTTACTGAATCCTTCATTAATGCTCAGTCACTGGGAAATCAGACTGCACTGATGTCTCCATTACTGCCAATTCCCTGGGGGATCAGACGGCACTGACTTCTACATTGCTGCCCAGTCCCTGGGGGAACAGACTGCACTGACTGGTTCATTGCTGCCCACTCCCAGGGGGTTCAGACTGCACTGACTCCTTCATTGCTGCCCAGTCCCTTGGGAATCAGAATGCAGTTACCCATTCATTGCTGCCCAGTCCCTGGCGATCAGACGGCACTGACCCCTTCATTGCTGCCCAGACCCTGGGGGATCGGACTGAACTGACTCCGTCATTCCTGCCCATTCGCTACGGGATCAGACTGCTCTGACTCCTTTATTGCTGCCCAGTCCCTCGGGGATCAGACTGCACTGACTCCTTTATTGCAGCCCAATCCCAGGGGTATCAGACTGCTGATACACTTCATTGCTGCCCAGTCCTTGGGAGATGAGCCTGCACTGACTCCTTAATTGCTGCTCTGTCCCTGGGGAATCAGTTGGACTTACGTCTCCATTCCTGCCCAGTCCCTGGGGGATCAGACTGCATTGATTCCTTCATTGCTGCCCAGTCCCCGGGTGTTCAGACAGCACTGAACCCTTCATTGCTGTCCACTCCCTTGGGAATCAAACTGCAGTTACCTATTCATTGCTGCCCAGTCCGTAGGGACCAGACTGCAGTGACCCCTTCATTGCTGCCCAGTCCATGGGGATCAGACTGCACTGACTCCTTAATGCTGCTCAGTTGCTGGGGAATCAGACTGCAATGAATCATTCATTGCTTCCAAGTCCCCGGGGGTTTGGACTGCACTGACTCCTTCATTGTTGCCCAGTCCCAGGCGATCAGACGGCACTGACCCCTTCATTGCTGCCCAGTCCCGGGGGATAGGACTGCACTGACTCCGTCATTCCTGCCTATTACCTGGGGGAATCAGACTGCACTGAACCCTTCATTGCTGTCCAGTCCTTGGGAGATGAGCCTGCACTGACTCCTTCATTCCTGCCCAGTACCTCGGGGATCAGATTGCAGTGAGCCCTTCATTAGTGCCCAGTCCCTGGGGGATCAGACTGCACTGACTCCTTCATTGCTGCTCAATCTCTGAGGAATCAGACTGCATTGAAGTCTCCATTCCTGCCTAGTCCTCGGGGATCAGACTGCAGTTACCCATTCATTGATGCCCAATCCCTGGGGAATCAGACTGCATTGAAGTCTCCATTCCTGCCTAGTCCCTGTGGGATCAGACTGTACTGACTCCTTCATTGCTCCTCAGTCAATGGGGAATCAGACTGCACTGACGTCTCCATTACTGCCAAGTCCCTGGGGGATCAGACTGCACTGAACCCTAACTTGATGTCCAGTCCTTGGGAGATGAGCCTGCACTGACTCCTTCATTGCTGCTCAGTCCCTGGGAAATCAGTTTGCACTGACGTCTCCATTCCTGCCCAATCCCTGGGGGATCAGACGACACTGACTTCTTCATTGCTGCCCAGTTCCTGGGGGATCGGACTGCACTGACTCCTTCATTGCTGCCCAGTCCCCGGGGGTTCAGACTGCACCGAACCCTTCATTGCTGCCCAGTCCCTTGGGTATGAGACTGCAGTTTCCTATTCATTGCTGCCCAGTCTCTGGGGACCAGACTGCTGTGACCGCTTCATTGCTGCCAAGTCCTTGGGGATCAGACGGCAGTGAACCCTTCATTGCTGCCCAGTCACTGGGGGATCAGACTGCAATGACTCCTTCATTCCTGCCCAGTAACTCGGGGATCAGACAGCACTGACTCCGTCATTCCTGCTCAGTCCCTGGGGGATCAGACTGCACTGACTCCTTAATTGCTGCCCAGTGCCTGGGGGATCAGACTGCACTGACTCGTTCTTTGCTGCCCATGGCCCGGGGGTTCAGATTGCACTGAACCTTCCATTGCTGGCCAGTCCCTGGGGAATCAGACTGCACTGACTCCTTCATTGCTGCTCAGTCACTGGGGAATCAGACTGTACTGACGTCTCCATTGATGCCAACTCCCTGGGGGATCAGACTGCACTGACTCCTTAATTGATGCTCAGGCTCTGGGGAATCAGACTGCATTGATGTCTCCATTCCTGCCCAGTCCCTGGGGGATCAGACTGCACTGAAACCTTCATGGCTGCCCCGTCCGTGGGAAATTATACTGCACCGACTCCTTCATTACTGTCCATTCCCTGGGGGATCAGACTGCACTGACTTCTGCATTGCTGCCCAGTCCCTGGGGGATCAAACTGCACTGACTCCTTCATTGCTGCCCAGTCCCGGGTGTTCAGACAGCACTGAACCCTTCATTGCTGCCCAGTCCCTTGGGAATCAGACTGCAGTTACCGATTCATTGCTACCCAGTACCTGGCAATCATACGGCACTGACTCCTTCATTTGTGCCCAGTCCTTGGGGAATCGAAATGTACTGACTCCGTCATTCCTGCCCAGTCTCTCGGGGATCAGACTGCACTGACTTCTTTATTGCTGCCCAGTCCCTAGGGGATGAGACTGCTATTACACTTCATTGCTGCCCAGTCCCTGGGGATCAGACTGCAGTGAGCCCTTCATTGTTGCCCAGTCCCTGGGGGATCAGACTGCACTGACTCCTTCATTGCTGCTCAGTCACTGGGGAATCAGACTGTACTGAAGTCTCCATTCCTTCCCAGTTCCTGGGGATCAGACTGCACTGACTCCTTCATTGATGCTCAGTTACTGGGAAATTAGATTGCACTGACACCTCCATTGCTGCCCAGCCCTTGGGAGATGAGACTGCACTGAAGTCTCCATTTCTGCTCAGTCCCTGGGTGTTTAGACTGCACTGAATCCATCATTTATGCTCAGTTACTGGGGAAATAGACTGCACTGACACCCCCATTGCTGCCCAGCCCTTGGTAGATGAGACTGCACTGAAGTCTCCATTTCTGCTCAGTCCCTGGGTGTTCAGACTGCACTGAATCCATCATTTATGCTCAGTCACTGGGGAATCAGACTGCACAGACTTATCCATTACTGCCGCAGTCCCTGGGGGATCTGACTGCACTGACCCCTTCATTGCTGTCCAGTCCTTGGGAGATGAGCCTGCACTGACTCCATTGCTAATCAGTCCCTGGGGAATCAGATTACACTGATGTCTACATTCCTGCCCAGTCCCTGGGGGATCAGACAACACTCACTTCCTTCATTGCTGCCCAGTCCCCGGGGGTTCAGACAGCACTGAACCCTTCATTGCTTCCCAGTCCCTTGGGAGTCAGACTGCAGTTACCTATTCATTCCTGCCCAGTCCCTAGGGACCAGACTGCAGTGACCCCTTCCTTGATGCCCAGTCCTTGGGGATCAGACTGCACTGACTCCTTAATTGCTGCTCAGTCACTGGGGAATCAGACTGCACTGAAACTTTCATTGCTGCCCAGTCCTTGGAGAATTAGACTGCACTAACTCCTCCATTGCTGCCCACTCCTTGGGAGATGAGACTGCACTGAAGTCTCCATTACTTCTTTGTCCCTGGGGGTTTAGGTTTTACTGAATCCTTCATTAATGGTCAGTCACTGGGAAATCAGACTGCACTGATGTCTCCATTACTGTCAATTCCCTGGGTGATCAGACGGCACTGACTTCTACATTGCTGCCCAGTCCCTGGGGGATCAGACTGCACTGACTCCTTCATTGCTGCCCAGTCCCTTGGGAATCAGACTGCTGTTACCTATTCATTGCTGCCCAGTCCCTGGCGATCAAACGGCACTGACTCCTTCATTCCTGCCCAGTCCCTGGGGGATCGGACTGAACTGACTCCGTCATTCCTGCCCATTCCCAAGGGGATCAGACTGCTCTGACTCCATTATTGCTGCCCAGTCCCTCGGGGATCAGACTGCACTGACTCCTTTATTGCAGCCCAGTCCCTGTGGTATCAGACTGCTAATACACTTCATTGCTGCCCAGACCCTGGGGATCAGACTGCAGTGACCCCTTCATTGTTGCCCAGTCCCTGGGGGATCAGACTGCACTGACTCCTTTATTGCTGCTCAATCACTGGGGAATCAGACTGCAATGACGTCTCATTTGCTGCCAAATCCCTGGGGGATCAGACTGCACTGACTCCTTCATTGCTGCTCAGTCACTGGGGAATTAGACTGCACTGATATATCCATTCATGCCCATTCCCTGGGGGATCAGACTGCACTGAAAGCGTCATTGCCGCCCAGTCCGTGGGGAAATAGACTGCAATGACTCCTGCATTGCTGCCCAGTCCTTGGGAGATGAGCCTGCACTGACTCCTTCATTGCTGCACAGTCCCTGGGGGTTCAGAGGGCACTGAATTCTGCATTGCTGCCCAGTCCCTGGGGGATCAGACTGCACTGACTCCATCATTGCTGCCGAGCCCCGAGGGTTCAGACTTCACTGAGCCCTTCATTGCTGCCCTGTCCCTTGGCAATCAGACTGCAGTTACCTATTCATTGCTGCCCAGTACCTTGGGACCAGAATTCAGTTACCTATTCATGGCTGCCCAGTCCCTGGGGGATCAGACTGCACTGAAACCTTCATTGCTGCCCAGTCCTTGGGGAATTAGACTGCACTGACTCCTCCATTGCTGCCTAGTCCTTGGGAGATGAAACTGCACTGAAGTCTCCATTCCAACTCAGTCCCTGGGGGTTTAGATTGTACTGAATCCTTCATTAATGGTCAGTCACTGGGAAATCAGACTGCACTGATGTCTCCATTACTGTCAATTCCCTGGGGGATCAGACGGCACTTACTTCTACATTGCTGCCCAGTCCCTGGGGGTCAGACTGCACTGACTCCTTCATTGCTGCCCAGTCCCCGGGGGTTCAGACTGCACTGACTCCTTCATTGCTGCCCAGTCCCTTGGGAATCAGACTGCAGTTACCTATTCATTGCTGCCCAGTCCCTGGCGATCAAACGGCACTGAAACCTTCATTGCTGCCCAGTCCCTGGGGGATCGGACTGAACTGACTCCGTCATTCCTGCCCATTCCCTAGGGGATCAGACTGATCTGACTCCTTTATTGCATCCCAGTCGCTGGGGATCAGACTGCTATTACACTTCATTTCTGCCCAGTCCCTGGGGATTAGACTGCAGTGACCCCTTCATTGTTGCCCAGTCCCTGGGGGATCAGACTGCACTGACTCCTACATTGCTGTTTAATCACTGGGGAATCAGACTGCACTGACGTCTCCATTGCTGCCCAATCCCTGGGGGATCAGACTGCACTGACTCCTTCATTGCTGCTCAGTCACTGGGGAATTAGACTGCATTGATGTATCCATTCCTGCGCAGTCCCTGGGGGATCAGACTGCACTGAAAGCATCATTGCCGCCCAGTCCGCGGGGAATTATACTGAAATGACTCCTTCATTGCTGCCCAGTCACTGGGAGATGAGCCTACACTGACTCCTTCATTGCTGCTCAGTCCCTGGGGAATCAGATTGCACTTACGTATCCATTCCTGCCCAGTCCCTGGGGGATCAGAAGGCACTGACTTCTGCATTGCTGCCCAGTCCCTGGGGGATCAGACTGCACTGACTCCTTCATTGCTGCCCAGTCACCGGGTGTTCAGACAGCACTGAACCCTTCATTGCTATCCAGTCCCTTGGGTATCAAACTGCAGTTACCTATTCATTGCTGCCCAGTCCCTAGGGACCAGACGGCAGAGACCCCTTCATTGCTGCCCAGTCCTTGGGGATCAGACTGCACTGACTCCTTAATGCTGCTCAGTCGCTGGGGAATCAGACTGCATTGATGTCTCCATTCCTCCCCAGTCCTTGGGGGATCAGACTGCACTGAAACTTTCATTGCTGCCCAGTCCTTGGGGAATTAGACTGCACTGACTCCTCCATTGCTGCCCCGTCCTTGGGAGATGAGACTGCACTGAAGTCTCCATTCCTGCTCAGTCCCTGGGGGTTTAGATTTTACTGAATCCTTCATTAATGCTCAATCACTGGGAAATCAGACTGCACTGATGTCTCCATTACTGCCAATTCCCTGGGGGATCAGACGGCACTGACTTCTACATTGCTGCCCAGTCCCTGGGGGATCAGACTGCACTGACTTGTTCATTGCTGCCCACTCCCCGGGGGTTCAGACTGCACTGACTCCTTCATTGCTGCCCAGTCCCTTGGGAATCAGAATGCAGTTACCCATTCATTGCTGCCCAGTCCCTGGCGATCAGACGGCACTGACCCCCTCATTGCTGCCCAGACCCTGGGGGATCGGACTGAACTGACTCCGTCATTCCTGCCCATACGCTACAGGATCAGACTGCTCTGACTCCTTTATTGCTGCCCAGTCCCTCGGGGATCAGACTGCACTGACTCCTTTATTGCAGCCCAATCCCAGGGGTATCAGACTGCTGATACACTTCATTGCTGCCCAGTCCTTGGGAGATGAGCCTGCACTGACTCCTTAATTGCTGCTCTGTCCCTGGGGAATCAGTTGGACTTACGTCTCCATTCTTGCCCAGTCCCTGGGGAATCAGACGGCACTGACTTCTGCATTGCTGCCCAGTCCCTGGGGGATCAGACTGCACTGACTCCTTCATTGCTGCCCAGTCACCGGGTGTTCAGACAGCACTGAACCCTTCATTGCTGTCCACTCCCTTGGGAATCAAACTGCAGTTACCTATTCATTGCTGCCCAGTCCCTAGGGACCAGACGGCAGTGACCCCTTCATTGCTGCCCAGTCCATGGGGATCAGACTGCACTGACTCCTTAATGCTGCTCAGTCGCTGGGGAATCAGACTGCATTGATGTCTCCATTCCTCCCCAGTCCTTGGGGGATCAGACTGCACTGAAACTTTCATTGCTGCCCAGTCCTTGGGGAATTAGACTGCACTGACTCCTCCATTGCTGCCCCGTCCTTGGGAGATGAGACTGCACTGAAGTCTCCATTCCTGCTCAGTCCCTGGGGGTTTAGATTTTACTGAATCCTTCATTAATGCTCAGTCACTGGGAAATCAGACTGCACTGATGTCTCCATTACTGCCAATTCCCTGGGGGATCAGACGGCACTGACTTCTACATTGCTGCCCAGTCCCTGGGGGAACAGACTGCACTGACTTGTTCATTGCTGCCCACTCCCAGGGGGTTCAGACTGCACTGACTCCTTCATTGCTGCCCAGTCCCTTGGGAATCAGAATGCAGTTACCCATTCATTGCTGCCCAGTCCCTGGCGATCAGACGGCACTGACCCCTTCATTGCTGCCCAGACCCTGGGGGATCGGACTGAACTGACTCCGTCATTCCTGCCCATTCGCTACGGGATCAGACTGCTCTGACTCCTTTATTGCTGCCCAGTCCCTCGGGGATCAGACTGCACTGACTCCTTTATTGCAGCCCAATCCCAGGGGTATCAGACTGCTGATACACTTCATTGCTGCCCAGTCCTTGGGAGATGAGCCTGCACTGACTCCTTAATTGCTGCTCTGTCCCTGGGGAATCAGTTGGACTTACGTCTCCATTCCTGCCCAGTCCCTGGGGAATCAGACGGCACTGACTTCTGCATTGCTGCCCAGTCCCTGGGGGATCAGACTGCATTGATTCCTTCATTGCTGCCCAGTCCCCGGGTGTTCAGACAGCACTGAACCCTTCATTGCTGTCCACTCCCTTGGGAATCAAACTGCAGTTACCTATTCATTGCTGCCCAGTCCGTAGGGACCAGACTGCAGTGACCCCTTCATTGCTGCCCAGTCCATGGGGATCAGACTGCACTGACTCCTTAATGCTGCTCAGTTGCTGGGGAATCAGACTGCAATGAATCATTCATTGCTTCCAAGTCCCCGGGGGTTTGGACTGCACTGACTCCTTCATTGTTGCCCAGTCCCAGGCGATCAGACGGCACTGACCCCTTCATTGCTGCCCAGTCCCGGGGGATAGGACTGCACTGACTCCGTCATTCCTGCCTATTACCTGGGGGAATCAGACTGCACTGAACCCTTCATTGCTGTCCAGTCCTTGGGAGATGAGCCTGCACTGACTCCTTCATTCCTGCCCAGTACCTCGGGGATCAGATTGCAGTGAGCCCTTCATTAGTGCCCAGTCCCTGGGGGATCAGACTGCACTGACTCCTTCATTGCTGCTCAATCTCTGAGGAATCAGACTGCATTGAAGTCTCCATTCCTGCCTAGTCCTCGGGGATCAGACTGCAGTTACCCATTCATTGATGCCCAATCCCTGGGGAATCAGACTGCATTGAAGTCTCCATTCCTGCCTAGTCCCTGTGGGATCAGACTGTACTGACTCCTTCATTGCTCCTCAGTCAATGGGGAATCAGACTGCACTGACGTCTCCATTACTGCCAAGTCCCTGGGGGATCAGACTGCACTGAACCCTAACTTGATGTCCAGTCCTTGGGAGATGAGCCTGCACTGACTCCTTCATTGCTGCTCAGTCCCTGGGAAATCAGTTTGCACTGACGTCTCCATTCCTGCCCAATCCCTGGGGGATCAGACGACACTGACTTCTTCATTGCTGCCCAGTTCCTGGGGGATCGGACTGCACTGACTCCTTCATTGCTGCCCAGTCCCCGGGGGTTCAGACTGCACCGAACCCTTCATTGCTGCCCAGTCCCTTGGGTATGAGACTGCAGTTTCCTATTCATTGCTGCCCAGTCTCTGGGGACCAGACTGCTGTGACCGCTTCATTGCTGCCAAGTCCTTGGGGATCAGACGGCAGTGAACCCTTCATTGCTGCCCAGTCACTGGGGGATCAGACTGCAATGACTCCTTCATTCCTGCCCAGTAACTCGGGGATCAGACAGCACTGACTCCGTCATTCCTGCTCAGTCCCTGGGGGATCAGACTGCACTGACTCCTTAATTGCTGCCCAGTGCCTGGGGGATCAGACTGCACTGACTCGTTCTTTGCTGCCCATGGCCCGGGGGTTCAGATTGCACTGAACCTTCCATTGCTGGCCAGTCCCTGGGGAATCAGACTGCACTGACTCCTTCATTGCTGCTCAGTCACTGGGGAATCAGACTGTACTGACGTCTCCATTGATGCCAACTCCCTGGGGGATCAGACTGCACTGACTCCTTAATTGATGCTCAGGCTCTGGGGAATCAGACTGCATTGATGTCTCCATTCCTGCCCAGTCCCTGGGGGATCAGACTGCACTGAAACCTTCATGGCTGCCCCGTCCGTGGGAAATTATACTGCACCGACTCCTTCATTACTGTCCATTCCCTGGGGGATCAGACTGCACTGACTTCTGCATTGCTGCCCAGTCCCTGGGGGATCAAACTGCACTGACTCCTTCATTGCTGCCCAGTCCCGGGTGTTCAGACAGCACTGAACCCTTCATTGCTGCCCAGTCCCTTGGGAATCAGACTGCAGTTACCGATTCATTGCTACCCAGTACCTGGCAATCATACGGCACTGACTCCTTCATTTGTGCCCAGTCCTTGGGGAATCGAAATGTACTGACTCCGTCATTCCTGCCCAGTCTCTCGGGGATCAGACTGCACTGACTTCTTTATTGCTGCCCAGTCCCTAGGGGATGAGACTGCTATTACACTTCATTGCTGCCCAGTCCCTGGGGATCAGACTGCAGTGAGCCCTTCATTGTTGCCCAGTCCCTGGGGGATCAGACTGCACTGACTCCTTCATTGCTGCTCAGTCACTGGGGAATCAGACTGTACTGAAGTCTCCATTCCTTCCCAGTTCCTGGGGATCAGACTGCACTGACTCCTTCATTGATGCTCAGTTACTGGGAAATTAGATTGCACTGACACCTCCATTGCTGCCCAGCCCTTGGGAGATGAGACTGCACTGAAGTCTCCATTTCTGCTCAGTCCCTGGGTGTTTAGACTGCACTGAATCCATCATTTATGCTCAGTTACTGGGGAAATAGACTGCACTGACACCCCCATTGCTGCCCAGCCCTTGGTAGATGAGACTGCACTGAAGTCTCCATTTCTGCTCAGTCCCTGGGTGTTCAGACTGCACTGAATCCATCATTTATGCTCAGTCACTGGGGAATCAGACTGCACAGACTTATCCATTACTGCCGCAGTCCCTGGGGGATCTGACTGCACTGACCCCTTCATTGCTGTCCAGTCCTTGGGAGATGAGCCTGCACTGACTCCATTGCTAATCAGTCCCTGGGGAATCAGATTACACTGATGTCTACATTCCTGCCCAGTCCCTGGGGGATCAGACAACACTCACTTCCTTCATTGCTGCCCAGTCCCCGGGGGTTCAGACAGCACTGAACCCTTCATTGCTTCCCAGTCCCTTGGGAGTCAGACTGCAGTTACCTATTCATTCCTGCCCAGTCCCTAGGGACCAGACTGCAGTGACCCCTTCCTTGATGCCCAGTCCTTGGGGATCAGACTGCACTGACTCCTTAATTGCTGCTCAGTCACTGGGGAATCAGACTGCACTGAAACTTTCATTGCTGCCCAGTCCTTGGAGAATTAGACTGCACTAACTCCTCCATTGCTGCCCACTCCTTGGGAGATGAGACTGCACTGAAGTCTCCATTACTTCTTTGTCCCTGGGGGTTTAGGTTTTACTGAATCCTTCATTAATGGTCAGTCACTGGGAAATCAGACTGCACTGATGTCTCCATTACTGTCAATTCCCTGGGTGATCAGACGGCACTGACTTCTACATTGCTGCCCAGTCCCTGGGGGATCAGACTGCACTGACTCCTTCATTGCTGCCCAGTCCCTTGGGAATCAGACTGCTGTTACCTATTCATTGCTGCCCAGTCCCTGGCGATCAAACGGCACTGACTCCTTCATTCCTGCCCAGTCCCTGGGGGATCGGACTGAACTGACTCCGTCATTCCTGCCCATTCCCAAGGGGATCAGACTGCTCTGACTCCATTATTGCTGCCCAGTCCCTCGGGGATCAGACTGCACTGACTCCTTGATTGCAGCCCAGTCCCTGTGGTATCAGACTGCTAATACACTTCATTGCTGCCCAGACCCTGGGGATCAGACTGCAGTGACCCCTTCATTGTTGCCCAGTCCCTGGGGGATCAGACTGCACTGACTCCTTTATTGCTGCTCAATCACTGGGGAATCAGACTGCAATGACGTCTCATTTGCTGCCAAATCCCTGGGGGATCAGACTGCACTGACTCCTTCATTGCTGCTCAGTCACTGGGGAATTAGACTGCACTGATATATCCATTCATGCCCATTCCCTGGGGGATCAGACTGCACTGAAAGCGTCATTGCCGCCCAGTCCGTGGGGAATTAGACTGAAATGACTCCTGCATTGCTGCCCAGTCCTTGGGACATGAGCCTGCACTGACTCCATCATTGCTGCTCAGTCCCTGGGGATTCAGATTGCACTTACGTCTCCATTCCTGCCCAGTCCCTGGGGGATCATACGGCACTGACTTCTGCATTGCTGCCCAGACCCTGGGGGATCAGACTGCACTGCCTCCTTCATTGCTGCCCAGTCCCCGGGTGTTCAGACAGCACTGAACACTTCATTGCTGTCCAGTCCCTTGGGAATCAAACTGCAGTTACCTATTCATTGCTGCCCCGTCCCTAGGTACCAGACTGCAGTGACCCCTTCATTGCTGCCCAGTCCTTGGGGATCAGACTGCAGTTACCCATTCATTGCTGCCCAGTCCCTGGGGTATCAGACTGTACTCACTCCTTCAATACCAACCAGTCCCTGGGGAATCAGACTGCAGTGAGCCCTTCATTGTTGCCCAGTCCCTGGGGGATCAGACTGCACTGACTCCTTCATTGCTGCTCAGTCACTGGGGAATCAGACTGTACTGAAGTCTCCATTCCTTCCCAGTTCCTGGGGATCAGACTGCACTGACTCCTTCATTGATGCTCAGTTACTGGGAAATTAGACTGCACTGACACCTCCATTGCTGCCCAGCCCTTGGGAGATGAGACTGCACTGAAGTCTCCATTTCTGCTCAGTCCCTGGGTGTTTAGACTGCACTGAATCCATCATTTATGCTCAGTCACTGGGGAATTAGACTGCACTGACACCCCCATTGCTGCCCAGCCCTTGGGAGATGAGACTGCACTGAAGTCTCCATTTCTGCTCAGTCCCTGGGTGTTTAGACTGCATTGAATCCATCATTTATGCTCAGTCACTGGGGAATCAGACTGCACTGACTCCTTCATTGCTTCCCAGTCCCTGTGGGATTGAAATGCACTGACTCTGTCATTCCTGCCCAGTCTCTCGGGGATCAGACTGCACTGACTCCTTTATTGCTGCCCAGTCCCTTGGGGATGAGACTGCTATTACACTTCATTGCTGCCCAATCCCTGGGGATCAGACTGCACTGACAGCTTCATTGTTGCCCAGTCGCTGGGTGATCAGACTGCACTGACTCCTTCATTGCTGCTCTGTCACTGGGGAATCAGACTGCACTGACGTCTGCATTGCTGCCCAATCCCAGGGGGATCAGACTGCACTGACTCCTTCATTGCTGCTCTGTCACTGGGGAATCGGGCTGCACTGATGAATCTATTCCTGCCCAGTCCCTGGGGGATCAGACTGCACTGAAATCGTCGTTGCCGCCCAGTCCGCGGGGAAATAGACTGCAATGACTCCTGCATTGCTGCCCAGTCCTTGGGAGATGAGCCTGCACTGACTCCTTCATTGCTGCACAGTCCCTGGGGGTTCAGAGGGCACTGAATTCTGCATTGCTGCCCAGTCCCTGGGGGATCAGACTGCACTGACTCCATCATTGCTGCCGAGCCCCGAGGGTTCAGACTTCACTGAGCCCTTCATTGCTGCCCTGTCCCTTGGCAATCAGACTGCAGTTACCTATTCATTGCTGCCCAGTACCTTGGGACCAGAATTCAGTTACCTATTCATGGCTGCCCAGTCCCTGGGGGATCAGACTGCACTGAAACCTTCATTGCTGCCCAGTCCTTGGGGAATTAGACTGCACTGACTCCTCCATTGCTGCCTAGTCCTTGGGAGATGAAACTGCACTGAAGTCTCCATTCCAACTCAGTCCCTGGGGGTTTAGATTGTACTGAATCCTTCATTAATGGTCAGTCACTGGGAAATCAGACTGCACTGATGTCTCCATTACTGTCAATTCCCTGGGGGATCAGACGGCACTTACTTCTACATTGCTGCCCAGTCCCTGGGGGTCAGACTGCACTGACTCCTTCATTGCTGCCCAGTCCCCGGGGGTTCAGACTGCACTGACTCCTTCATTGCTGCCCAGTCCCTTGGGAATCAGACTGCAGTTACCTATTCATTGCTGCCCAGTCCCTGGCGATCAAACGGCACTGAAACCTTCATTGCTGCCCAGTCCCTGGGGGATCGGACTGAACTGACTCCGTCATTCCTGCCCATTCCCTAGGGGATCAGACTGATCTGACTCCTTTATTGCATCCCAGTCGCTGGGGATCAGACTGCTATTACACTTCATTTCTGCCCAGTCCCTGGGGATTAGACTGCAGTGACCCCTTCATTGTTGCCCAGTCCCTGGGGGATCAGACTGCACTGACTCCTACATTGCTGTTTAATCACTGGGGAATCAGACTGCACTGACGTCTCCATTGCTGCCCAATCCCTGGGGGATCAGACTGCACTGACTCCTTCATTGCTGCTCAGTCACTGGGGAATTAGACTGCATTGATGTATCCATTCCTGCGCAGTCCCTGGGGGATCAGACTGCACTGAAAGCATCATTGCCGCCCAGTCCGCGGGGAATTATACTGAAATGACTCCTTCATTGCTGCCCAGTCACTGGGAGATGAGCCTGCACTGACTCCTTCATTGCTGCTCAGTCCCTGGGGAATCAGATTGCACTTACGTATCCATTCCTGCCCAGTCCCTGGGGGATCAGAAGGCACTGACTTCTGCATTGCTGCCCAGTCCCTGGGGGATCAGACTGCACTGACTCCTTCATTGCTGCCCAGTCACCGGGTGTTCAGACAGCACTGAACCCTTCATTGCTATCCAGTCCCTTGGGTATCAAACTGCAGTTACCTATTCATTGCTGCCCAGTCCCTAGGGACCAGACGGCAGAGACCCCTTCATTGCTGCCCAGTCCTTGGGGATCAGACTGCACTGACTCCTTAATGCTGCTCAGTCGCTGGGGAATCAGACTGCATTGATGTCTCCATTCCTCCCCAGTCCTTGGGGGATCAGACTGCACTGAAACTTTCATTGCTGCCCAGTCCTTGGGGAATTAGACTGCACTGACTCCTCCATTGCTGCCCCGTCCTTGGGAGATGAGACTGCACTGAAGTCTCCATTCCTGCTCAGTCCCTGGGGGTTTAGATTTTACTGAATCCTTCATTGATGCTCAATCACTGGGAAATCAGACTGCACTGATGTCTCCATTACTGCCAATTCCCTGGGGGATCAGACGGCACTGACTTCTACATTGCTGCCCAGTCCCTGGGGGATCAGACTGAACTGACTTGTTCATTGCTGCCCACTCCCCGGGGGTTCAGACTGCACTGACTCCTTCATTGCTGCCCAGTCCCTTGGGAATCAGAATGCAGTTACCCATTCATTGCTGCCCAGTCCCTGGCGATCAGACGGCACTGACACCCTCATTGCTGCCCAGACCCTGGGGGATCGGACTGAACTGACTCCGTCATTCCTGCCCATACGCTACAGGATCAGACTGCTCTGACTCCTTTATTGCTGCCCAGTCCCTCGGGGATCAGACTGCACTGACTCCTTTATTGCAGCCCAATCCCAGGGGTATCAGACTGCTGATACACTTCATTGCTGCCCAGTCCTTGGGAGATGAGCCTGCACTGACTCCTTAATTGCTGCTCTGTCCCTGGGGAATCAGTTGGACTTACGTCTCCATTCTTGCCCAGTCCCTGGGGAATCAGACGGCACTGACTTCTGCATTGCTGCCCAGTCCCTGGGGGATCAGACTGCACTGACTCCTTCATTGCTGCCCAGTCACCGGGTGTTCAGACAGCACTGAACCCTTCATTGCTATCCAGTCCCTTGGGTATCAAACTGCAGTTACCTATTCATTGCTGCCCAGTCCCTAGGGACCAGACGGCAGAGACCCCTTCATTGCTGCCCAGTCCTTGGGGATCAGACTGCACTGACTCCTTAATGCTGCTCAGTCGCTGGGGAATCAGACTGCATTGATGTCTCCATTCCTCCCCAGTCCTTGGGGGATCAGACTGCACTGAAACTTTCATTGCTGCCCAGTCCTTGGGGAATTAGACTGCACTGACTCCTCCATTGCTGCCCCGTCCTTGGGAGATGAGACTGCACTGAAGTCTCCATTCCTGCTCAGTCCCTGGGGGTTTAGATTTTACTGAATCCTTCATTGATGCTCAATCACTGGGAAATCAGACTGCACTGATGTCTCCATTACTGCCAATTCCCTGGGGGATCAGACGGCACTGACTTCTACATTGCTGCCCAGTCCCTGGGGGATCAGACTGAACTGACTTGTTCATTGCTGCCCACTCCCCGGGGGTTCAGACTGCACTGACTCCTTCATTGCTGCCCAGTCCCTTGGGAATCAGAATGCAGTTACCCATTCATTGCTGCCCAGTCCCTGGCGATCAGACGGCACTGACACCCTCATTGCTGCCCAGACCCTGGGGGATCGGACTGAACTGACTCCGTCATTCCTGCCCATACGCTACAGGATCAGACTGCTCTGACTCCTTTATTGCTGCCCAGTCCCTCGGGGATCAGACTGCACTGACTCCTTTATTGCAGCCCAATCCCAGGGGTATCAGACTGCTGATACACTTCATTGCTGCCCAGTCCTTGGGAGATGAGCCTGCACTGACTCCTTAATTGCTGCTCTGTCCCTGGGGAATCAGTTGGACTTACGTCTCCATTCTTGCCCAGTCCCTGGGGAATCAGACGGCACTGACTTCTGCATTGCTGCCCAGTCCCTGGGGGATCAGACTGCACTGACTCCTTCATTGCTGCCCAGTCACCGGGTGTTCAGACAGCACTGAACCCTTCATTGCTGTCCACTCCCTTGGGAATCAAACTGCAGTTACCTATTCATTGCTGCCCAGTCCCTTGGGACCAGACGGCAGTGACCCCTTCATTGCTGCCCAGTCCATGGGGATCAGACTGCACTGACTCCTTAATGCTGCTCAGTCGCTGGGGAATCAGACTGCATTGATGTCTCCATTCCTCCCCAGTCCTTGGGGGATCAGACTGCACTGAAACTTTCATTGCTGCCCAGTCCTTGGGGAATTAGACTGCACTGACTCCTCCATTGCTGCCCCGTCCTTGGGAGATGAGACTGCACTGAAGTCTCCATTCCTGCTCAGTCCCTGGGGGTTTAGATTTTACTGAATCCTTCATTAATGCTCAGTCACTGGGAAATCAGACTGCACTGATGTCTCCATTACTGCCAATTCCCTGGGGGATCAGACGGCACTGACTTCTACATTGCTGCCCAGTCCCTGGGGGAACAGACTGCACTGACTTGTTCATTGCTGCCCACTCCCAGGGGGTTCAGACTGCACTGACTCCTTCATTGCTGCCCAGTCCCTTGGGAATCAGAATGCAGTTACCCATTCATTGCTGCCCAGTCCCTGGCGATCAGACGGCACTGACCCCTTCATTGCTGCCCAGACCCTGGGGGATCGGACTGAACTGACTCCGTCATTCCTGCCCATTCGCTACGGGATCAGACTGCTCTGACTCCTTTATTGCTGCCCAGTCCCTCGGGGATCAGACTGCACTGACTCCTTTATTGCAGCCCAATCCCAGGGGTATCAGACTGCTGATACACTTCATTGCTGCCCAGTCCTTGGGAGATGAGCCTGCACTGACTCCTTAATTGCTGCTCTGTCCCTGGGGAATCAGTTGGACTTACGTCTCCATTCCTGCCCAGTCCCTGGGGAATCAGACGGCACTGACTTCTGCATTGCTGCCCAGTCCCTGGGGGATCAGACTGCATTGATTCCTTCATTGCTGCCCAGTCCCCGGGTGTTCAGACAGCACTGAACCCTTCATTGCTGTCCACTCCCTTGGGAATCAAACTGCAGTTACCTATTCATTGCTGCCCAGTCCGTAGGGACCAGACTGCAGTGACCCCTTCATTGCTGCCCAGTCCATGGGGATCAGACTGCACTGACTCCTTAATGCTGCTCAGTTGCTGGGGAATCAGACTGCAATGAATCATTCATTGCTTCCAAGTCCCCGGGGGTTTGGACTGCACTGACTCCTTCATTGTTGCCCAGTCCCAGGCGATCAGACGGCACTGACCCCTTCATTGCTGCCCAGTCCCGGGGGATAGGACTGCACTGACTCCGTCATTCCTGCCTATTACCTGGGGGAATCAGACTGCACTGAACCCTTCATTGCTGTCCAGTCCTTGGGAGATGAGCCTGCACTGACTCCTTCATTCCTGCCCAGTACCTCGGGGATCAGATTGCAGTGAGCCCTTCATTAGTGCCCAGTCCCTGGGGGATCAGACTGCACTGACTCCTTCATTGCTGCTCAATCTCTGAGGAATCAGACTGCATTGAAGTCTCCATTCCTGCCTAGTCCTCGGGGATCAGACTGCAGTTACCCATTCATTGATGCCCAATCCCTGGGGGATCAGACTGCACTGACTCCTTCATTCCTGCCCAGTACCTTGGGGATCAGATTGCAGTGAGCCCTTCATTGGTGCCCAGTCCCTGGGGGATCAGACTGCACTGACCCCTTCATTGCTGCTCAGTCTCTGGGGAATCAGACTGCATTGAAGTCTCCATTCCTGCCTAGTCCCTGTGGGATCAGACTGTACTGACTCCTTCATTGCTCCTCAGTCAATGGGGAATCAGACTGCACTGACGTCTCCATTACTGCCAAGTCCCTGGGGGATCAGACTGCACTGAACCCTAGCTTGATGTCCAGTCCTTGGGAGATGAGCCTGCACTGACTCCTTCATTGCTGCTCAGTCCCTGGGAAATCAGTTTGCACTGACGTCTCCATTCCTGCCCAATCCCTGGGGGATCAGACGACACTGACTTCTTCATTGCTGCCCAGTTCCTGGGGGATCGGACTGCACTGACTCCTTCATTGCTGCCCAGTCCCCGGGGGTTCAGACTGCACCGAACCCTTCATTGCTGCCCAGTCCCTTGGGTATGAGACTGCAGTTTCCTATTCATTGCTGCCCAGTCTCTGGGGACCAGACTGCTGTGACCGCTTCATTGCTGCCAAGTCCTTGGGGATCAGACGGCAGTGACCCCTTCATTGCTGCCCAGTCACTGGGGGATCAGACTGCAATGACTCCTTCATTCCTGCCCAGTAACTCGGGGATCAGACAGCACTGACTCCGTCATTCCTGCTCAGTCCCTGGGGGATCAGACTGCACTGACTCCTTAATTGCTGCCCAGTGCCTGGGGGATCAGACTGCACTGACTCGTTCATTGCTGCCCATGGCCCGGGGGTTCAGATTGCACTGAACCTTCCATTGCTGGCCAGTCCCTGGGGAATCAGACTGCACTGACTCCTTCATTGCTGCTCAGTCACTGGGGAATCAGACTGTACTGACGTCTCCATTGATGCCAACTCCCTGGGGGATCAGACTGCACTGACTCCTTAATTGATGCTCAGGCTCTGGGGAATCAGACTGCATTGATGTCTCCATTCCTGCCCAGTCCCTGGGGGATCAGACTGCACTGAAACCTTCATGGCTGCCCCGTCCGTGGGGAATTATACTGCACCGACTCCTTCATTACTGTCCATTCCCTGGGGGATCAGACTGCACTGACTTCTGCATTGCTGCCCAGTCCCTGGGGGATCAAACTGCACTGACTCCTTCATTGCTGCCCAGTCCCGTGTGTTCAGACAGCACTGAACCCTTCATTGCTGCCCAGTCCCTTGGGAATCAGACTGCAGTTACCGATTCATTGCTACCCAGTACCTGGCAATCATACGGCACTGACTCCTTCATTTGTGCCCAGTCCTTGGGGAATCGAAATGTACTGACTCCGTCATTCCTGCCCAGTCTCTCGGGGATCAGACTGCACTGACTTCTTTATTGCTGCCCAGTCCCTAGGGGATGAGACTGCTATTACACTTCATTGCTGCCCAGTCCCTGGGGATCAGACTGCAGTGACCCCTTCATTGTTGCCCAGTTCCTGGGGGATCAGACTGTACTGACTCCTTCATTGCTGCCCAGTCCCTAGGGGATGAGACTGCTATTACACTTCATTGCTGCCCATTCCCTGGGGATCAGCCTCCAGTGACTCCTTCATTGCTGCCCAGTCCCTGGGGGATCAGACTGCACTGATGTATCCATTCCTGCCCGGTCCCTGGGGGAGCAGACTACAATGAAATCGTCATTGCCGCCCAGTCCGCGGGGAAAGAGACCGCAATTTCTCCTGCATTGCTGCCCAGTCCTTGGGATATGCGCCTGCACGTTTTCCGTCATTGCCGCACATTCCCTGGGGAATCAGATGGCACTTTCGACTCCATTCCTGCCAAGTCCCTGGGGGTTCAGAGGGCACTGACTTCTGCATTACTGCCCAGTCCCTGGGGATCAGACTGCACTGACTCCTTCATTCCTGCCCAGTCCCCGGGGGATCAGACTGCACTGAATCCTTCATTCCTGCCCAGTCCCTCGGGGATCAGAGTGCCCTGACTACTTCGTTGCTGCGCGTTACATGGGGGATGAGACTGCACTGACACCTTTATTGCTGCCCAGTCCCTGGGTGATCAGACTGCACTGAAGTCTCCATTCCTGCTCAGTCCCTGGGGTTTAGATTGTACTGAATCCTTCATTAATGCTCAGTCACTGGGAAATCAGACTGCACTGATGTCTCCATTATTGTCCATTCCCTGGGGGATCAGACTGCACTGAAACCTTCATTGCTGTCCAGTCCTTGGGAAATGAGCCTGCACTATAGTCTCCAGTCCTGCTCAGTCCCTGGGGGATTAGAAAGCACTGAATCCTTCATTACTGCTCAGTCCCTGGGGAAATCAGAGTGCACAGACGTCACAATTCCTGTCCAGTCGCTGGGGGATCACACGGCACTGACTTCTGCATTGCTGCCTAGTCCCTGGGGGATCAGACTGCATAGACTCCTTCATTGCTGTCCAGTCCCCGGGGGTTCAGACTGCACTGACTCCTTCATTGCTGCCCAGTCCCTTGGGAATCAGACTGCAGTTACCGATTCATTGCTGCCCAGTCCCTGGCGATCAGACGGCACTGACTCCTTCATTGCTGCCCAGTCCCCGGGGGTTCAGACTGCACTGACTCCTTCATTGCTGCCCAGTCCCTTGGGAATCAGACTGTAGTTACCGATTCATTGCTGCCCAGTCACTGGCGATCATACGGCACTGACTCCTTCATTGCTGCCCAGTCCCTGGGGGATCGAAATGCACTGACTCCGTCATTCCTGCCCAGTCTCTCGGGGATCAGACTGCACTGACTCCTTTATTGCTGCCCAGTCCCTAGGGGATGAGACTGCTATTACACTTCATTGCTGCCCAGTCCCTGGGGATCAGACTGCAGTGACACCTTCATTGTTGCCCAGTCCATGGGGGATCAGACTGCACTGACTCCTTCATTGCTGCTCAGTCACTGGGGAATCAGACTGCACTGACGTCTCCATTGCTGCCCAAACCCTGGGGGATCAGACTGCACTGACTCCTTCATTGCTGCTCTGTCACTGGGGAATCAGACTGCACTGATGTATCCATTCCTGCCCAGTCCCTGGGGGATCAGACTGCACTGAAATCGTCATTGCCGCCCAGTCCGCGAGGAAATAGACTGCAACGACTCCTGCATTGCTGCCCAGTCCTTGGGAGATGAGACTGCACTGATTCCTTTATTGCTGCACAGTCCCTGGGGAATCAGATTGCACTTACGACTCCATTCCTGCCCAGTCCCTGGGGTTTCAGAGGGCACTGAATTCTGCATTGCTGCCCAGTCCCTGGGGGATCAGACTGCACTGACTCCATCATTGCTGTCAAGGCCTGAGGGTTCAGACTTCACTGAACCCTTCATTGCTGCCCAGTCCCTTGGCAATCAGACTGCAGTTACCTATTCATTGCTGCCCAGTCCCTCGGTACCAGAATGCAGTTACCTATTCATTGCTGCCCAGTCCCTGGGGGATCAGACTGCACTCACTTCTTCAATGCTGCCCAGTCCCTGGTGGATCAGACTGCACTGAAACCTATATTGCTGCCCAGTCCTTGGGGAATTAGACTGCACTGACTCCTCCATTGCTGCCTAGTCCTTGGGAGATGAAACTGCACTGAAGTCTCCATTCCAACTCAGTCCCTGGGGGTTTAGATTGTACTGAATCCTTCATTAATGTTCAGTCACTGGGGAATCAGACTGCACTGATGTCTCCATTACTGTCCATTCCCTGGCGGATCCGACTGCACTGAACCCGTCATTGCTTTCCAGTCCTTGGGAAATGGGCCTGCACTGAAATCTCCATTCCTGCTCAGTCCCTGGGGGTTTAGAATGAACTGAATCCTTCATTGCTGCTCAATCCCTGGGGAATCAGAGTGCACAGATGTCACAATTCCTGTCCAGATGCTGGGGGATCAGACGGCACTGTCTTCTGCATTGCTGCCCAGTCCCTGGGAGATCAGAGTGCACTGACTCCTTCATTGCTCTCCAGTCCCTTGGGAATCAGACTGCAGTTACCTATTCATAGCTGCCCAGTCCCTGGCGATCAGACTGCACTGACCCCTGCATTGCTGCCCAGTCCCTGGGGGATCGGGCTGCACTGACTCCGTCATTCCGGCCCATTCCCTGGGGGATCAGACTGCACTGACTCCTTTATTGCTGCCCGGTTCCTCGGGGATCAGACTGCACTGACTCCTTTATTGCTGCCAGGTCCCTGGGGGATCAGACTGCTATTACACTTCATTGCTGCCCAGTCCCTGGGGATCAGACTGCAGGGACCCCTTCATTGTTGCCCAGTCCCTGGGGGATCAGACTGCACTGACTCCTTCATTGCTGCTCAATCACTGGGGAACAGACTGCACTGACGTCTCCATTGCTGCCCAATCCATGGGGGATCGGACTGCACTGACTCCGTCATTCCGGCCCATTCCCTGGGGGATCAGACTGCACTGACTCCTTTATTGCTGCCCGGTTCCTCGGGGATCAGACTGCACTGACTCCTTTATTGCTGCCAGGTCCCTGGGGGATCAGATTGCTATTACACTTCATTGCTGCCCAGTCCCTGGGGATCAGACTGCAGGGACCCGTTCATTGTTGCCCAGTCCCTGGGGGATCAGAGTGCACTGACTCCTTCATTGCTGCTCAATCACTGGGGAAACAGACTGCACTGACGTCTCCATTGCTGCCCAATCCCTGGGGGATCAGACTGCACTGACTCCTTCATTGCTGCCCGGTTCCTCGGGGATCAGACTTCAATGACTCCTTTATTGCTGCCAGGTCCCTGGGGGATCAGACTGCTATTACACTTCATTGCTGCCCAGAACCTGGGGATCAGACTGCAGGGACCCGTTCATTGTTGCCCAGTCCCTGGGGGATCAGACTGCACTGACTCCTTCATTGCTGCTCAATCACTGGGGAAACAGACTGCACTGACGTCTCCATTGCTGCCCAGTCCCTGGGGGATCAGAATGCACTGAAGCCTTCATTGCTGTCCAGTCCTTGGGAGATGAGCCTGCACTGACTCCTTCATTCCGGCCAGTCCCTGGGGGATCAGACGGCACTGACTACTGCATTGCTGTCCATGTCCCTGGGGGATCAGAGTGCACTCACTACCTTCATTGCTGCCCAGTCCTCGGGGGTTCAGACTGCATTGAACCCTTCATTGCTGCCCAGTCCCTTGGGAATCAAACTGCAGTTACCTATTCATTGCTGCCCAGTCCCTAGGGACCAGACTGCACTGACTCCTCCATTGATGCCCATTCACTGGGAGAAGAGACTGCACTGAAGTCTCCATTCCTGCTCAGTCCATGGGGGTTTAGATTGTACTGAATCCTTCATTAATGCTCAGTCACTGGGAAATCAGACTGCACTGATGTCTCCATTACTGTCCATTCCCTGGGGGATCAGACTGCACTGAACCATTCATTGCTGTCCAGTCCTTGGGAAATGAGCCTGCACTGAAGTCTCCATTAATGCTCAGTCCCTGGGGGTTTAGAATGCACTGAATCCTTCATTGCTGCTCAGTCCCTGGGGAATCAGACTGCACTGAATCCTTCATTGCTGCCCAATCCCTTGGGAATCAGATTGCAGTTACCTATTCATTGCTGCCCAGTCCCTGGGGATCAGACGGCACTTACCCCTTCATTACTGCCCATTCCCTGGGGGATCGGACTGCACTGACTCCGTCATTCCTGCCCATTTCCTGGGGGCTCAGACTGCACTGACTCATTTATTGCTGCCCAGTCTCTCGGGGATCAGAATGCACTGTCTCCTTTATTGCTGCCCAGTCCCTGGGGGATCACAACTGCTATTACACTTCATTGCTGTCCAGTCCCAGGGGATCAGACTGCAGTGACCCCATCATTGTTGCCCAGTCCCTGGGGGATCAGACTGCACCGACTCCTTCATTGCTGCTCAGTCACTGGGGAATCAGACTGCACTGATATATCCATTCCTGCCCGGTCCCTGGGGGATCAGACTGCACTGAAACTGTCATTGCCGCCCAGTCCGCGTGGAATTAGACTGCAATGACGACTGCATTGCTGCCCAGTCATTGGGAGATGATCCTGCACTGACTCCTTCATTGCTGCTCAGTCATAGGGGATTCAGATTGCACTTACGTCTCCATTCCTGCCCAGTCCCTGGGGGATCAGACGGCACTGACTTCTGCATTGCTGCCCAGTCTCTGGTGGATCAGACTGCACTGAATTCTTGATTGCCGCCCAGTCCCTTGGGAATCAGACTGCAGGTACCTATTCATTGCTTCCCTGTCCCTCGGGAACTGACAACAGTGACCCCTTCATTGCTGCCCAGTCCTTGGGGTTCAGACTGCAGTTACCCATTCATTGCTGCCCAGTCCCTGAGGAATCAGACTGCAGTGAGCCCTTCATTGCTGCCCAGTCCCTCGGGGATCAGACTGCACTGACTCCTTCAGTGCTGCTCAGTCACTGGGGAATCAGACTATACTGACGTCTCCATTCCTGCCCAGATCCTGGGGATCAGACTGCACTGACTCCTTCATTGCTGCTCAGTCACTGGGGAATTAGACTGCACTGATACCCCCATTGCTGCCCAGCCCTTGGGAGATGAGAATGCACTGAAGTCTCCATTTCTGCTCAGTCCCTGGGGGTTTAGATTGTACTGAATCCTTCATTAATGCTCAGTCACTGGGGAATCAGACTGCACTGATGTCTCCATTACTGTCCATTCCCTGGGGGATCAGACAGCACTGAACCCTTCATTGCTGTCCAGTCCTTGGGAAATGAGCCTGCCAGAAGTCTCCATTCCCGCTCAGTCCCTGGGGGTTTAGAATGAACCGAATCCTTCATTGCTGCTCAATCCCTGGGGATTCAGAATGCACAGACGTCACAATTCCTGCCTAGTTGCTGGGGGATCAGACGGCACTGTCTTCTGCATTGCTGCCCAGTTCCTGGGGGATCAGACTGCACTGACTCCTTCATTGCTGCCCAGTCCCCGGGGGTTAATACTGCACCGAATCTTTCATTGTTGCCCAGTCCCTTGGGAATCAGACTGCAGTTACCTATTCATAGCTGCCCGGTCCCTGGGGATCAGACGGCACTTACCCCTTCATTACTGCCCAGTCCCTGTGGGATATGACTGCACTGACTCCGTCATTCCTGCCCATTCCCTGGGAGATCAGACTGCACTGACAACTTTATTGCTGCCCAATCCCTCGGGGATCAGACTGCACTGAATCCGTTATTGCTGGCCACTCCCAGGGGTATGAGACTGCTATTACCCTTCATTGCTGCCCAGTCCCTGGGGATCAGACTGCAGTGACCCCTTCATTGTTGCCCAGTCCCTGGGGGATCAGACTGCAATGACTCCTTTATTGCTGCCAGGTCCCTGGGGAATCAGACTGCTATTACACTTCATTGCTGCCCAGTCCCTGGGGATCAGACTGCAGGGACCCCTTCATTGTTGCCCAGTCCCTGGGGGATCAGACTGCACTGACTCCTTCATTGCTGCCCGGTTCCTCGGGGTTCAGACTGCAATGACTCCTTTATTGCTGCCAGGTCCCTGGGGGATCAGACTGCTATTACACTTCATTGCTGCCCAGTCCCTGGGGATCAGACTGCAGGGACCCCTTCATTGTTGCCCAGTCCCTGGGGGATCAGACTGCACTGACTCCTTCATTGCTGCTCAATCACTGGGGAAACAGACTGCACTGACGTCTCCATTGCTGCCCAATCCCTGGGGATCAGACTGCACTGACTCCTTCATTGCTGCTCAGTCACTGGGGAATCAGACTGCACTGATGTATCCATTCCTGCCCAGTCCCTGGGGGATCAGACTGCACTGAAATCGTCATTTCTGCCCAGTCCACGGAGCATTAGACTGCAATGACTCCTGCATTGCTGCCCAGTCCTTGGGAGAAGAGCCTGCACTGACTCCTTCATTGCTGCTCAGTCCCTGGGGAATCAGATTGCACTTACGTCTTCATTCCGAATCAGTCCCTCGGGGATCAGACGGCACTGACTTCTGCATTGCTGCCCAGTCCCTGGGGGATCAGACAAAACTGACTCCTTCATTGCTGCCCAGTCCCATGGGGTTCAGACTCCACTGAACCATTCATTTCCGCCCAGTCCTTGGGGATCAGACTGCAGTTACCCATTCATTGCTGCCCAGTCCCTGGGGGATCCGACCGCACTCACTTCCTCAATGCTGCCCAGCCCGTAGGGAATCAGACTGCAGTGAGCCCTTCATTGCTGCCCAGTACCTGGGCGATCAGACTGCACTGACTCCTTCATTGCTGCTCAGTCACTGCGGAATTAGACTGCACTGACACCTCCATTGCAGTCCAGCACTTGGGAGATGACACTGCACTGAAGTCTCCATTCCTGCTCAGTCCCTGGGGATTTAGACTGCACTGAATCCTTTATTTATGCTCAGTCACTTGGGAATCAGACTGCACTGACGTCTCCATTACTGCCGAGTCCCTAGGGGATCAGACTGCACTGAAGCCTTCATTTCTGTCCAGTCCTTGGGAGATGAGCCTGCACTGACTCCTTCATTGCTGCCCAGTCCCTGGGGGATCAGACTGCACTGAACCCTTCATTGCTGCCCAGTCCCTTGGGAATCAAACTGCAGTTACCTATTCATTGCTGCCCAGTCCCTAGGGACCAGACTGCAGTGACCCCTTCATTGCTGCCCAGTCCTTGGGGATCAGACTGCACTGACTCCTTAATTGCTGCTCAGTCGCTGGCGAATCAGACTGCATTAATGTCTCCATTGCTGCCCAGTCCTTGGGGAATTAGACTGCACTGACTCCTCCATTGCTGCCCATCCATTGGGAGATGAGACTGCACTGAAGTCTCCATTCCTGCTCTGTCCCTGGGGATTTAGATTGTACTGAATCCTTCATTACTGCTCAGTCACTGGGAAATCAGACTGCACTGATCTCTCCATTACTGTCCATTCCCTGGGGGATCAGACTGCACTGAAACCTTCATTGCTGTCCAGTCCTTGGGAAATGAGCCTGCACTATAGTCTTCAGTCCTGCTCAGTCCCTGGGGGATTAGAAAGCACTGAATCCTTCATTACTGCTCAGTCCCTGGGGAATCAGAGTGCACAGACGTCACAATTCCTGCCCAGTTGCTGGGGGATCACACGGCACTGACTTCTGCATTGCTGCCTTGTCCCTGGGGGATCAGACTGCATTGACTCCTTCATTGCTGTCCAGTCCCCGGGGGTTCAGACTGCATTGACTCCTTCATTGCTGCCCAGTCCCTTGGGAATCAGACTGCAGTTACCGATTCATTGCCTCCCAGTCAATGGCGATCATACGGCACTGACTCCTTCATTGCTGCCCAGTCCCTGTGGGACTGAAATGCACTGACTCTGTCATTCCTGCCCAGTCTCTCGGGGATCAGACTGCAATGACTCCTTTAATGCTGCCCAGTCCCTTGGGGATGAGACTGCTATTACACTTCATTGCTGCCCAGTCCCTGGGAATCAGACTGCACTGACAGCTTCATTGTTGCCCAATCCCAGGGGGATCAGACTGCACTGACTCCTTCATTGCTGCTCTGTCACTGGGGAATCAGACTGCACTGATGAATCGATTCCTGCCCAGTCCCTGGGGGATCAGACTGCACTGAAATCGTCGTTGCCGCCCAGTCCGCGGGGAAATAGACTGCAATGACTCCTGCATTGCTGCCCAGTCCTTGGGAGATGAGACTGCACTGACTCCTTCATTGCTGCACAGTCCCTGGGGGTTCAGAGGGCACTGAATTCTGCATTGCTGCCCAGTCCCTGGGGGATCAGACTGCACTGACTCCATCATTGCTGCCAAGCCCCGAGGGTTCAGACTTCACTGAACCCTTCATTGCTGCCCTGTCCCTTGGCAATCAGACTGCAGTTACCTATTCATAGCTGCCCAGTACCTCAGGACCAGAATGCAGTTACCTATTCATTGCTGCCCAGTCACTGGGGGATCAGACTGCACTGAAACCTTCATTGCTGCCCAGTCCTTGGGGAATTAGACTGCACTGACTCCTCCATTGGTGCCTAGTCCTTGGGAGATGAAACTGCACTGAAGTCTCCATTCCAACTCAGTCCCTGGGGGTTTACATTGTACTGAATCCTTCATTAATGTTCAGTCACTGGGGAATCAGACTGCACTGATGTCTCCATTACTGTCCATTCCCTGGGGGATCAGACTGCACTGAATCCTTCATTGCTTTCCAGTCCTTGGGAAATGGGCCTGCACTGAAATCTCCATTCCTGCTCAGACCCTGGGGGTTTAGAATGAACTGAATCCTTCATTGCTGCTCAATCCCTGGGGAATCAGAGTGCACAGATGTCACAATTCCTGTCCAGTTGCTGGGGGATCAGACGGCACTTTATTCTGCATTGCTGCCCAGTCCCTGGGGGATCAGACTGCATTGACTCCTTCATTGCTGCCCAGTCCGCGGGGGTTCAGACTGCACTGACTCCTCATTGCTCTCCAGTCCCTTGGGAATCTGACTGCAGTTACCTATTCATAGCTGCCCAGTCCCTGGCGATCAGACGGCACTGAACCCTTCATTGCTGCACAGTCCCTGGGGGATCGGACTGCACTGACTCCGTCATTCCGGCCCATTCCCTGGGGGATCAGACTGCACTGACTCCTTTATTGCTGCCCGGTTCCTCGGGGATCAGACTGCATTGACTCCTTTATTGCTACCAGGTCCCTGGGGGATCAAACTGCTATTACACTTCATTGCTGCCCAGTCCCTGCAGGGACCCCTTCATTTTTGCCCAGTCCCTGGGGGATCAGACTGCACTGACTCCTTCATTGCTGCTCAATCACTGGGGAATCAGACTGAACTGACGTCTCCATTGCTGCCCAATCCCTGGGGGATCAGAGAGCACTGACTCCTTCATTGCTGCTCAGTCACTGGGGAATCAGACTGCACTGATGTATCCATTCCTGCCCAGTCCCTGGGGGATCAGACTGCACTGAAATGGTCATTGCTGCCCAGTCCACGGGGCATTAGACTGCAATGACTCCTGCATTGCTGCCCAGTCCTTGGGAGAAGAGCCTGCACTGACTCCTTCATTGATGCTCAGTCCCTGGGGAATCAGATTGCACTTACGTCTTCATTCTGAATCAGTCCCTCGGGGATCAGACGGCACTGACGTCTGCATTGCTGCCCAGTCCCTGAAGGATCAGACTAAACTGACCCCTTCATTGCTGCCCAGTCCCCAGGGGTTCAGACTGCACTGCACCATTCATTGCCGCCCAGTCCTTGGGGATCAGACTGCAGTTATCCATTCATTGCTGCCCAGTCCCTGGGGGATCCGACTGCAATCACTTCCTCAATGCTGCCCAGCCCGTGGGGAATCAGACTGCAGTGAATTCTTCATTGCTGCCCAGTACCTGGGCGATCAGACTGCACTGACTCCTTCATTGCTGCTCAGTCACTGGGGTATCAGACTGTACTGAAGTTTCCATTCCTGCCCAGTTCCTGGGGGATCAGACTGCACTGACTCCTTCATTTATGCTCAGTCACTTGGGAATTAGACTGCACTGACAGCTCCATTGCTGTCCAGCACTTGGGAGATGAGACTGCACTGAAGTCTCCATTCCTGCTCAGTCCCTGGGGGTTTAGACTGCACTGAATCCTTCATTTATGCTCAGTCACTGGGGAATCAGACTGCACTGACGTCTCCATTACTGCCCAGTCCCTGGGGGATCAGAATGCACTGAAGCCTTCATTGCTGTCCAGTCCTTGGGAGATGAGCCTGCACTGACTCCTTCATTCCTGCCCAGTCCCTGGGGGATCAGACGGCACTGACTACTGCATTGCTGCCCATGTCCCTGGGGGATCAGACTGCACTCACTTCCTTCATTGCTGCCCAGTCCTCGGGGTTTCAGACTGCATTGAACCCTTCATTGCTGCCCAGTCCCTTGGGAATCAAACTGCAGTTACCTATTCATTGCTGCCCAGTCCCTAGGGACCAGACTGCACTGACTCCTCCATTGCTGCCCATTCATTGGGAGATGAGACTGCACTGAAGTCTCCATTCCTGCTCAGTCCCTGGGGGTTTAGATTGTACTGAATCATTCAGTAATGATCAGTCACTGGGAAATCAGACTGCACTGATGTCTCCATTACTGTCCATTCCCTGGGGGATCAGACTGCACTGAACCCTTCATTGCTGTCCAGTCCTTGGGAAATGAGCCTGCACTGAAGTCTCCATTAATGCTCAGTCCCTGGGGAATCAGACTGCACTGAATCCTTCATTGCTGCCCAGTCCGCGGGGGTTCACACTGCACTGACTCCTTCATTGCTGCCCAATCCCTTGGGAATCAGATTGCAGTTACCTATTCATTGCTGCCCAGTCCCTGGGGATCAGACGGCCAGTTCTGTCGAAGGGTCATGAGGACTCGAAACGTCAACTCTTTTCTTCTCTGCCGATGCTGCCAGACCTGCTGAGTTTTTCCAGGTAATTCTGTTTTTGTTTTGGCACTTACTCCTTCATTACTGCCCTTTCCCTGGGGGATCGGACTGCACTGACTACGTCATTCCTGCCCATTTCCTGGGGATTCAGACTGCATTGACTCATTTATTGCTGCCCAGTCTCTCGGGGATCAGACTGCACTGTCTCCTTCATTGCTGCCCAGTCCCAGGGGATCAGACTGCAGTAAACCCTTCATTGTTGCCCAGTCCCTGGGGATCGGTCTGCACTGACTCCGTCATTCCGGCCCATTCCCTGGGGGATCAGACTGCACTGACTCCTTTATTGCTGCCCGGTTCCTCGGGGATCAGACTGCACTGACTCCTTTATTGCTGCCAGGTACCTGGGGGATCAGACTGCTATTACACTTCGTTGCTGCCCAGTCCCTGGGGATCAGACTGCAGGGACCCCTTCATTGTTGCCCAGTCCCTGGGAGATCAGACTGAACTGACTCCTTCATTGCTGCTCAATCACTGGGGAAACAGACTGCACTGACGTCTCCATTGCTGCCCAATCCCTGGGGGATCAGACTCCACTGACTCCTTCATTGCTGCTCAGTCACTGGGGAATCAGACTGCACTGATGTATCCATTCCTGCCCAGTCCCTGGGGGATCAGACTGCACTCAAATCGTCATTGCTGCCCAGTCCACAGGGCATTAGACTGCAATGACTCCTGCATTGCTGCCCAGTCCTTCGGAGAAGAGCCTGCACTGACTCCTTCATTGCTGCTCAGTCCCTGGGGAATCAGATTGCACTTACGTCTCCATTCCGAATCAGTCCCTCGGGGATCAGACGGCACTGACTTCTGCATTGCTGCCCAGTCCCTGAAGGATCAGACTAAACTGATCCCTTCATTGCTGCCCTGTCCCCGGGGGTTCAGACTGCACTGAACCATTCATTGCCGCCCAGTCCTTGGGGATCAGACTGCAGTTACCCATTCATTGCTGCCCAGTCCCTGGGGGATCCGACTGCAATCACTTCCTCAATGCTGCCCAGCCCGTGGGGAATCAGACTGCAGTGAGCCCTTCATTGCTGCCCAGTACCTGGGCGATCAGACTGCACTGACTCCTTCATTGCTGCTAAGTCACTGGGGAATCAGACTGTACTGAAGTTTCCATTCCTGCCCAGTTCCTGGGGGATCAGACTGCACTGACTCCTTCATTGCTGCTCAGTCACTGCGAAATTAGACTGCACTGACACCTCCATTGCTGTCCAGCACTTGGGAGATGAGACTGCACTGAAGTCTCCATTCCTGCTCAGTCCCTGGGGGTTTAGACTGCACTGAATCCTTCATTTATGCTAGGTCACTGGGGAATCAGACTGCACTGACGTCTCCATTACTGCCCAGTCCCTGGGGGATCAGAATGCACTGAAGCCTTCATTGCTGTCCAGTCCTTGGGAGATGAGCCTGCACTGACTCCTTCATTCCGGCCAGTCCCTGGGGGATCAGACGGCACTGACTACTGCATTGCTGTCCATGTCCCTGGGGGATCAGAGTGCACTCACTACCTTCATTGCTGCCCAGTCCTCGGGGGTTCAGACTGCATTGAACCCTTCATTGCTGCCCAGTCCCTTGGGAATCAAACTGCAGTTACCTATTCATTGCTGCCCAGTCCCTAGGGACCAGACTGCACTGACTCCTCCATTGCTGCCCATTCACTGGGAGAAGAGACTGCACTGAAGTCTCCATTCCTGCTCAGTCCATGGGGGTTTAGATTGTACTGAATCCTTCATTAATGCTCAGTCACTGGGAAATCAGACTGCACTGATGTCTCCATTACTGTCCATTCCCTGGGGGATCAGACTGCACTGAACCATTCATTGCTGTCCAGTCCTTGGGAAATGAGCCTGCACTGAAGTCTCCATTAATGCTCAGTCCCTGGGGGTTTAGAATGCACTGAATCCTTCATTGCTGCTCAGTCCCTGGGGAATCAGACTGCACTGAATCCTTCATTGCTGCCCAATCCCTTGGGAATCAGATTGCAGTTACCTATTCATTGCTGCCCAGTCCCTGGGGATTAGACGGCACTTACCCCTTCATTACTGCCCATTCCCTGGGGGATCGGACTGCACTGACTCCGTCATTCCTGCCCATTTCCTGGGGGTTCAGACTGCACTGACTCATTTATTGCTGCCCAGTCTCTCGGGGATCAGAATGCACTGTCTCCTTTATTGCTGCCCAGTCCCTGGGGGATCACAACTGCTATTACACTTCATTGCTGTCCAGTCCCAGGGGATCAGACTGCAGTGACCCCATCATTGTTGCCCAGTCCCTGGGGGATCAGACTGCACCGACTCCTTCATTGCTGCTCAGTCACTGGGGAATCAGACTGCACTGATGTATCCATTCCTGCCCAGTCCCTGGGGGATCAGACTGCACTGAAACTGTCATTGCCGCCCAGTCCGCGTGGAATTAGACTGCAATGACGACTGCATTGCTGCCTAGTCATTGGGAGATGATCCTGCACTGACTCCTTCATTGCTGCTCAGTCCCAGGGGATTCAGATTGCACTTACGTCTCCATTCCTGCCCAGTCCCTGGGGGATCAGACGGCACTGACTTCTGCATTGCTGCCCAGTCTCTGGTGGATCAGACTGCACTGAATTCTTGATTGTTGCCCAGTCCCCGGGGGTTCAGACTACAATGAATCCTTCATTGCCGCCCAGTCCCTTGGGAATCAGACTGCAGGTACCTATTCATTGCTTCCCTGTCCCTCGGGAACTGACAACAGTGACCCCTTCATTGCTGCCCAGTCCTTGGGGTTCAGACTGCAGTTACCCATTCATTGCTGCCCAGTCCCTGAGGAATCAGACTGCAGTGAGCCCTTCATTGCTGCCCAGTCCCTCGGGGATCAGACTGCACTGACTCCTTCAGTGCTGCTCAGTCACTGGGGAATCAGACTGTACTGACGTCTCCATTCCTGCCCAGATCCTGGGGATCAGACTGCACTGACTCCTTCATTGCTGCTCAGTCACTGGGGAATTAGACTGCACTGACACCCCCATTGCTGCCCAGCCCTTGGGAGATGAGAATGCACTGAAGTCTCCATTTCTGCTCAGTCCCTGGGGGTTTAGATTGTACTGAATCCTTCATTAATGCTCAGTCACTGGGGAATCAGACTGCACTGATGTCTCCATTACTGTCCATTCCCTGGGGGATCAGACAGCACTGAACCCTTCATTGCTGTCCAGTCCTTGGGAAATGAGCCTGCCAGAAGTCTCCATTCCCGCTCAGTCCCTGGGGGTTTAGAATGAACCGAATCCTTCATTGCTGCTCAATCCCTGGGGATTCAGAATGCACAGACGTCACAATTCCTGCCTAGTTGCTGGGGGATCAGACGGCACTGTCTTCTGCATTGCTGCCCAGTTCCTGGGGGATCAGACTGCACTGACTCCTTCACTGCTGCCCAGTCCCCGGGGGTTCAGACTGCACCGAATCTTTCATTGTTGCCCAGTCCCTTGGGAATCAGACTGCAGTTACCTATTCATAGCTGCCCGGTCCCAGGCGATCAGGCGGCACTGACCCCTTCATTGCTGCCCAGTCCCTGTGGGATAGGACTGCACTGACTCCGTCATTCCTGCCATTCCTTGGGAGATCAGACTGCACTGACAACTTTATTGCTGCCCAATCCCTCGGGGATCAGACTGCACTGAATCCTTTATTGCTGGCCAGTCCCAGGGGTATGAGACTGCTATTACACTTCATTGCTGCCCAGTCCCTGGGGATCAGAATGCAGTGACCCCTTCATTGTTGCCCAGTCCCTGGGGGATCAGAATGCACTGACTCCTTCATTGCTGCTCAGTCACTGGGGAATCAGACTGCACTGACGTCTCCATTGCTGCCCATTCCCTCGGGGATCAGACTGCACTGACTCCTTCGTTTCTGCTCAGGCACTGGGGAATAAGACTGTACTGATGTATCCATTCCTGCCCAGTCCCTGGGGGATCAGACTGCACTGACACCTTCATTGCTGCTCTGTCCCCGGGGGTTCAGACTGCACTGACTCCTTCATTGCTGCCCATTCCTTGGGGATCAGACTGCAGTGACCCATTCATTGCTGCCCAGTCCCTGGGGGATCAGACTGCACTCACTTCTTCAATGATGCCCAGTCCTTGGGGAATCAGACTGCAGTGAGCCCTCATTTCTGCCCAGTACCTGGGGGATCAGACTGCACTGACTCCTTCATTGCTGCTCAGTCACTTGGGAATCATACTGTACTGATGTCTCCATTCCTGCCCAGATCCTGGGGGATCAGACGGCACTGACCCCTTCATTGCTTCTCAGTCACTGAGGAATTAGACTGCACTGAAGTCTCCATTACTGCCCAGTCCCCAGGGGTTCAGACAGCACTGAACCCTTCATTGCTGCCCAGTCCCTTTGGAATCAAACTGCAGTTACCTATTTATTACTGCTCAGTCCATAGGGACCAGATTGCAGTGACCCCTTCATTGCTGCCCAGTCCTTGGGGATCAGACTGCACTGACTCCATCATTGCTGCTCTGTCGCTGAGGAATCAGACTGCACTGAATCCTTCATTGCTGCCCAGTCCCCGGGGGTTCAGACTGCACTGACTCCTTCATTGCTGCCCAGTCCCTGGCGATCTGACGGCACTGACACCTTCATTGCTGCCCAGTCCCTGGGGGATAGGACTGCACTGACTCCATCATTCCTGCCCATTACATGGGGGTTCAGACTGCACTGAATCCTTTATTGCTGCCCAGTCTCTCGGGGATCAGACTGAACTTTCTCCTTTATAGCTACCCAGTCCCTGGGGGATCACAACTGCTATTACACTTCATTGCTGCCCAGTCCCTGGGGATCAGTCTGCAATGACACCTTCATTGCTGCCCAGTCCCTGGGGGATCAGACTGCACTGAATCCTCCATTAATGCTCAGTCCCTGGGGAATCAGACTGCAGTGATGTATCCATTCCTGCCCAGTCCCTGGGGGATCAGACTGCACGGAAATCGTCATTGCCGCCCAGTCCGCGCGGCATTAGATTGCAATGTATCCTGCATTGCTGCCGAGTCCTTGGGAGATGAGCATGCAGTGACTCCTTCATTGCTGCTCAGTCCCTGGGGAATCAGATTGCACTTACGTCTCCATTCCTGCCCTGTCCCTGGGGGATCAGACGGTACTGACTTCTGCATTGCTGCCCAGTCCCCGGGGGTTCAGAATACACTGAACCCTTCATTGCTGCCCAGTCCCTTTGGAATCAAACTGCAGTTACCTATTCATTACTGCCCAGTCACTAGGGACCTGACTGCAGTGACCAATTCATTGCTGCCCAGTCCTTGGGGATCAGACTGCACTGACTCCTTCATTGCTGCTCAGTCACTGGGGAATCAGACTGTACTGACGTCTCCATTCCTTCCCAGTTCCTGGGGAAAAGACTGCACTGAATCCTTCATTGCTGTTCAGTCACTGGGGAATTAGACTTCACTGACGCCCCCATTGCTGCCCAGCCCTTGGGAGATGAGACTGCACTGAAGTAGCCATTTCTGCTCAGTCCCTGGGTGCTTAGACTGCACTGAATCCTTCATTTATGCTCAGTCACTGGGGAATCAGAATGCACTGACGTCTCCATTACTGCCCAGTCCCTGGGGGATCAGACTGCACTGAACCCTACCTTGATGTCCAGTCCTTGGGAGATGAGCCTGCACTGACTCTTTCATTGCTGCTGAGTCCCTGGGAAATCAGTTTGCTCTGACGTCTCCATTCCTGCCCAGTCCCTGGGGGATCGGACTGCAGTGAAACCTTCATTGCTGCCCAGTGCTTGGGGAATTAGACTGCACTGACTCCTCCATTGCTGCCCAGTCCTTGGGAGATGAGAGTCTACTGAAGTCTCCATTCCTGCTCAGTCCCTTGGGGTTTAGATTGTACTGAATCCTTCATTAATGCTCAGTCACTGGGAAATCAGACTGCACTGATGTCTCCATTTCTGTCCATTCCCTGGGGGATCAGACGGCACTGACCCCTTCATTGCTGCCCAGTCCCTGGGGGATCGGATTGAACTGACTCCGTCATTCCTGCCCATTCCCTGGGGGATCAGACTGCTCTGACTCCTTTATTGCTGCCCAGTCCCTCGGGGATCAGACTGCAATGACTCCCTTATTGCAGCCCAGTCCCTGGGGTATCAGACTGCAGCAACCCCTTCAATGTTGCCCAGTCCCTGGGGGATCAGAATGCAATGACTCCTTCATTGCTGCTCAATCACTGAGGAATCAGACTGCACTGATGTCTCCATTGCTGCCCAATCCCTGGGGGATCAGACTGCACTGACTCCTTCATTGCTGCTCAGTCACTGGGGAATCAGTCTTCACTGATGTATCCATTCCTGCCCAGTCCCTGGGGGATCAGACTGCACTGAAATCGTCATTGCTGCCCAGTCCGCGGGGAATTAGTCTGCAACGACTCCTGCATTGCTTCCCAGTCTTTGGGAGATGAGCCTGCACTGACTCCTTCATTGCTGCTCAGTCCCTGGGGAGTCAGATTGCACTTACGTCTCCATTCCTGCCCAGTCCCTGGGGGATCAGATGGCAATGACTTCTGCATTGCTGTCCAGTCCCTGGGGCATCAGACTGCACTGACTCCTTCATTGCTGCTCAATCACTGGGGAATCAGACTGCATTGACGTCTCCATTGCTGCCCAGTCCCTGGGGATCAGACTGCACTGAACCTTCATTACTGCCCAGTCCCTTGGGAAGCAAACTGCAGTTACCTATTCATTGATGCCCAGTCCCCAGTGACCAGACTGCAGTGACCCCTTCATTGCTGCCCAGTCCTTGGGGATCAGAATGCACTGACTCCTTCATTGATGCTCAGTCGCTGAGGAATCAGACTGCATTGAATCCTTCATTGCTGCCCAGTCCCCGGGGGTTCAGACTGCACTGACTCCTTCATTGCTGCCCAGTCCCTGGCGATCTGACGGCACTGACACCTTCATTGCTGCCCAGTCCCTGGGGGATAGGACTGCACTGACTCCATCATTCCTGCCCATTACATGGGGGTTCAGACTGCACTGACTCCTTTATTGCTGCCCAGTCTCTCGGGGATCAGACTGAACTTTCTCCTTTATAGCTACCCAGTCCCTGGGGGATCACAACTGCTATTACACTTCATTGCTGCCCAGTCCCTGGGGATCAGTCTACACTGACACCTTCATTGCTGCCCAGTCCCCGGGGGTTCAGACTGCACTGACTCCTTCATTGCTGCCCAGTCCTTGGGGATCAGACTGCAGTGACCCATTCATTGCTGCCCAGTCCCTGGGGGATCAGACTGCACTCACTTCTTCAATGATGCCCAGTCCTTGGGGAATCAGACTGCAGTGAGCCCTCATTGCTGCCCAGTACCTGGGGGATCAGACTGCACTGACTCCTTCATTGCTGCTCAGTCACTTGGGAATCAGAATGTACTGACGTATCCATTCCTGCCCAGATCCTGGGGGATCAGACGGCACTGACCCCTTCATTGCTTCTCAGTCACTGAGGAATTGGACTGCACTGACACCTCCATTGCTGCCCAGCCCTTGGGAGATGGGACTGCACTGAAGTCTCCATTACTGCCCAGTCCCCAGGGGTTCAGACAGCACTGAACCCTTCATTGCTGCCCAGTCCCTTTGGAATCAAACTGCAGTTACCTATTTATTACTGCTCAGTCCCTAGGGACCAGATTGCAGTGACCCCTTCATTGCTGCCCAGTCCTTGGGGATCAGACTGCACTGACTCCATCATTGCTGCTCTGTCGCTGAGGAATCAGACTGCACTGAATCCTTCATTGCTGCCCAGTCCCCGGGGGTTCAGACTGCACTGACTCCTTCATTGCTGCCCAGTCCCTGGCGATCTGACGGCACTGACACCTTCATTGCTGCCCAGTCCCTGGGGGATAGGACAGCACTGACTCCATCATTCCTGCCCATTACATGGGGGTTCAGACTACACTGACTCCTTTATTGCTGCCCAGTCTCTCGGGGATCAGACTGCACTGTCTCCTTTATAGCTACCCAGTCCCTGGGGGATCACAACTGCTATTACACTTGATTGCTGCCCAGTCCCTGGGGATCAGTCTGCAATGATACCTTCATTGCTGCCCTGTCCCTGGGGGAACAGACGGCAATGACTTCTGCATTGCTGCCCAGTCCCAAGGGGGTTCAGAATACACTGAACCCTTCATTGCTGCCCAGTCCCTTTGGAATCAAACTGCAGTTACCTATTCATTACTGCCCAGTCACTAGGGACCAGACTGCAGTGACCCCTTCATTGCTGCCCAGTCCTTGGGGATCAGACTGCACTGACTCCTTCATTGCTGCTCAGTCACTGGGTAATCAGACTGTACTGACGTCTCCATTCCTTCCCAGTTCCTGGGGAAAAGACTGCACTGAATCCTTCATTGCTGTTCAGTCACTGGGGAATTAGACTTCACTGACACCCCCATTGCTGCCCAGCCCTTGGGAGATGAGACTGCACTGAAGTATCCATTTCTGCTCAGTCCCTGGGTGCTAAGACTGCACTGAATCCTTCATTTATGCTCAGTCACTGGGGAATTAGAATGCACTGACGTCTCCATTAATGCCCAGTCCCTGGGGGATCAGACTGCACTGAACCCTACCTTGATGTCCAGTCCTTGGGAGATGAGCCTGCACTGACTCTTTCATTGCTGCTGAGTCCCTGGGAAATCAGTTTGCTCTGACGTCTCCATTCCTGCCCAGTCCCTGGGGGATCAGACGGCACTGACTTCTTCATTGCTGCCCAGTTCCTGGGGGATCGGACTGCAGTGAAACCTTCATTGCTGCCCAGTGCTTGGGGAATTAGACTGCACTGACTCCTCCATTGCTGCCCAGTCCTTGGGAGATGAGAGTCTACTGAAGTCTCCATTCCTGCTCAGTCCCTTGGGGTTTAGATTGTACTGAATCCTTCATTAATGCTCAGTCACTGGGAAATCAGACTGCACTGATGTCTCCATTTCTGTCCATTCCCTGGGGGATCAGACGGCACTGACCCCTTCATTGCTGCCCAGTCCCTGGGGGATCGGATTGAATTGACTCCGTCATTCCTGCCCATTCCCTGGGGGATCAGACTGCTCTGACTCCTTTATTGCTGCCCAGTCCCTCGGGGATCAGACTGCACTGACTCCCTTATTGCAGCCCAGTCCCTGGGGTATCAGAATGCTATTACGCTTAGTTGCTGCCCAGTCCCTGGGGATCAGACTGCAGCGACCCCTTCAATGTTGCCCAGTCCCTGGGGGATCAGAATGCAATGACTCTTCATTGCTGCTCAGTCACTGAGGAATCAGACTGCACTGATGTCTCCATTGCTGCCCAATCCCTGGGGGATCAGACTGCACTGACTCCTTCATTGCTGCTCAGTCACTGGGGAATCAGTCTTCACTGATGTATCCATTCCTGCCCAGTACTTGGGGGATCAGACTGCACTGAAATCGTCATTGCTGCCCAGTCCGCGGGGAATTAGTCTGCAATGACTCCTGCATTGCTGCCCAGTCTTTGGGAGATGAGCCTGCACTGACTCCTTCATTGCTGCTCAGTCCCTGGGGAGTCAGATTGCACTTACGTCTCCATTCCTGCCCAGCCCCTGGGGGATCAGATGGCACTGACTTCTGCATTGCTGTCCAGTCCCTGGGGCATCAGACTGCACTGACTCCTTCATTGCTGCTCAATCACTGGGGAATCAGACTGCACTGACGTCTCCATTGCTGCCCAATCCCTGGGGGATCCGACTGCACTGAACCTTCATTGCTGCCCAGTCCCTTGGGAAGCAAACTGCAGTTACCTATTCATTGCTGCCCAGTCCCCAGTGACCAGACTGCAGTGACCCCTTCATTGCTGCCCAGTCCTTGGGGATCAGAATGCACTGACTCCTTCATTGCGGCTCAGTCGCTGAGGAATGAGACTGCACTGAATCCTTCATTGCTGCGCAGTCCCCGGGGGTTCAGACTGCACTGACTCCTTCATTGCTGCCCAGTCCCTGGCGATCTGACGGCACTGACACCTTCATTGCTGCCCAGTCCCTGGGGGATAGGACTGCACTGACTCCATCATTCCTGCCCATTACATGGGGGTTCAGACTGCACTGAATCCTTTATTGCTGCCCATTCTCTCGGGGATCAGACTGAACTTTCTCCTTTATAGCTACCCAGTCTTTGGGGGATCACAACTGCTATTACACTTCATTGCTGCCCAGTCCCTGGGGATCAGTCTGCAATGACACCTTCATTGCTGCCCAGTCCCTGGGGGATCAGACTGCACTGAATCCTCCATTAATGCTCAGTCCCTGGGGAATCAGACTGCAGTGATGTATCCATTCCTGCCCAGTCCCTGGGGGATCAGACTGCACGGAAATCGTCATTGCCGCCCAGTCCGCGCGGCATTAGATTGCAATGTATCCTGCATTGCTGCCGAGTCCTTGGGAGATGAGCATGCAGTGACTCCTTCATTGCTGCTCAGTCCCTGGGGAATCAGATTGCACTTACGTCTCCATTCCTGCCCTGTCCCTGGGGGATCAGACGGCACTGACTTCTGCATTGCTGCCCAGTCCCCGGGGGTTCAGAATACACTGAACCCTTCATTGCTGCCCAGTCCCTTTGGAATCAAACTGCAGTTACCTATTCATTACTGCCCAGTCACTAGGGACCAGACTGCAGTGACCAATTCATTGCTGCCCAGTCCTTGGGGATCAGACTGCACTGACTCCTTCATTGCTGCTCAGTCGCTGGGGAATCAGACTGTACTGACGTCTCCATTCCTTCCCAGTTCCTGGGGAAAAGACTGCACTGAATCCTTCATTGCTGTTCAGTCACTGGGGAATTAGACTTCACTGACACCCCCATTGCTGCCCAGCCCTTGGGAGATGAGACTGCACTGAAGTAGCCATTTCTGCTCAGTCCCTGGGTGCTTAGACTGCACTGAATCCTTCATTTATGCTCAGTCACTGGGGAATCAGAATGCACTGACGTCTCCATTACTGCCCAGTCCCTGGGGGATCAGACTGCACTGAACCCTACCTTGATGTCCAGTCCTTGGGAGATGAGCCTGCACTGACTCTTTCATTGCTGCTGAGTCCCTGGGAAATCAGTTTGCTCTGACGTCTCCATTCCTGCCCAGTCCCTGGGGGATCAGACAGCACTGACTTCTTCATTGCTGCCCAGTTCCTGGGGGATCGGACTGCAGTGAAACCTTCATTGCTGCCCAGTGCTTGGGGAATTAGACTGCACTGACTCCTCCATTGCTGCCCAGTCCTTGGGAGAAGAGAGTCTACTGAAGTCTCCATTCCTGCTCAGTCCCTTGGGGTTTAGATTGTACTGAATCCTTCATTAATGCTCAGTCACTGGGAAATCAGACTGCACTGATGTCTCCATTTCTGTCCATTCCCTGGGGGATCAGACGGCACTGACCCCTTCATTGCTGCCCAGTCCCTGGGGGACCGGATTGAACTGACTCCGTCATTCCTGCCCATTCCCTGGGGGATCAGACTGCTCTGACTCCTTTATTGCTGCCCAGTCCCTCGGGGATCAGACTGCACTGACTCCCTTATTGCAGCCCAGTCCCTGGGGTATCAGACTGCAGCGACCCCTTCAATGTTGCCCAGTCCCTGGGGGATCAGAATGCAATGACTCCTTCATTGCTGCTCAATCACTGAGGAATCAGACTGCACTGATGTCTCCATTGCTGCCCAATCCCTCGGGGATCAGACTGCACTGACTCCTTCATTGCTGCTCAGTCACTGGGGAATCAGTCTTCACTGATGTATCCATTCCTGCCCAGTACCTGGGGGATCAGACTGCACTGAAATCGTCATTGCTGCCCAGTCCGCGGGGAATTAGTCTGCAACGACTCCTGCATTGCTTCCCAGTCTTTGGGAGATGAGCCTGCACTGACTCCTTCATTGCTGCTCAGTCCCTGGGGAGTCAGATTGCACTTACGTCTCCATTCCTGCCCAGTCCCTGGGGGATCAGATGGCACTGACTTCTGCATTGCTGCTCAATCACTGGGGAATCAGACTGCATTGACGTCTCCATTGCTGCCCAATCCCTGTGGTATCAGAATGCACTGACTCCTTCATTGCTGCTCAGTCACTGGGAAATTAGACTGCACTGATGTATCCATTCCTGCCCAGTCCCTGGGGGATCAGACTGCACTGAACCTTCATTGCTGCCCAGTCCCTTGGGAAGCAAACTGCAGTTACCTATTCATTGCTGCCCAGTCCCCAGTGACCAGACTGCCGTGACCCCTTCATTGCTGCCCAGTCCTTGGGGATCAGAATGCACTGACTTCTTCATTGCTGCTCAGTCGCTGAGGAATCAGACTGCACTGAATCCTTCATTGCTGCCCAGTCCCCGGGGGTTCAGACTGCACTGACTCCTTCATTGCTGCCCAGTCCCTGGCGATCTGACGGCACTGACACCTTCATTGCTGCCCAGTCCCTGGGGGATAGGACTGCACTGACTCCATCATTCCTGCCCATTACATGGGGGTTCAGACTGCACTGACTCCTTTATTGCTGCCCAGTCTCTCGGGGATCAGACTGCACTGTCTCCTTTATAGCTACCCAGTCCCTGGGGCATCACAACTGCTATTACACTTCATTGCTGCCCAGTCCCTGGGGATCAGTCTGCAATGACACCTTCATTGCTGCCCAGTCCCTGGGGGATCAGACTGCACTGAATTCTCCATTAATGCTCAGTCCCTGGGGAATCAGACTGCAGTGATGTATCCTTTCCTGCCCAGTCCCTGGGGGATCAGACTGCACGGAAATCGTCATTGCCGCCCAGTCCGCGCGGCATTAAATTGCAATGTGTGCTGCATTGCTGCCGAGTCCTTGGGAGATGAGCATGCAGTGACTCCTTCATTGCTGCTCAGTCCCTGGGGAATCAGATTGCACTTACGTCTCCATTCCTGCCCTGTCCCTGGGGGATCAGACTGCACTGAACGCTACCTTGATGTCCAGTCCTTGGGAGATGAGCCTGCACTGACTCTTTCATTGCTGCTCAGTCCCTGGGAAATCAGTTTGCTCTGACGTCTCCATTCCTGCCCAGTCCCTGGGGATCAGACGGCACTGACTTCTTCATTGCTGCCCAGTTCCTGGGGGATCGGACTGCAGTGAAACCTTCTTTGCTGCCCAGTGCTTGGGGAATTAGACTGCACTGACACCTCCATTGCTGCCCAGTCCTTGGGAGATGAGAGTCTACTGAAGTCTCCATTCCTGCTCAGTCCCTTGGGGTTTAGATTGTACTGAATCCTTCATTAATGCTCAGTCACTGGGAAATCAGACTGCACTGATGTCTCCATTTCTGTCCATTCCCTGGGGGATCAGACGGCACTGACTTCTGCATTGCTGCCCAGTCCCTGGGGGATCAGACTGCACTGACTCCTTCATTGCTGCCCAGTCCCCGGGGGTTCAGACTGCACTGACTCCTTCATTGCTCCCCCAGTCCCTTGGGAATCAGACTGCAGTTACCTATTCATTCTTGCCCAGTCCCTGGCGATCAGACGGCACTGAACCCTTCATTGCTGCCCAGTCCCTGGGGGATCGGATTGAAATGACTCCGTCATTCCTGACCATTCCCTGGGGGATCAGACTGCTCTGACTCCTTTATTGCTGCCCAGTCCCTCTGGGATCAGTCTGCATTGAATCCCTTATTGCAGCCCAGTCCCTGGGGTATCAGACTGCTATTACACTTAGTTGCTGCCCAGTCACTGGGTATCAGACGGCAGTGACCCCTTCAATGTTGCCCAGTCCCTGGGGGATCAGAATGCACTGACTCCTTCATTGCTGCTCAATCACTGGAGAAACAGACTGCACTGACGTCTCCATTGCTGCCCAATCCCTGGGGGATCAGACTGCACTGACTCCTTCATTGCTGCTCAGTCACTGGGGAATCAGAATTCACTGATGTATCCATTCCTGCCCAGTCCCTGGGGGATCAGACTGCACTGAAATTGTCATTGCTGCCCAGTCCGCGGGGAATTAGTCTGCAATGACTCCTGCATTGCTGCCCAGTCTTTGGGAGATGAGCCTGCACTGACTCCTTCATTGCTGCTCAGTCCCTGGGGAATCAGATTGCACTTACGTCTCCATTCCTGCCCAGTCCCTGGGGGATCAGATGGCACTGACTTCTGCATTGCTGTCCAGTCCCTGGGGCATCAGACTGCACTGACTCCTTCATTGCTGCTCAATCACTGGGGAATCAGACTGCATTGACGTCTCCATTGCTGCCCAATCCCTGTTGTATCAGACTGCACTGACTCCTTCATTGCTGCTCAGTCACTGGGAAATTAGACTGCACTGATGTATCCATTCCTGCCCAGTCCCTGGGGGATCAGACTGCACTGAACCTTCATTGCTGCCCAGTCCCTTGGGAAGCAATCTGCAGTTACCTATTCATTGCTGCCCAGTCCCCAGTGACCAGACTGCAGTGACCCCTTCATTGCTGCCCAGTCCTTGGGGATCAGAATGCACTGACTCCTTCATTGCTGCTCAGTCACTGAGGAATCAGACTGCACTGAATCCTTCATTGCTGCCCAGTCCCTGGCGATCTGACGGCACTGACACCTTCATTGCTGCCCAGTCCCTGGGGGAACAGACGGCACTGACTCCATCATTCCTGCCCATTACATGGGGGTTCAGACTGCACTGACTCCTTTATTGCTGCCCAGTCTCTCGGGGATCCGACTGCACTGTCTCCTTTATAGCTACCCAGTCCCTGGGGGATCACAACTGCTATTACACTTCATTGCTGCCCAGTCCCTGGGGATCAGTCTGCAATGACACCTTCATTGCTGCCCAGTCCCTTGGGGATCAGACTGCACTGAATTCTCCATTAATGCTCAGTCCCTGGGGAATCAGACTGCAGTGATGTATCCTTTCCTGCCCAGTCCCTGGGGGATCAGACTGCACGGAAATCGTCATTGCCGCCCAGTCCGCGCGGCATTAGATTGCAATGTGTCCTGCATTGCTGCCGAGTCCTTGGGAGATGAGCATGCAGTGACTCCTTCATTCTGCTCAGTCCCAGGGGAATCAGATTGCACTTACGTCTCCATTCCTGCCCTGTCCCTGGGGGATCAGACGGCACTGACTTCTGCATTGCTGCCCAGTCCCCGGGGGTTCAGAATACACTGAACCCTTCATTGCTGCCCAATCCCTTGGGAATCAAACTGCAGTTACCTATTCATTACTGCCCAGTCACTAGGGACCAGACTGCAGTGACCCCTTCATTGCTGCCCAGTCCTTGGGGATCAGACTGCACTGACTCCTTCATTGCTGCACAGTCACTGGGTAATCAGACTGTACTGACGTCTCCATTCCTTCCCAGTTCATGGGGATCAGACTGCACTGAATCCTTCATTGCTGCTCAGTCACTGGGGAATTAGACTTCGCTGACACCCCCATTGCTGCCCAGCCCTTGGGAGATGAGACTGCACTGAAGTATCCATTTCTGCTCAGTCCCTGGGTGCTTAGACTGCACTGAATCCTTCATTTATGCTCAGTCACTGGGGAATCAGAATGCACTGACGTCTCCATTACTGCCCAGTCCCTGGAGGATCAGACTGCACTGAACTCTACCTTGATGTCCAGTCCTTGGGAGATGAGCCTGCACTGACTCTTTCATTGCTGCTGAGTCCCTGGGAAATCAGTTTGCTCTGACATCTCCATTCCTGCCCAGTCCCTGGGGGATCAGACGGCACTGACTTCTTCATTGCTGCCCAGTTCCTGGGGGATCAGACTGCACTGAATTCTTGATTGCTGCCCAGTCCCCGGGGGTTCAGACTACAATGAATCCTTCATTGCCGCCCAGTCCCTTGGGAATCAGACTGCAGGTACCTATTCATTGCTTCCCTGTCCCTCGGGAACTGACAACAGTGACCCCTTCATTGCTGCCCAGTCCTTGGGGTTCCGACTGCAGTTACCCATTCATTGCTGCCCAGTCCCTGAGGAATCAGACTGCAGTGAGCCCTTCATTGCTGCCCAGTCCCTCGGGGATCAGACTGCACTGACTCCTTCATTGCTGCTCAGTCACTGGGGAATCAGACTGTACTGACGTCTCCATTCCTGCCCAGATCCTGGGGATCAGACTGCACTGACTCCTTCATTGCTGCTCAGTCACTGGGGAATTAGACTGCACTGATACCCCCATTGCTGCCCAGCCCTTGGGAGATGAGAATGCACTGAAGTCTCCATTTCTGCTCAGTCCCTGGAGGTTTAGATTGTACTGAATCCTTCATTAATGCTCAGTCACTGGGGAATCAGACTGCACTGATGTCTCCATTACTGTCCATTCCCTGGGGGATCAGACAGCACTGAACCCTTCATTGCTGTCCAGTCCTTGGGAAATGAGCCTGCCAGAAGTCTCCATTCCCGCTCAGTCCCTGGGGGTTTAGAATGAACCGAATCCTTCATTGCTGCTCAATCCCTGGGGATTCAGAATGCACAGACGTCACAATTCCTGCCTAGTTGCTGGGGGATCAGACGGCACTGTCTTCTGCATTGCTGCCCAGTTCCTGGGGGATCAGACTGCACTGACTCCTTCATTGCTGCCCAGTCCCCGGGGGTTAATACTGCACCGAATCTTTCATTGTTGCCCAGTCCCTTGGGAATCAGACTGCAGTTACCTATTCATAGCTGCCCGGTCCCTGGGGATCAGACGGCACTTACCCCTTCATTACTGCCCAGTCCCTGTGGGATATGACTGCACTGACTCCGTCATTCCTGCCCATTCCCTGGGAGATCAGACTGCACTGACAACTTTATTGCTGCCCAATCCCTCGGGGATCAGACTGCACTGAATCCGTTATTGCTGGCCACTCCCAGGGGTATGAGACTGCTATTACCCTTCATTGCTGCCCAGTCCCTGGGGATCAGACTGCAGTGACCCCTTCATTGTTGCCCAGTCCCTGGGGGATCAGACTGCAATGACTCCTTTATTGCTGCCAGGTCCCTGGGGAATCAGACTGCTATTACACTTCATTGCTGCCCAGTCCCTGGGGATCAGACTGCAGGGACCCCTTCATTGTTGCCCAGTCCCTGGGGGATCAGACTGCACTGACTCCTTCATTGCTGCCCGGTTCCTCGGGGATCAGACTGCAATGACTCCTTTATTGCTGCCAGGTCCCTGGGGGATCAGACTGCTATTACACTTCATTGCTGCCCAGTCCCTGGGGATCAGACTGCAGGGACCCCTTCATTGTTGCCCAGTCCCTGGGGGATCAGACTGCACTGACTCCTTCATTGCTGCTCAATCACTGGGGAAACAGACTGCACTGACGTCTCCATTGCTGCCCAATCCCTGGGGATCAGACTGCACTGACTCCTTCATTGCTGCTCAGTCACTGGGGAATCAGACTGCACTGATGTATCCATTCCTGCCCAGTCCCTGGGGGATCAGACTGCACTGAAATCGTCATTTCTGCCCAGTCCACGGAGCATTAGACTGCAATGACTCCTGCATTGCTGCCCAGTCCTTGGGAGAAGAGCCTGCACTGACTCCTTCATTGCTGCTCAGTCCCTGGGGAATCAGATTGCACTTACGTCTTCATTCCGAATCAGTCCCTCGGGGATCAGACGGCACTGACTTCTGCATTGCTGCCCAGTCCCTGGGGGATCAGACAAAACTGACTCCTTCATTGCTGCCCAGTCCCATGGGGTTCAGACTCCACTGAACCATTCATTTCCGCCCAGTCCTTGGGGATCAGACTGCAGTTACCCATTCATTGCTGCCCAGTCCCTGGGGGATCCGACCGCACTCACTTCCTCAATGCTGCCCAGCCCGTAGGGAATCAGACTGCAGTGAGCCCTTCATTGCTGCCCAGTACCTGGGCGATCAGACTGCACTGACTCCTTCATTGCTGCTCAGTCACTGCGGAATTAGACTGCACTGACACCTCCATTGCAGTCCAGCACTTGGGAGATGACACTGCACTGAAGTCTCCATTCCTGCTCAGTCCCTGGGGATTTAGACTGCACTGAATCCTTTATTTATGCTCAGTCACTTGGGAATCAGACTGCACTGACGTCTCCATTACTGCCGAGTCCCTAGGGGATCAGACTGCACTGAAGCCTTCATTTCTGTCCAGTCCTTGGGAGATGAGCCTGCACTGACTCCTTCATTGCTGCCCAGTCCCTGGGGGATCAGACTGCACTGAACCCTTCATTGCTGCCCAGTCCCTTGGGAATCAAACTGCAGTTACCTATTCATTGCTGCCCAGTCCCTAGGGACCAGACTGCAGTGACCCCTTCATTGCTGCCCAGTCCTTGGGGATCAGACTGCACTGACTCCTTAATTGCTGCTCAGTCGCTGGCGAATCAGACTGCATTAATGTCTCCATTGCTGCCCAGTCCTTGGGGAATTAGACTGCACTGACTCCTCCATTGCTGCCCATCCATTGGGAGATGAGACTGCACTGAAGTCTCCATTCCTGCTCTGTCCCTGGGGATTTAGATTGTACTGAATCCTTCATTACTGCTCAGTCACTGGGAAATCAGACTGCACTGATCTCTCCATTACTGTCCATTCCCTGGGGGATCAGACTGCACTGAAACCTTCATTGCTGTCCAGTCCTTGGGAAATGAGCCTGCACTATAGTCTCCAGTCCTGCTCAGTCCCTGGGGGATTAGAAAGCACTGAATCCTTCATTACTGCTCAGTCCCTGGGGAATCAGAGTGCACAGACGTCACAATTCCTGCCCAGTTGCTGGGGGATCACACGGCACTGACTTCTGCATTGCTGCCTTGTCCCTGGGGGATCAGACTGCATTGACTCCTTCATTGCTGTCCAGTCCCCGGGGGTTCAGACTGCATTGACTCCTTCATTGCTGCCCAGTCCCTTGGGAATCAGACTGCAGTTACCGATTCATTGCCTCCCAGTCAATGGCGATCATACGGCACTGACTCCTTCATTGCTGCCCAGTCCCTGTGGGACTGAAATGCACTGACTCTGTCATTCCTGCCCAGTCTCTTGGGGATCAGACTGCAATGACTCCTTTAATGCTGCCCAGTCCCTTGGGGATGAGACTGCTATTACACTTCATTGCTGCCCAGTCCCTGGGAATCAGACTGCACTGACAGCTTCATTGTTGCCCAATCCCAGGGGGATCAGACTGCACTGACTCCTTCATTGCTGCTCTGTCACTGGGGAATCAGACTGCACTGATGAATCGATTCCTGCCCAGTCCCTGGGGGATCAGACTGCACTGAAATCGTCGTTGCCGCCCAGTCCGCGGGGAAATAGACTGCAATGACTCCTGCATTGCTGCCCAGTCCTTGGGAGATGAGACTGCACTGACTCCTTCATTGCTGCACAGTCCCTGGGGGTTCAGAGGGCACTGAATTCTGCATTGCTGCCCAGTCCCTGGGGGATCAGACTGCACTGACTCCATCATTGCTGCCAAGCCCCGAGGGTTCAGACTTCACTGAACCCTTCATTGCTGCCCTGTCCCTTGCAATCAGACTGCAGTTACCTATTCATAGCTGCCCAGTACCTCAGGACCAGAATGCAGTTACCTATTCATTGCTGCCCAGTCACTGGGGGATCAGACTGCACTGAAACCTTCATTGCTGCCCAGTCCTTGGGGAATTAGACTGCACTGACTCCTCCATTGGTGCCTAGTCCTTGGGAGATGAAACTGCACTGAAGTCTCCATTCCAACTCAGTCCCTGGGGGTTTACATTGTACTGAATCCTTCATTAATGTTCAGTCACTGGGGAATCAGACTGCACTGATGTCTCCATTACTGTCCATTCCCTGGGGGATCAGACTGCACTGAATCCTTCATTGCTTTCCAGTCCTTGGGAAATGGGCCTGCACTGAAATCTCCATTCCTGCTCAGACCCTGGGGGTTTAGAATGAACTGAATCCTTCATTGCTGCTCAATCCCTGGGGAATCAGAGTGCACAGATGTCACAATTCCTGTCCAGTTGCTGGGGGATCAGACGGCACTTTATTCTGCATTGCTGCCCAGTCCCTGGGGGATCAGACTGCATTGACTCCTTCATTGCTGCCCAGTCCGCGGGGGTTCAGACTGCACTGACTCCTTCATTGCTCTCCAGTCCCTTGGGAATCTGACTGCAGTTACCTATTCATAGCTGCCCAGTCTCTGGCGATCAGACGGCACTGAACCCTTCATTGCTGCACAGTCCCTGGGGGATCGGACTGCACTGACTCCGTCATTCCGGCCCATTCCCTGGGGGATCAGACTGCACTGACTCCTTTATTGCTGCCCGGTTCCTCGGGGATCAGACTGCACTGACTCCTTTATTGCTACCAGGTCCCTGGGGGATCAAACTGCTATTACACTTCATTGCTGCCCAGTCCCTGCAGGGACCCCTTCATTTTTGCCCAGTCCCTGGGGGATCAGACTGCACTGACTCCTTCATTGCTGCTCAATCACTGGGGAATCAGACTGAACTGACGTCTCCATTGCTGCCCAATCCCTGGGGGATCAGAGAGCACTGACTCCTTCATTGCTGCTCAGTCACTGGGGAATCAGACTGCACTGATGTATCCATTCCTGCCCAGTCCCTGGGGGATCAGACTGCACTGAAATGGTCATTGCTGCCCAGTCCACGGGGCATTAGACTGCAATGACTCCTGCATTGCTGCCCAGTCCTTGGGAGAAGAGCCTGCACTGACTCCTTCATTGATGCTCAGTCCCTGGGGAATCAGATTGCACTTACGTCTTCATTCTGAATCAGTCCCTCGGGGATCAGACGGTACTGACGTCTGCATTGCTGCCCAGTCCCTGAAGGATCAGACTAAACTGACCCCTTCATTGCTGCCCAGTCCCCAGGGGTTCAGACTGCACTGCACCATTCATTGCCGCCCAGTCCTTGGGGATCAGACTGCAGTTATCCATTCATTGCTGCCCAGTCCCTGGGGGATCCGACTGCAATCACTTCCTCAATGCTGCCCAGCCCGTGGGGAATCAGACTGCAGTGAATTCTTCATTGCTGCCCAGTACCTGGGCGATCAGACTGCACTGACTCCTTCATTGCTGCTCAGTCACTGGGGTATCAGACTGTACTGAAGTTTCCATTCCTGCCCAGTTCCTGGGGGATCAGACTGCACTGACTCCTTCATTTATGCTCAGTCACTTGGGAATTAGACTGCACTGACAGCTCCATTGCTGTCCAGCACTTGGGAGATGAGACTGCACTGAAGTCTCCATTCCTGCTCAGTCCCTGGGGGTTTAGACTGCACTGAATCCTTCATTTATGCTCAGTCACTGGGGAATCAGACTGCACTGACGTCTCCATTACTGCCCAGTCCCTGGGGGATCAGAATGCACTGAAGCCTTCATTGCTGTCCAGTCCTTGGGAGATGAGCCTGCACTGACTCCTTCATTCCTGCCCAGTCCCTGGGGGATCAGACGGCACTGACTACTGCATTGCTGCCCATGTCCCTGGGGGATCAGACTGCACTCACTTCCTTCATTGCTGCCCAGTCCTCGGGGTTTCAGACTGCATTGAACCCTTCATTGCTGCCCAGTCCCTTGGGAATCAAACTGCAGTTACCTATTCATTGCTGCCCAGTCCCTAGGGACCAGACTGCACTGACTCCTCCATTGCTGCCCATTCATTGGGAGATGAGACTGCACTGAAGTCTCCATTCCTGCTCAGTCCCTGGGGGTTTAGATTGTACTGAATCCTTCAGTAATGCTCAGTCACTGGGAAATCAGACTGCACTGATGTCTCCATTACTGTCCATTCCCTGGGGGATCAGACTGCACTGAACCCTTCATTGCTGTCCAGTCCTTGGGAAATGAGCCTGCACTGAAGTCTCCATTAATGCTCAGTCCCTGGGGAATCAGACTGCACTGAATCCTTCATTGCTGCCCAGTCCGCGGGGGTTCACACTGCACTGACTCCTTCATTGCTGCCCAATCCCTTGGGAATCAGATTGCAGTTACCTATTCATTGCTGCCCAGTCCCTGGGGATCAGACGGCCAGTTCTGTCGAAGGGTCATGAGGACTCGAAACGTCAACTCTTTTCTTCTCCGCCGATGCTGCCAGACCTGCTGAGTTTTTCCAGGTAATTCTGTTTTTGTTTTGGCACTTACTCCTTCATTACCGCCCTTTCCCTGGGGGATCGGACTGCACTGACTACGTCATTCCTGCCCATTTCCTGGGGATTCAGACTGCATTGACTCATTTATTGCTGCCCAGTCTCTCGGGGATCAGACTGCACTGTCTCCTTCATTGCTGCCCAGTCCCAGGGGATCAGACTGCAGTAAACCCTTCATTGTTGCCCAGTCCCTGGGGATCGGTCTGCACTGACTCCGTCATTCCGGCCCATTCCCTGGGGGATCAGACTGCACTGACTCCTTTATTGCTGCCCGGTTCCTCGGGGATCAGACTGCACTGACTCCTTTATTGCTGCCAGGTACCTGGGGGATCAGACTGCTATTACACTTCGTTGCTGCCCAGTCCCTGGGGATCAGACTGCAGGGACCCCTTCATTGTTGCCCAGTCCCTGGGAGATCAGACTGAACTGACTCCTTCATTGCTGCTCAATCACTGGGGAAACAGACTGCACTGACGTCTCCATTGCTGCCCAATCCCTGGGGGATCAGACTCCACTGACTCCTTCATTGCTGCTCAGTCACTGGGGAATCAGACTGCACTGATGTATCCATTCCTGCCCAGTCCCTGGGGGATCAGACTGCACTCAAATCGTCATTGCTGCCCAGTCCACGGGGCATTAGACTGCAATGACTCCTGCATTGCTGCCCAGTCCTTCGGAGAAGAGCCTGCACTGACTCCTTCATTGCTGCTCAGTCCCTGGGGAATCAGATTGCACTTACGTCTCCATTCCGAATCAGTCCCTCGGGGATCAGACGGCACTGACTTCTGCATTGCTGCCCAGTCCCTGAAGGATCAGACTAAACTGATCCCTTCATTGCTGCCCTGTCCCCGGGGGTTCAGACTGCACTGAACCATTCATTGCCGCCCAGTCCTTGGGGATCAGACTGCAGTTACCCATTCATTGCTGCCCAGTCCCTGGGGGATCCGACTGCAATCACTTCCTCAATGCTGCCCAGCCCGTGGGGAATCAGACTGCAGTGAGCCCTTCATTGCTGCCCAGTACCTGGGCGATCAGACTGCACTGACTCCTTCATTGCTGCTAAGTCACTGGGGAATCAGACTGTACTGAAGTTTCCATTCCTGCCCAGTTCCTGGGGGTTCAGACTGCACTGACTCCTTCATTGCTGCTCAGTCACTGCGAAATTAGACTGCACTGACACCTCCATTGCTGTCCAGCACTTGGGAGATGAGACTGCACTGAAGTCTCCATTCCTGCTCAGTCCCTGGGGGTTTAGACTGCACTGAATCCTTCATTTATGCTAGGTCACTGGGGAATCAGACTGCACTGACGTCTCCATTACTGCCCAGTCCCTGGGGGATCAGAATGCACTGAAGCCTTCATTGCTGTCCAGTCCTTGGGAGATGAGCCTGCACTGACTCCTTCATTCCGGCCAGTCCCTGGGGGATCAGACGGCACTGACTACTGCATTGCTGTCCATGTCCCTGGGGGATCAGAGTGCACTCACTACCTTCATTGCTGCCCAGTCCTCGGGGGTTCAGACTGCATTGAACCCTTCATTGCTGCCCAGTCCCTTGGGAATCAAACTGCAGTTACCTATTCATTGCTGCCCAGTCCCTAGGGACCAGACTGCACTGACTCCTCCATTGCTGCCCATTCACTGGGAGAAGAGACTGCACTGAAGTCTCCATTCCTGCTCAGTCCATGGGGGTTTAGATTGTACTGAATCCTTCATTAATGCTCAGTCACTGGGAAATCAGACTGCACTGATGTCTCCATTACTGTCCATTCCCTGGGGGATCAGACTGCACTGAACCATTCATTGCTGTCCAGTCCTTGGGAAGTGAGCCTGCACTGAAGTCTCCATTAATGCTCAGTCCCTGGGGGTTTAGAATGCACTGAATCCTTCATTGCTGCTCAGTCCCTGGGGAATCAGACTGCACTGAATCCTTCATTGCTGCCCAATCCCTTGGGAATCAGATTGCAGTTACCTATTCATTGCTGCCCAGTCCCTGGGGATCAGACGGCACTTACCCCTTCATTACTGCCCATTCCCTGGGGGATCGGACTGCACTGACTCCGTCATTCCTGCCCATTTCCTGGGGGTTCAGACTGCACTGACTCATTTATTGCTGCCCAGTCTCTCGGGGATCAGAATGCACTGTCTCCTTTATTGCTGCCCAGTCCCTGGGGGATCACAACTGCTATTACACTTCATTGCTGTCCAGTCCCAGGGGATCAGACTGCAGTGACCCCATCATTGTTGCCCAGTCCCTGGGGGATCAGACTGCACCGACTCCTTCATTGCTGCTCAGTCACTGGGGAATCAGACTGCACTGATGTATCCATTCCTGCCCAGTCCCTGGGGGATCAGACTGCACTGAAACTGTCATTGCCGCCCAGTCCGCGTGGAATTAGACTGCAATGACGACTGCATTGCTGCCCAGTCATTGGGAGATGATCCTGCACTGACTCCTTCATTGCTGCTCAGTCCCAGGGGATTCAGATTGTACTTACGTCTCCATTCCTGCCCAGTCCCTGGGGGATCAGACGGCACTGACTTCTGCATTGCTGCCCAGTCTCTGGTGGATCAGACTGCACTGAATTCTTGATTGCTGCCCAGTCCCCGGGGGTTCAGACTACAATGAATCCTTCATTGCCGCCCAGTCCCTTGGGAATCAGACTGCAGGTACCTATTCATTGCTTCCCTGTCCCTCGGGAACTGACAACAGTGACCCCTTCATTGCTGCCCAGTCCTTGGGGTTCAGACTGCAGTTACCCATTCATTGCTGCCCAGTCCCTGAGGAATCAGACTGCAGTGAGCCCTTCATTGCTGCCCAGTCCCTCGGGGATCAGACTGCACTGACTCCTTCAGTGCTGCTCAGTCACTGGGGAATCAGACTGTACTGACGTCTCCATTCCTGCCCAGATCCTGGGGATCAGACTGCACTGACTCCTTCATTGCTGCTCAGTCACTGGGGAATTAGACTGCACTGACACCCCCATTGCTGCCCAGCCCTTGGGAGATGAGAATGCACTGAAGTCTCCATTTCTGCTCAGTCCCTGGGGGTTTAGATTGTACTGAATCCTTCATTAATGCTCAGTCACTGGGGAATCAGACTGCACTGATGTCTCCATTACTGTCCATTCCCTGGGGGATCAGACAGCACTGAACCCTTCATTGCTGTCCAGTCCTTGGGAAATGAGCCTGCCAGAAGTCTCCATTCCCGCTCAGTCCCTGGGGGTTTAGAATGAACCGAATCCTTCATTGCTGCTCAATCCCTGGGGATTCAGAATGCACAGACGTCACAATTCCTGCCTAGTTGCTGGGGGATCAGACGGCACTGTCTTCTGCATTGCTGCCCAGTTCCTGGGGGATCAGACTGCACTGACTCCTTCACTGCTGCCCAGTCCCCGGGGGTTCAGACTGCACCGAATCTTTCATTGTTGCCCAGTCCCTTGGGAATCAGACTGCAGTTACCTATTCATAGCTGCCCGGTCCCAGGCGATCAGGCGGCACTGACCCCTTCATTGCTGCCCAGTCCCTGTGGGATAGGACTGCACTGACTCCGTCATTCCTGCCATTCCTTGGGAGATCAGACTGCACTGACAACTTTATTGCTGCCCAATCCCTCGGGGATCAGACTGCACTGAATCCTTTATTGCTGGCCAGTCCCAGGGGTATGAGACTGCTATTACACTTCATTGCTGCCCAGTCCCTGGGGATCAGACTGCAGTGACCCCTTCATTGTTGCCCAGTCCCTGGGGGATCAGAATGCACTGACTCCTTCATTGCTGCTCAGTCACTGGGGAATCAGACTGCACTGACGTCTCCATTGCTGCCCATTCCCTCGGGGATCAGACTGCACTGACTCCTTCGTTTCTGCTCAGGCACTGGGGAATAAGACTGTACTGATGTATCCATTCCTGCCCAGTCCCTGGGGGATCAGACTGCACTGACACCTTCATTGCTGCCCAGTCCCCGGGGGTTCAGACTGCACTGACTCCTTCATTGCTGCCCATTCCTTGGGGATCAGACTGCAGTGACCCATTCATTGCTGCCCAGTCCCTGGGGGATCAGACTGCACTCACTTCTTCAATGATGCCCAGTCCTTGGGGAATCAGACTGCAGTGAGCCCTCATTTCTGCCCAGTACCTGGGGGATCAGACTGCACTGACTCCTTCATTGCTGCTCAGTCACTTGGGAATCATACTGTACTGATGTCTCCATTCCTGCCCAGATCCTGGGGGATCAGACAGCACTGACCCCTTCATTGCTTCTCAGTCACTGAGGAATTAGACTGCACTGACACCTCCATTGCTGCCCAGCCCTTGGGAGATGAGACTGCACTGAAGTCTCCATTACTGCCCAGTCCCCAGGGGTTCAGACAGCACTGAACCCTTCATTGCTGCCCAGTCCCTTTGGAATCAAACTGCAGTTACCTATTTATTACTGCTCAGTCCCTAGGGACCAGATTGCAGTGACCCCTTCATTGCTGCCCAGTCCTTGGGGATCAGACTGCACTGACTCCATCATTGCTGCTCTGTCGCTGAGGAATCAGACTGCACTGAATCCTTCATTGCTGCCCAGTCCCCGGGGGTTCAGACTGCACTGACTCCTTCGTTGCTGCCCAGTCCCTGGCGATCTGACGGCACTGACACCTTCATTGCTGCCCAGTCCCTGGGGGATAGGACAGCACTGACTCCATCATTCCTGCCCATTACATGGGGGTTCAGACTACACTGACTCCTTTATTGCTGCCCAGTCTCTCGGGGATCAGACTGCACTGTCTCCTTTATAGCTACCCAGTCCCTGGGGGATCACAACTGCTATTACACTTCATTACTGCCCAGTCCCTGGGGATCAGTCTGCAATGATACCTTCATTGCTGCCCTGTCCCTGGGGGAACAGACGGCAATGACTTCTGCATTGCTGCCCAGTCCCCGGGGGTTCAGAATACACTGAACCCTTCATTGCTGCCCAGTCCCTTTGGAATCAAACTGCAGTTATCTATTCATTACTGCCCAGTCACTAGGGACCAGACTGCAGTGACCCCTTCATTGCTGCCCAGTCCTTGGGGATCAGACTGCACTGACTCCTTCATTGCTGCTCAGTCACTGGGTAATCAGACTGTACTGACGTCTCCATTCCTTCCCAGTTCCTGGGGAAAAGACTGCACTGAATCCTTCATTGCTGTTCAGTCACTGGGGAATTAGACTTCACTGACACCCCCATTGCTGCCCAGCCCTTGGGAGATGAGACTGCACTGAAGTATCCATTTCTGCTCAGTCCCTGGGTGCTTAGACTGCACTGAATCCTTCATTTATGCTCAGTCACTGGGGAATTAGAATGCACTGACGTCTCCATTACTGCCCAGTCCCTGGGGGATCAGACTGCACTGAACCCTACCTTGATGTCCAGTCCTTGGGAGATGAGCCTGCACTGACTCTTTCATTGCTGCAGAGTCCCTGGGAAATCAGTTTGCTCTGACGTCTCCATTCCTGCCCAGTCCCTGGGGGATCAGACGGCACTGACTTCTTCATTGCTGCCCAGTTCCTGGGGGATCGGACTGCAGTGAAACCTTCATTGCTGCCCAGTCCTTGGGGAATTAGACTGCACTGACCCCTTCATTGCTGCCCAGTCCCTGGGGGATCGGATTGAACTGACTCCGTCATTCCTGCCCATTCCCTGGGGGATCAGACTGCTCTGACTCCTTTATTGCTGCCCAGTCCCTCGGGGATCAGACTGCACTGACTCCCTTATTGCAGCCCAGTCCCTGGGGTATCAGACTGCTATTACACTTCAACAAAAACAGAATTACCTGGAAAAACTCAGCAGGTCTGGCAGCATCGGCGGAGAAGAAAAGAGTTGACGTTTCGAGTCCTCATGACCCTTCGACAGAGGGACCAGACTGCACTGGACCTTCATTGCTGCCCAGTCCCTTGGGAAGCAAACTGCATTTACCTATTCATTGATGCGCAGTCCCCAGTGACCAGACTGCAGTGACCCCTTCATTGCTGCCCAGTCCTTGGGGATCAGACTGCACTGACTCCATCATTGCTGCTCTGTCGCTGAGGAATCAGACTGCACTGAATCCTTCATTGCTGCCCAGTCCCCGGGGGTTCAGACTGCACTGACTCCTTCATTGCTGCCCAGTCCCTGGCGATCTGACGGCACTGACACCTTCATTGCTGCCCAGTCCCTGGGGGATAGGACAGCACTGACTCCATCATTCCTGCCCATTACATGGGGGTTCAGACTACACTGACTCCTTTATTGCTGCCCAGTCTCTCGGGGATCAGACTGCACTGTCTCCTTTATAGCTACCCAGTCCCTGGGGGATCACAACTGCTATTACACTTCATTACTGCCCAGTCCCTGGGGATCAGTCTGCAATGATACCTTCATTGCTGCCCTGTCCCTGGGGGAACAGACGGCAATGACTTCTGCATTGCTGCCCAGTCCCCGGGGGTTCAGAATACACTGAACCCTTCATTGCTGCCCAGTCCCTTTGGAATCAAACTGCAGTTATCTATTCATTACTGCCCAGTCACTAGGGACCAGACTGCAGTGACCCCTTCATTGCTGCCCAGTCCTTGGGGATCAGACTGCACTGACTCCTTCATTGCTGCTCAGTCACTGGGTAATCAGACTGTACTGACGTCTCCATTCCTTCCCAGTTCCTGGGGAAAAGACTGCACTGAATCCTTCATTGCTGTTCAGTCACTGGGGAATTAGACTTCACTGACACCCCCATTGCTGCCCAGCCCTTGGGAGATGAGACTGCACTGAAGTATCCATTTCTGCTCAGTCCCTGGGTGCTTAGACTGCACTGAATCCTTCATTTATGCTCAGTCACTGGGGAATTAGAATGCACTGACGTCTCCATTACTGCCCAGTCCCTGGGGGATCAGACTGCACTGAACCCTACCTTGATGTCCAGTCCTTGGGAGATGAGCCTGCACTGACTCTTTCATTGCTGCAGAGTCCCTGGGAAATCGGTTTGCTCTGACGTCTCCATTCCTGCCCAGTCCCTGGGGGATCAGACGGCACTGACTTCTTCATTGCTGCCCAGTTCCTGGGGGATCGGACTGCAGTGAAACCTTCATTGCTGCCCAGTCCTTGGGGAATTAGACTGCACTGACCCCTTCATTGCTGCCCAGTCCCTGGGGGATCGGATTGAACTGACTCCGTCATTCCTGCCCATTCCCTGGGGGATCAGACTGCTCTGACTCCTTTATTGCTGCCCAGTCCCTCGGGGATCAGACTGCACTGACTCCCTTATTGCAGCCCAGTCCCTGGGGTATCAGACTGCTATTACACTTCAACAAAAACAGAATTACCTGGAAAAACTCAGCAGGTCTGGCAGCATCGGCGGAGAAGAAAAGAGTTGACGTTTCGAGTCCTCATGACCCTTCGACAGAGGGACCAGACTGCACTGGACCTTCATTGCTGCCCAGTCCCTTGGGAAGCAAACTGCATTTACCTATTCATTGATGCGCAGTCCCCAGTGACCAGACTGCAGTGACCCCTTCATTGCTGCCCAGTCCTTGGGGATCAGAATGCACTGACTCCTTCATTGATGCTCAGTCGCTGAGGAATCAGACTGCATGGAATCCTTCATTGTTGCCCAGTCCCCGGGGGTTCAGACTGCACTGACTCCTTCATTGCTGCCCAGTCCCTGGCGATCTGACGGCACTGACACCTTCATTGCTGCCCAGTCCCTGGGGGATAGGACTGCACTGACTCCATCATTCCTGCCCATTACATGGGGGTTCAGACTGCACTGACTCCTTTATTGCTGCCCAGTCTCTCGGGGATCAGACTGAACTTTCTCCTTTATAGCTACCCAGTCCCTGGGGGATCACAACTGCTATTACACTTCATTGCTGCCCAGTCCCTGGGGATCAGTCTGCAATGACACCTTCATTGCTGCCCAGTCTCTGGGAGATCAGACTGCACTGAATCCTCCATTAATGCTCAGTCCCTGGGGAATCAGACTGCAGTGATGTATCCATTCCTGCCCAGTCCCTGGGGGATCAGACTGCACGGAATTGGTCATTGCCGCCCAGTCCGCGCGGCATTAGATTGCAATGTATCCTGCATTGCTGCCGAGTCCTTGGGAGATGAGCATGCAGTGACTCCTTCATTGCTGCTCAGTCCCTGGGGAATCAGATTGCACTTACGTCTCCATTCCTGCCCTGTCCCTGGGGGATCAGACGGCACTGACTTCTGCATTGCTGCCCAGTCCCCGGGGGTTCAGAATACACTGAACGCTTCATTGCTGCCCAGTCCCTTTGGAATCAAACTGCAGTTACCTATTCATTACTGCCCAGTCACCAGGGACCTGACTGCAGTGACCAATTCATTGCTGCCCTGTCCTTGGGGATCAGACTGCACTGACTCCTTCATTGCTGCTCAGTCACTGGGGATCAGACTGTACTGACGTCTCCATTCCTTCCCAGTTCCTGGGGAAAAGACTGCACTGAATCCTTCATTGCTGTTCAGTCACTGGGGAATTAGACTTCACTGACCCCCCCATTGCTGCCCAGCCCTTGGGAGATGAGACTGCACTGAAGTAGCCATTTCTGCTCAGTCCCTGGGTGCTTAGACTGCACTGAATCCTTCATTTATGCTCAGTCACTGGGGAATCAGAATGCACTGACGTCTCCATTACTGCCCAGTCCCTGGGGGATCAGACTGCACTGAACGTTACCTTGATGTCCAGTCCTTGGGAGATGAGCCTGCACTGACTCTTTCATTGCTGCTGAGTCCCTGGGAAATCAGTTTGCTCTGACGTCTCCATTCCTGCCCAGTCCCTGGGGGATCAGACGGCACTGACTTCTTCATTGCTGCCCAGTTCCTGGGGGATCGGACTGCAGTGAAACCTTCATTGCTGCCCAGTCCTTAAGGAATTAGACTGCACTGACTCCTCCATTGCTGCCCAGTCCTTGGGAGATGAGAGTCTACTGAAGTCTCCATTCCTGCTCAGTCATTTGGGGTTTAGATTGTACTGAATACTTCATTAATGCTCAGTCACTGGGAAATCAGACTGCACTGATGTCTCCATTTCTGTCCATTCCCTGGGGGATCAGACGGCACTGACCCCTTCATTGCTGCCCAGTCCCTGGGGGATCGGATTGAACTGACTCCGTCATTCCTGCCCAGTCCCTGGGGGATCAGACTGCTCTGACTCCTTTATTGCTGCCCAGTCCCTCGGGGATCAGACTGCACTGACTCCCTTATTGCAGCCCAGTCCCTGGGGTATCAGACTGCTATTACACTTCATTGCTGCCCAGTCCCTGGGGATCAGACTGCAGCAACCCCTTCAATGTTGCCCAGTCCCTGGGGGATCAGAATGCAATGACTCCTTCATTGCTGCTCAATCACTGAGGAATCAGACTGCACTGATGTCTCCATTCCTGCCCAGTCCCTGGGGGATCAGACTGCACTGAAATCGTCATTGCTGCCCAGTCCGCGGGGAATTAGTCTGCAACGCCTCCTGCATTGCTTCCCAGTCTTTGGGAGATGAGCCTGCACTGACTCCTTCATTGCTGCTCAGTCCCTGGGGAGTCAGATTGCACTTACGTCTCCATTCCTGCCCAGCCCCTGGGGGATCAGATGGCACTGACTTCTGCATTGCTGTCCAGTCCCTGGGGCATCAGACTGCACTGACTCCTTCATTGCTGCTCAATCACTGGGGAATCAGACTGCATTGACGTCTCCATTGCTGCCCAATCCCTGTGGTATCAGAATGCACTGACTCCTTCATTGCTGCTCAGTCACTGGGAAATTAGACTGCACTGATGTATCCATTCCTGCCCAGTCCTTGGGGGATCAGACTGCACTGAACCGTCATTGCTGCCTAGTCCCTTGGGAAGCAAACTGCATTTACCTATTCATTGATGCGCAGTCCCCAGTGACCAGACTGCAGTGACCCCTACATTGCTGCCCAGTCCTTGGGGATCAGAATGCACTGACTCCTTCATTGATGCTCAGTCGCTGAGGAATCAGACTGCACTGAATCCTCCATTGCTGCCCAGTCCTTGGGAGAAGAGAGTCTACTGAAGTCTCCATTCCTGCTCAGTCCCTTGGGGTTTAGATTGTACTGAATCCATCATTAATGCTCAGTCACTGGGAAATCAGACTGCACTGATGTCTCCATTTCTGTCTATTCCCTGGGGGATCAGACTGCACTGACCCCTTCATTGCTGCCCAGTCCCTGGGGGATCGGATTGAACTGACTCCGTCATTCCTGCCCATTCCCTGGGGGATCAGACTGCTCTGACTCCTTTATTGCTGCCCAGTCCCTCGGGGATCAGACTGCACTGACTCCCTTATTGCAGCCCAGTCCCTGGGGTATCAGACTGCTATTACACTTCATTGCTGCCCAGTCCCTGGGGATCAGACTGCAGCGACCCCTTCAATGTTGCCCAGTCCCTGGGGGATCAGAATGCAATGACTCCTTCATTGCTGCTCAATCACTGAGGAATCAGAATGCACTGATGTCTCCATTGCTGCCCAATCCCTCGGGGATCAGACTGCACTGACTCCTTCATTGCTGCTCAGTCACTGGGGAATCAGTCTTCACTGATGTATCCATTCCTGCCCAGTCCCTGGGGGATCAGACTGCACTGAAATCGTCATTGCTGCCCAGTCCGCGGGGAATTAGTCTGCAACGACTCCTGCATTGCTTCCCAGTCTTTGGGAGATGAGCCTGCACTGACTCCTTCATTGCTGCTCAGTCCCTGCGGAGTCAGATTGCACTTACGTCTCCATTCCTGCCCAGTCCCTGGGGGATCAGATGGCACTGACTTCTGCATTGCTGTCCAGTCCCTGGGGCATCAGACTGCACTGACTCCTTCATTGCTGCTCAATCACTGGGGAATCAGACTGCATTGACGTCTCCATTGCTGCCCAATCCCTGTGGTATCAGAATGCACTGACTCCTTCATTGCTGCTCAGTCACTGGGAAATTAGACTGCACTGATGTATCCATTCCTGCCCAGTCCCTGGGGGATCAGACTGCACTGAACCTTCATTGCTGCCCAGTCCCTTGGGAAGCAAACTGCATTTACCTATTTATTGATGCCCAGTCCCCAGTGACCAGACTGCAGTGACCCCTTCATTGCTGCCCAGTCCTTGGGGATCAGAATGCACTGACTCCTTCATTGATGCTCAGTCGCTGAGGAATCAGACTGCACGGAATCCTTCATTGCTGCCCAGTCCCTGGCGATCTGACGGCACTGACACCTTCATTGCTGCCCAGTCCCTGGGGGATAGGACTGCACTGACTCCATCATTCCTGCCCATTACATGGGGGTTCAGACTGCACTGACTCCTTTATTGCTGCCCAGTCTCTCGGGGATCAGACTGAACTTTCTCCTTTATAGCTACCCAGTCCCTGGGGGATCACAACTGCTATTACACTTCATTGCTGCCCAGTCCCTGGGGATCAGTCTGCAATGACACCTTCATTGCTGCCCAGTCCCTGGGGGATCAGACTGCACTGAATCCTCCATTAATGCTCAGTCCCTGGGGAATCAGACTGCAGTGATGTATCCATTCCTGCCCAGTCCCTGGGGGATCAGACTGCACGGAAATCGTCATTGCCGCCCAGTCCGCGCGGCATTAGATTGCAATGTATCCTGCATTGCTGCCGAGTCCTTGGGAGATGAGCATGCAGTGACTCCTTCATTGCTGCTCAGTCCCTGGGGAATCAGATTGCACTTACGTCTCCATTCCTGCCCTGACCCTGGGGGATCAGACGGTACTGACTTCTGCATTGCTGCCCAGTCCCCGGGGGTTCAGAATACACTGAACCCTTCATTGCTGCCCAGTCCCTTTGGAATCAAACTGCAGTTACCTATTCATTACTGCCCAGTCACTAGGGACCTGACTGCAGTGACCAATTCATTGCTGCCCTGTCCTTGGGGATCAGACTGCACTGACTCCTTCATTGCTGCTCAGTCACTGGGGAATCAGACTGTACTGACGTCTCCATTCCTTCCCAGTTCCTGGGGAAAAGACTGCACTGAATCCTTCATTGCTGTTCAGTCACTGGGGAATTAGACTTCACTGACGCCCCCATTGCTGCCCAGCCCTTGGGAGATGAGACTGCACTGAAGTAGCCATTTCTGCTCAGTCCCTGGGTGCTTAGACTGCACTGAATCCTTCATTTATGCTCAGTCACTGGGGAATCAGAATGCACTGACGTCTCCATTACTGCCCAGTCCCTGGGGGATCAGACTGCACTGAACCCTACCTTGATGTCCAGTCCTTGGGAGATGAGCCTGCACTGACTCTTTCATTGCTGCTGAGTCCCTGGGAAATCAGTTTGCTCTGACGTCTCCATTCCTGCCCAGTCCCTGGGGGATCGGACTGCAGTGAAACCTTCATTGCTGCCCAGTGCTTAGGGAATTAGACTGCACTGACTCCTCCATTGCTGCCCAGTCCTTGGGAGATGAGAGTCTACTGAAGTCTCCATTCCTGCTCAGTCCCTTGGGGTTTAGATTGTACTGAATCCTTCATTAATGCTCAGTCACTGGGAAATCAGACTGCACTGATGTCTCCATTTCTGTCCATTCCCTGGGGGATCAGACGGCACTGACCCCTTCATTGCTGCCCAGTCCCTGGGGGATCGGATTGAACTGACTCCGTCATTCCTGCCCATTCCCTGGGGGATCAGACTGCTCTGACTCCTTTATTGCTGCCCAGTCCCTCGGGGATCAGACTGCAATGACTCCCTTATTGCAGCCCAGTCCCTGGGGTATCAGACTGCTATTACACTTCATTGCTGCCCAGTCCCTGGGGATCAGACTGCAGCAACCCCTTCAATGTTGCCCAGTCCCTGGGGGATCAGAATGCAATGACTCCTTCATTGCTGCTCAATCACTGAGGAATCAGACTGCACTGATGTCTCCATTGCTGCCCAATCCCTGGGGGATCAGACTGCACTGACTCCTTCATTGCTGCTCAGTCACTGGGGAATCAGTCTTCACTGATGTATCCATTCCTGCCCAGTCCCTGGGGGATCAGACTGCACTGAAATCGTCATTGCTGCCCAGTCCGCGGGGAATTAGTCTGCAACGACTCCTGCATTGCTTCCCAGTCTTTGGGAGATGAGCCTGCACTGACTCCTTCATTGCTGCTCAGTCCCTGGGGAGTCAGATTGCACTTACGTCTCCATTCCTGCCCAGTCCCTGGGGGATCAGATGGCAATGACTTCTGCATTGCTGTCCAGTCCCTGGGGCATCAGACTGCACTGACTCCTTCATTGCTGCTCAATCACTGGGGAATCAGACTGCATTGACGTCTCCATTGCTGCCCAGTCCCTGGGGATCAGACTGCACTGAACCTTCATTACTGCCCAGTCCCTTGGGAAGCAAACTGCAGTTACCTATTCATTGATGCCCAGTCCCCAGTGACCAGACTGCAGTGACCCCTTCATTGCTGCCCAGTCCTTGGGGATCAGAATGCACTGACTCCTTCATTGATGCTCAGTCGCTGAGGAATCATACTGCACTGAATCCTTCATTGCTGCCCAGTCCCCGGGGGTTCAGACTGCACTGACTCCTTCATTGCTGCCCAGTCCCTGGCGATCTGACGGCACTGACACCTTCATTGCTGCCCAGTCCCTGGGGGATAGGACTGCACTGACTCCATCATTCCTGCCCATTACATGGGGGTTCAGACTGCACTGACTCCTTTATTGCTGCCCAGTCTCTCGGGGATCAGACTGAACTTTCTCCTTTATAGCTACCCAGTCCCTGGGGGATCACAACTGCTATTACACTTCATTGCTGCCCAGTCCCTGGGGATCAGTCTACACTGACACCTTCATTGCTGCCCAGTCCCCGGGGGTTCAGACTGCACTGACTCCTTCATTGCTGCCCATTCCTTGGGGATCAGACTGCAGTGACCCATTCATTGCTGCCCAGTCCCTGGGGGATCAGACTGCACTCACTTCTTCAATGATGCCCAGTCCTTGGGGAATCAGACTGCAGTGAGCCCTCATTGCTGCCCAGTACCTGGGGGATCAGACTGCACTGACTCCTTCATTGCTGCTCAGTCACTTGGGAATCAGAATGTACTGACGTATCCATTCCTGCCCAGATCCTGGGGGATCAGACGGCACTGACCCCTTCATTGCTTCTCAGTCACTGAGGAATTGGACTGCACTGACACCTCCATTGCTGCCCAGCCCTTGGGAGATGGGACTGCACTGAAGTCTCCATTACTGCCCAGTCCCCAGGGGTTCAGACAGCACTGAACCCTTCATTGCTGCCCAGTCCCTTTGGAATCAAACTGCAGTTACCTATTTATTACTGCTCAGTCCCTAGGGACCAGATTGCAGTGACCCCTTCATTGCTGCCCAGTCCTTGGGGATCAGACTGCACTGACTCCATCATTGCTGCTCTCTCGCTGAGGAATCAGACTGCACTGAATCCTTCATTGCTGCCCAGTCCCCGGGGGTTCAGACTGCACTGACTCCTTCATTGCTGCCCAGTCCCTGGCGATCTGACGGCACTGACACCTTCATTGCTGCCCAGTCCCTGGGGGATAGGACAGCACTGACTCCATCATTCCTGCCCATTACATGGGGGTTCAGACTACACTGACTCCTTTATTGCTGCCCAGTCTCTCGGGGATCAGACTGCACTGTCTCCTTTATAGCTACCCAGTCCCTGGGGGATCACAACTGCTATTACACTTGATTGCTGCCCAGTCCCTGGGGATCAGTCTGCAATGATACCTTCATTGCTGCCCTGTCCCTGGGGGAACAGACGGCAATGACTTCTGCATTGCTGCCCAGTCCCAAGGGGGTTCAGAATACACTGAACCCTTCATTGCTGCCCAGTCCCTTTGGAATCAAACTGCAGTTACCTATTCATTACTGCCCAGTCACTAGGGACCAGACTGCAGTGACCCCTTCATTGCTGCCCAGTCCTTGGGGATCAGACTGCACTGACTCCTTCATTGCTGCTCAGTCACTGGGTAATCAGACTGTACTGACGTCTCCATTCCTTCCCAGTTCCTGGGGAAAAGACTGCACTGAATCCTTCATTGCTGTTCAGTCACTGGGGAATTAGACTTCACTGACACCCCCATTGCTGCCCAGCCCTTGGGAGATGAGACTGCACTGAAGTATCCATTTCTGCTCAGTCCCTGGGTGCTAAGACTGCACTGAATCCTTCATTTATGCTCAGTCACTGGGGAATTAGAATGCACTGACGTCTCCATTAATGCCCAGTCCCTGGGGGATCAGACTGCACTGAACCCTACCTTGATGTCCAGTCCTTGGGAGATGAGCCTGCACTGACTCTTTCATTGCTGCAGAGTCCCTGGGAAATCAGTTTGCTCTGACGTCTCCATTCCTGCCCAGTCCCTGGGGGATCGGACTGCAGTGAAACCTTCATTGCTGCCCAGTGCTTAGGGAATTAGACTGCACTGACTCCTCCATTGCTGCCCAGTCCTTGGGAGATGAGAGTCTACTGAAGTCTCCATTCCTGCTCAGTCCCTTGGGGTTTAGATTGTACTGAATCCTTCATTAATGCTCAGTCACTGGGAAATCAGACTGCACTGATGTCTCCATTTCTGTCCATTCCCTGGGGGATCAGACGGCACTGACCCCTTCATTGCTGCCCAGTCCCTGGGGGATCGGATTGAACTGACTCCGTCATTCCTGCCCATTCCCTGGGGGATCAGACTGCTCTGACTCCTTTATTGCTGCCCAGTCCCTCGGGGATCAGACTGCAATGACTCCCTTATTGCAGCCCAGTCCCTGGGGTATCAGACTGCTATTACACTTCATTGCTGCCCAGTCCCTGGGGATCAGACTGCAGCAACCCCTTCAATGTTGCCCAGTCCCTGGGGGATCAGAATGCAATGACTCCTTCATTGCTGCTCAATCACTGAGGAATCAGACTGCACTGATGTCTCCATTGCTGCCCAATCCCTGGGGGATCAGACTGCACTGACTCCTTCATTGCTGCTCAGTCACTGGGGAATCAGTCTTCACTGATGTATCCATTCCTGCCCAGTCCCTGGGGGATCAGACTGCACTGAAATCGTCATTGCTGCCCAGTCCGCGGGGAATTAGTCTGCAACGACTCCTGCATTGCTTCCCAGTCTTTGGGAGATGAGCCTGCACTGACTCCTTCATTGCTGCTCAGTCCCTGGGGAGTCAGATTGCACTTACGTCTCCATTCCTGCCCAGTCCCTGGGGGATCAGATGGCAATGACTTCTGCATTGCTGTCCAGTCCCTGGGGCATCAGACTGCACTGACTCCTTCATTGCTGCTCAATCACTGGGGAATCAGACTGCATTGACGTCTCCATTGCTGCCCAGTCCCTGGGGATCAGACTGCACTGAACCTTCATTACTGCCCAGTCCCTTGGGAAGCAAACTGCAGTTACCTATTCATTGATGCCCAGTCCCCAGTGACCAGACTGCAGTGACCCCTTCATTGCTGCCCAGTCCTTGGGGATCAGAATGCACTGACTCCTTCATTGATGCTCAGTCGCTGAGGAATCATACTGCACTGAATCCTTCATTGCTGCCCAGTCCACGGGGGTTCAGACTGCACTGACTCCTTCATTGCTGCCCAGTCCCTGGCGATCTGACGGCACTGACACCTTCATTGCTGCCCAGTCCCTGGGGGATAGGACTGCACTGACTCCATCATTCCTGCCCATTACATGGGGGTTCAGACTGCACTGACTCCTTTATTGCTGCCCAGTCTCTCGGGGATCAGACTGAACTTTCTCCTTTATAGCTACCCAGTCCCTGGGGGATCACAACTGCTATTACACTTCATTGCTGCCCAGTCCCTGGGGATCAGTCTACACTGACACCTTCATTGCTGCCCAGTCCCCGGGGGTTCAGACTGCACTGACTCCTTCATTGCTGCCCATTCCTTGGGGATCAGACTGCAGTGACCCATTCATTGCTGCCCAGTCCCTGGGGGATCAGACTGCACTCACTTCTTCAATGATGCCCAGTCCTTGGGGAATCAGACTGCAGTGAGCCCTCATTGCTGCCCAGTACCTGGGGGATCAGACTGCACTGACTCCTTCATTGCTGCTCAGTCACTTGGGAATCAGAATGTACTGACGTATCCATTCCTGCCCAGATCCTGGGGGATCAGACGGCACTGACCCCTTCATTGCTTCTCAGTCACTGAGGAATTGGACTGCACTGACACCTCCATTGCTGCCCAGCCCTTGGGAGATGGGACTGCACTGAAGTCTCCATTACTGCCCAGTCCCCAGGGGTTCAGACAGCACTGAACCCTTCATTGCTGCCCAGTCCCTTTGGAATCAAACTGCAGTTACCTATTTATTACTGCTCAGTCCCTAGGGACCAGATTGCAGTGACCCCTTCATTGCTGCCCAGTCCTTGGGGATCAGACTGCACTGACTCCATCATTGCTGCTCTCTCGCTGAGGAATCAGACTGCACTGAATCCTTCATTGCTGCCCAGTCCCCGGGGGTTCAGACTGCACTGACTCCTTCATTGCTGCCCAGTCCCTGGCGATCTGACGGCACTGACACCTTCATTGCTGCCCAGTCCCTGGGGGATAGGACAGCACTGACTCCATCATTCCTGCCCATTACATGGGGGTTCAGACTACACTGACTCCTTTATTGCTGCCCAGTCTCTCGGGGATCAGACTGCACTGTCTCCTTTATAGCTACCCAGTCCCTGGGGGATCACAACTGCTATTACACTTGATTGCTGCCCAGTCCCTGGGGATCAGTCTGCAATGATACCTTCATTGCTGCCCAGTCCCTTTGGAATCAAACTGCAGTTACCTATTCATTACTGCCCAGTCACTAGGGACCAGACTGCAGTGACCCCTTCATTGCTGCCCAGTCCTTGGGGATCAGACTGCACTGACTCCTTCATTGCTGCTCAGTCACTGGGTAATCAGACTGTACTGACGTCTCCATTCCTTCCCAGTTCCTGGGGAAAAGACTGCACTGAATCCTTCATTGCTGTTCAGTCACTGGGGAATTAGACTTCACTGACACCCCCATTGCTGCCCAGCCCTTGGGAGATGAGACTGCACTGAAGTATCCATTTCTGCTCAGTCCCTGGGTGCTAAGACTGCACTGAATCCTTCATTTATGCTCAGTCACTGGGGAATTAGAATGCACTGACGTCTCCATTAATGCCCAGTCCCTGGGGGATCAGACTGCACTGAACCCTACCTTGATGTCCAGTCCTTGGGAGATGAGCCTGCACTGACTCTTTCATTGCTGCTGAGTCCCTGGGAAATCAGTTTGCTCTGACGTCTCCATTCCTGCCCAGTCCCTGGGGGATCAGACGGCACTGACTTCTTCATTGCTGCCCAGTTCCTGGGGGATCGGACTGCAGTGAAACCTTCATTGCTGCCCAGTGCTTGGGGAATTAGACTGCACTGACTCCTCCATTGCTGCCCAGTCCTTGGGAGATGAGAGTCTACTGAAGTCTCCATTCCTGCTCAGTCCCTTGGGGTTTAGATTGTACTGAATCCTTCATTAATGCTCAGTCACTGGGAAATCAGACTGCACTGATGTCTCCATTTCTGTCCATTCCCTGGGGGATCAGACGGCACTGACCCCTTCATTGCTGCCCAGTCCCTGGGGGATCGGATTGAATTGACTCCGTCATTCCTGCCCATTCCCTGGGGGATCAGACTGCTCTGACTCCTTAGATAAAAACAAAAAAACTGCGGATGCTGGAAATCCAAAACAAAAACAGAATTACCTGGAAAAACTCAGCAGGTCTGGCAGCATCGGCGGAGAAGAAAAGAGTTGACGTTTCGAGTCCTCATGACCCTTCGACAGAACTTGAGTTCGAGTCCAGGAAAGAGCTGAAATATAAGCTGGTTTAAGGTGTGTGTGTGGGGGGCGGAGAGATAGAGAGACAGAGAGGTGGAGGGGGTTGGTGTGGTTGTAGCGACAAACAAGCAGTGATAGAAGCAGATCATCAAAAGATGTCAACAACAATAGTACAATAGAACACATAGGTGTTAAAGTTAAAGTTGGTGATATTATCTAAACGAATGTGCTAATTAAGAATGGATGGTAGGGCACTCAAGGTATAGCTCTAGTGGGTTTTTTTTTTATATAATGGAAATAGGTGGGAAAAGGAAAATCTTTATAATTTATTGGGAAAAAAAAAGAAGGGGGAAACAGAAAGGGGGTGGGGATGGGGGAGGGGACTCACGACCTAAAGTTGTTGAATTCAATATTCAGTCCGGAAGGCTGTAAAGTTCCTAGTCGGAAGATGAGGTGTTGTTCAACCAGTTTGCGTTGGGCTTCACTGGAACAATGCAGCAAGCCAAGGACAGACATGTGGGCAAGAGAGCAGGGTGGAGTGTTAAAATGGCAAGCGACAGGGAGGTTTGGGTCATTCTTGCGGACAGACCGCAGGTGTTCTGCAAAGCGGTCGCCCAGTTTACGTTTGGTCTCTCCAATGTAGAGGAGACCACATTGGGAGCAACGAATGCAGTAGACTAAGTTGGGGGAAATGCAAGTGAAATGCTGCTTCACTTGAAAGGAGTGTTTGGGTCCTTGGACGGTGAGGAGAGAGGAAGTGAAGGGGCAGGTGTTGCATCTTTTGCGTGGGCAAGGGGTTGTGCCATAGGAGGGGGTTGAGGAGTAGGGGGTGATGGAGGAGTGGACCAGGGTGTCCCGGAGGGAGCGATCCCTACGGAATGCCGATAAGGGGGGTGAAGGGAAGATGTGTTTGGTAGTGGCATCATGCTGGTGTTGGCGGAAATGGCGGAGGATGATCCTTTGAATGCGGAGGCTGGTGGGGTGATAAGTGAGGACAAGGGGGACCCTCTCATGTTTCTGGGAGGGAGGAGAAGGAGTGAGGGCGGATGCGCGGGAGATGGGCCGGACACGGTTGAGGGCCCTGTCAACGACCGTGGGTGGAAAACCTCGGTTAAGGAAGAAGGAGGACATGTCAGAGGAACTGTTTTTGAATGTAGCATCATCGGAACAGATGCGACGGAGGCGAAGGAACTGAGAGAATGGGATGGAGTCCTTACAGGAAGTGGGGTGTGAGGAGCTGTAGTCGAGATAGCTGTGGGTGTCGGTGGGTTTGTAATGGATATTGGTGGACAGTCTATCACCAGAGATTGAAACAGAGAGGTCAAGGAAGGGAAGGGAAGTGTCAGAGATGGACCACGTGAAAATGATGGAGGGGTGGAGATTGGAAGCAAAATTAATAAATTTTTCCAAGTCCTGACGAGAGCATGAAGCAGCACCGAAATAATCATCGATGTACCGGAGAAAGAGTTGTGGAAGGGGGCCGGAGTAGGACTGCAACAAGGAATGTTCCACATACCCCATAAAGAGACAGGCATAGCTGGGGCCCATGCGGGTACCCATAGCCACACCTTTTATTTGGAGGAAGTGAGAGGAGTTGAAGGAGAAATTGTTCAGCGTGAGAACAAGTTCAGCCAGACGGAGGAGAGTAGTGGTGGATGGGGATTGTTCGGGCCTCTGTTCGAGGAAGAAGCTAAGGGCCCTCAGACCATCCTGGTGGGGGATGGAGGTGTAGAGGGATTGGACGTCCATGGTGAAGAGGAAGCGGTAGGGGCCAGGGAACTGGAAATTGTTGATGTGACGTAAGGTGTCAGAGGAATCACGGATGTAGGTGGGAAGGGACTGGACAAGGGGAGAGAGAAGGGAGTCAAGATAACGAGAAATGAGTTCTGTGGGGCAGGAGCAAGCTGAGACGATCGGTCTACCGGGGCAGTTCTGTTTGTGGATTTTGGGTAGGAGATAGAAGCGGGCCGTCCGAGGTTGGGCAACTATCAGGTTGGAAGCTGTGGGAGGGAGATCCCCAGAGGAGATGAGGTCAGTGACAGTCCTGGAAACAATGGCTTGATGTTCAGTGGTGGGGTCATGGTCCAGGGAGAGGTAGGAGGAAGTGTCTGCGAGTTGACGCTCAGCCTCCACGTGGTAGAGGTCAGTGCGCCAGACAACAACAGCACCACCCTTGTCAGCGGGTTTGATGACAATGTCAGGGTTGGACCTGAGAGAATGGAGTGCAGTAAGTTCAGAGAGAGACAGGTTAGAATGGGTGAGAGGAGCAGAGAAATTGCTAAGTGCTAAGGAACGCAAGCTCCAACAACTCATCGACACCAACACCCATCTAGGACCCTCCACCCCTGCCCGTCCCTCCGTCCCCACCCCATCTTCCAATCCCAACCCCAGCCGTGTATTCACTATACCCCCTGACCTTCCCCTCTCCGATGCTGAACGTTCAGTGCTCAGCAAAGGACTTAGTTTCATACCCTTACGCCCTCACCTCAATGAATTTCGGGCTCGGCATGATACTGAACTCTTCTTCCGCCGTCTTCGTCTCCGGGCTCACTTCTTTGGGCAGGAGTCCTCTCCCAGTTCAACGGATCCTTTTACCCATCTTCAATATTCTCCCTCCACCTGGACCCCTCCCTCTGGATTCTTACCTTCTCTCGATCTTTTCATTGAGAACTGTCGGCGCGACATTAGTCGTCTCAATTTCTCTGCTCCTCTCACCCATTCTAACCTGTCTCTCTCTGAACTTACTGCACTCCATTCTCTCAGGTCCAACCCTGACATTGTCATCAAACCCGCTGACAAGGGTGGTGCTGTTGTTGTCTGGCGCACTGACCTCTACCACGCGGCGGCTGAGCGTCAACTCGCAGACACTTCCTCCTACCTCTCCCTGGACCATGACCCCACCACTGAACATCAAGCCATTGTTTCCAGGACTGTCACTGACCTCATCTCCTCTGGGGATCTCCCTCCCACAGCTTCCAACCTGATAGTTGCCCAACCTCGGACGGCCCGCTTCTATCTCCTACCCAAAATCCACAAACAGAACTGCCCCGGTAGACCGATCGTCTCAGCTTGCTCCTGCCCCACAGAACTCATTTCTCGTTATCTTGACTCCCTTCTCTCTCCCCTTGTCCAGTCCCTTCCCACCTACATCCGTGATTCCTCTGTTACCTTACGTCACATCAACAATTTCCAGTTCCCTGGCCCCTACCGCTTCCTCTTCACCATGGACGTCCAATCCCTCTACACCTCCATCCCCCACCAGGATGGTCTGAGGGCCCTTAGCTTCTTCCTCGAACAGAGGCCCGAACAATCCCCATCCACCACTACTCTCCTCCGTCTGGCTGAACTTGTTCTCACGCTGAACAATTTCTCCTTCAACTCCTCTCACTTCCTCCAAATAAAAGGTGTGGCTATGGGTACCCGCATGGGCCCCAGCTATGCCTGTCTCTTTATGGGGTATGTGGAACATTCCTTGTTGCAGTCCTACTCCGGCCCCCTTCCACAACTCTTTCTCCGGTACATCGATGATTATTTCGGTGCTGCTTCATGCTCTCGTCAGGACTTGGAAAAATTTATTAATTTTGCTTCCAATCTCCACCCCTCCATCATTTTCACGTGGTCCATCTCTGACACTTCCCTTCCCTTCCTTGACCTCTCTGTCTCAATCTCTGGTGATAGACTGTCCACCAATATCCATTACAAACCCACCGACACCCACAGCTATCTCGACTACAGCTCCTCACACCCCACTTCCTGTAAGGACTCCATCCCATTCTCTCAGTTCCTTCGCCTCCGTCGCATCTGTTCCGATGATGCTACATTCAAAAACAGTTCCTCTGACATGTCCTCCTTCTTCCTTAACCGAGGTTTTCCACCCACGGTCGTTGACAGGGCCCTCAACCGTGTCCGGCCCATCTCCCGCGCATCCGCCCTCACTCCTTCTCCTCCCTCCCAGAAACATGAGAGGGTCCCCCTTGTCCTCACTTATCACCCCACCAGCCTCCGCATTCAAAGGATCATCCTCCGCCATTTCCGCCAACTCCAGCATGATGCCACTACCAAACACATCTTCCCTTCACCCCCCTTATCGGCATTCCGTAGGGATCGCTCCCTCCGGGACACCCTGGTCCACTCCTCCATCACCCCCTACTCCTCAACCCCCTCCTATGGCACAACCCCTTGCCCACGCAAAAGATGCAACACCTGCCCCTTCACTTCCTCTCTCCTCACCGTCCAAGGACCCAAACACTCCTTTCAAGTGAAGCAGCATTTCACTTGCATTTCCCCCAACTTAGTCTACTGCATTCGTTGCTCCCAATGTGGTCTCCTCTACATTGGAGAGACCAAACGTAAACTGGGCGACCGCTTTGCAGAACACCTGCGGTCTGTCCGCAAGAATGACCCAAACCTCCCTGTCGCTTGCCATTTTAACACTCCACCCTGCTCTCTTGCCCACATGTCTGTCCTTGGCTTGCTGCATTGTTCCAGTGAAGCCCAACGCAAACTGGTTGAACAACACCTCATCTTCCGACTAGGGACTTTACAGCCTTCCGGACTGAATATTGAATTCAACAACTTTAGGTCGTGAGTCCCCTCCCCCATCCCCACCCCCTTTCTGTTTCCCCCTTCTTTTTTTTTCCCAATAAATTATAAAGATTTTCCTTTTCCCACCTATTTCCATTATATAAAAAAAAACCCACTAGAGCTATACCTTGAGTGCCCTACCATCCATTCTTAATTAGCACATTCGTTTAGATAATATCACCAACTTTAACTTTAACACCTATGTGTTCTATTGTACTATTGTTGTTGACATCTTTTGATGATCTGCTTCTATCACTGCTTGTTTGTCGCTACAACCACACCAACCCCCTCCACCTCTCTGTCTCTCTATCTCTCCGCCCCCCACACACACACCTTAAACCAGCTTATATTTCAGCTCTTTCCTGGACTCGAACTCAAGTTCTGTCGAAGGGTCATGAGGACTCGAAACGTCAACTCTTTTCTTCTCCGCCGATGCTGCCAGACCTGCTGAGTTTTTCCAGGTAATTCTGTTTTTGTTTTGCTCTGACTCCTTTATTGCTGCCCAGTCCCTCGGGGATCAGACTGCACTGACTCCCTTATTGCAGCCCAGTCCCTGGGGTATCAGAATGCTATTACGCTTAGTTGCTGCCCAGTCCCTGGGGATCAGACTGCAGCGACCCCTTCAATGTTGCCCAGTCCCTGGGGGATCAGAATGCAATGACTCTTCATTGCTGCTCAGTCACTGAGGAATCAGACTGCACTGATGTCTCCATTGCTGCCCAATCCCTGGGGGATCAGACTGCACTGACTCCTTCATTGCTGCTCAGTCACTGGGGAATCAGTCTTCACTGATGTATCCATTCCTGCCCAGTACCTGGGGGATCAGACTGCACTGAAATCGTCATTGCTGCCCAGTCCGCGGGGAATTAGTCTGCAATGACTCCTGCATTGCTGCCCAGTCTTTGGGAGATGAGCCTGCACTGACTCCTTCATTGCTGCTCAGTCCCTGGGGAGTCAGATTGCACTTACGTCTCCATTCCTGCCCAGCCCCTGGGGGATCAGATGGCACTGACTTCTGCATTGCTGTCCAGTCCCTGGGGCATCAGACTGCACTGACTCCTTCATTGCTGCTCAATCACTGGGGAATCAGACTGCACTGACGTCTCCATTGCTGCCCAATCCCTGTGGTATCAGACTGCACTGACTTCTTCATTGCTGCTCAGTCACTGGGAAATTAGACTGCACTGATGTATCCATTCCTGCCCAGTCCCTGGGGGATCAGACTGCACTGAACCTTCATTGCTGCCCAGTCCCTTGGGAAGCAAACTGCAGTTACCTATTCATTGCTGCCCAGTCCCCAGTGACCAGACTGCAGTGACCCCTTCATTGCTGCCCAGTCCTTGGGGATCAGAATGCACTGACTCCTTCATTGCTGCTCAGTCGCTGAGGAATGAGACTGCACTGAATCCTTCATTGCTGCGCAGTCCCCGGGGGTTCAGACTGCACTGACTCCTTCATTGCTGCCCAGTCCCTGGCGATCTGACGGCACTGACACCTTCATTGCTGCCCAGTCCCTGGGGGATAGGACTGCACTGACTCCATCATTCCTGCCCATTACATGGGGGTTCAGACTGCACTGAATCCTTTATTGCTGCCCATTCTCTCGGGGATCAGACTGAACTTTCTCCTTTATAGCTACCCAGTCTTTGGGGGATCACAACTGCTATTACACTTCATTGCTGCCCAGTCCCTGGGGATCAGTCTGCAATGACACCTTCATTGCTGCCCAGTCCCTGGGGGATCAGACTGCACTGAATCCTCCATTAATGCTCAGTCCCTGGGGAATCAGACTGCAGTGATGTATCCATTCCTGCCCAGTCCCTGGGGGATCAGACTGCACGGAAGTCGTCATTGCCGCCCAGTCCGCGCGGCATTAGATTGCAATGTATCCTGCATTGCTGCCGAGTCCTTGGGAGATGAGCATGCAGTGACTCCTTCATTGCTGCTCAGTCCCTGGGGAATCAGATTGCACTTACGTCTCCATTCCTGCCCTGTCCCTGGGGGATCAGACGGCACTGACTTCTGCATTGCTGCCCAGTCCCCGGGGGTTCAGAATACACTGAACCCTTCATTGCTGCCCAGTCCCTTTGGAATCAAACTGCAGTTACCTATTCATTACTGCCCAGTCACTAGGGACCAGACTGCAGTGACCAATTCATTGCTGCCCAGTCCTTGGGGATCAGACTGCACTGACTCCTTCATTGCTGCTCAGTCGCTGGGGAATCAGACTGTACTGACGTCTCCATTCCTTCCCAGTTCCTGGGGAAAAGACTGCACTGAATCCTTCATTGCTGTTCAGTCACTGGGGAATTAGACTTCACTGACACCCCCATTGCTGCCCAGCCCTTGGGAGATGAGACTGCACTGAAGTAGCCATTTCTGCTCAGTCCCTGGGTGCTTAGACTGCACTGAATCCTTTATTTATGCTCAGTCACTGGGGAATCAGAATGCACTGACGTCTCCATTACTGCCCAGTCCCTGGGGGATCAGACTGCACTGAACGCTACCTTGATGTCCAGTCCTTGGGAGATGAGCCTGCACTGACTCTTTCATTGCTGCTGAGTCCCTGGGAAATCAGTTTGCTCTGACGTCTCCATTCCTGCCCAGTCCCTGGGGGATCAGACAGCACTGACTTCTTCATTGCTGCCCAGTTCCTGGGGGATCGGACTGCAGTGAAACCTTCATTGCTGCCCAGTGCTTGGGGAATTAGACTGCACTGACTCCTCCATTGCTGCCCAGTCCTTGGGAGAAGAGAGTCTACTGAAGTCTCCATTCCTGCTCAGTCCCTTGGGGTTTAGATTGTACTGAATCCTTCATTAATGCTCAGTCACTGGGAAATCAGACTGCACTGATGTCTCCATTTCTGTCCATTCCCTGGGGGATCAGACGGCACTGACCCCTTCATTGCTGCCCAGTCCCTGGGGGACCGGATTGAACTGACTCCGTCATTCCTGCCCATTCCCTGGGGGATCAGACTGCTCTGACTCCTTTATTGCTGCCCAGTCCCTCGGGGATCAGACTGCACTGACTCCCTTATTGCAGCCCAGTCCCTGGGGTATCAGACTGCAGCGACCCCTTCAATGTTGCCCAGTCCCCGGGGGTTCAGACTGCACTGACTCCTTCATTGCTCCCCCAGTCCCTTGGGAATCAGACTGCAGTTACCTATTCATTCTTGCCCAGTCCCTGGCGATCAGACGGCACTGAACCCTTCATTGCTGCCCAGTCCCTGGGGGATCGGATTGAAATGACTCCGTCATTCCTGACCATTCCCTGGGGGATCAGACTGCTCTGACTCCTTTATTGCTGCCCAGTCCCTCTGGGATCAGTCTGCATTGAATCCCTTATTGCAGCCCAGTCCCTGGGGTATCAGACTGCTATTACACTTAGTTGCTGCCCAGTCACTGGGTATCAGACGGCAGTGACCCCTTCAATGTTGCCCAGTCCCTGGGGGATCAGAATGCACTGACTCCTTCATTGCTGCTCAATCACTGGAGAAACAGACTGCACTGACGTCTCCATTGCTGCCCAATCCCTGGGGGATCAGACTGCACTGACTCCTTCATTGCTGCTCAGTCACTGGGGAATCAGAATTCACTGATGTATCCATTCCTGCCCAGTCCCTGGGGGATCAGACTGCACTGAAATTGTCATTGCTGCCCAGTCCGCGGGGAATTAGTCTGCAATGACTCCTGCATTGCTGCCCAGTCTTTGGGAGATGAGCCTGCACTGACTCCTTCATTGCTGCTCAGTCCCTGGGGAATCAGATTGCACTTACGTCTCCATTCCTGCCCAGTCCCTGGGGGATCAGATGGCACTGACTTCTGCATTGCTGTCCAGTCCCTGGGGCATCAGACTGCACTGACTCCTTCATTGCTGCTCAATCACTGGGGAATCAGACTGCATTGACGTCTCCATTGCTGCCCAATCCCTGTTGTATCAGACTGCACCGACTCCTTCATTGCTGCTCAGTCACTGGGAAATTAGACTGCACTGATGTATCCATTCCTGCCCAGTCCCTGGGGGATCAGACTGCACTGAACCTTCATTGCTGCCCAGTCCCTTGGGAAGCAATCTGCAGTTACCTATTCATTGCTGCCCAGTCCCCAGTGACCAGACTGCAGTGACCCCTTCATTGCTGCCCAGTCCTTGGGGATCAGAATGCACTGACTCCTTCATTGCTGCTCAGTCACTGAGGAATCAGACTGCACTGAATCCTTCATTGCTGCCCAGTCCCCGGGGGTTCAGACTGCACTGACTCCTTCATTGTTGCCCAGTCCCTGGCGATCTGACGGCACTGACACCTTCATTGCTGCCCAGTCCCTGGGGGAACAGACGGCACTGACTCCATCATTCCTGCCCATTACATGGGGGTTCAGACTGCACTGACTCCTTTATTGCTGCCCAGTCTCTCGGGGATCCGACTGCACTGTCTCCTTTATAGCTACCCAGTCCCTGGGGGATCACAACTGCTATTACACTTCATTGCTGCCCAGTCCCTGGGGATCAGTCTGCAATGACACCTTCATTGCTGCCCAGTCCCTTGGGGATCAGACTGCACTGAATTCTCCATTAATGCTCAGTCCCTGGGGAATCAGACTGCAGTGATGTATCCATTCCTGCCCAGTCCCTGGGGGATCAGACTGCACGGAAATCGTCATTGCCGCCCAGTCCGCGCGGCATTAGATTGCAATGTGTCCTGCATTGCTGCCGAGTCCTTGGGAGATGAGCATGCAGTGACTCCTTCATTCTGCTCAGTCCCAGGGGAATCAGATTGCACTTACGTCTCCATTCCTGCCCTGTCCCTGGGGGATCAGACGGCACTGACTTCTGCATTGCTGCCCAGTCCCAAGGGGGTTCAGAATACACTGAACCCTTCATTGCTGCCCAGTCCCTTTGGAATCAAACTGCAGTTACCTATTCATTACTGCCCAGTCACTAGGGACCAGACTGCAGTGACCCCTTCATTGCTGCCCAGTCCTTGGGGATCAGACTGCACTGACTCCTTCATTGCTGCTCAGTCACTGGGTAATCAGACTGTACTGACGTCTCCATTCCTTCCCAGTTCATGGGGATCAGACTGCACTGAATCCTTCATTGCTGCTCAGTCACTGGGGAATTAGACTTCGCTGACACCCCCATTGCTGCCCAGCCCTTGGGAGATGAGACTGCACTGAAGTATCCATTTCTGCTCAGTCCCTGGGTGCTTAGACTGCACTGAATCCTTCATTTATGCTCAGTCACTGGGGAATCAGAATGCACTGACGTCTCCATTACTGCCCAGTCCCTGGAGGATCAGACTGCACTGAACTCTACCTTGATGTCCAGTCCTTGGGAGATGAGCCTGCACTGACTCTTTCATTGCTGCTGAGTCCCTGGGAAATCAGTTTGCTCTGACATCTCCATTCCTGCCCAGTCCCTGGGGGATCAGACGGCACTGACTTCTTCATTGCTGCCCAGTTCCTGGGGGATCGGACTGCAGTGAAACCTTCATTGCTGCCCAGTCCTTGGGGAATTAGACTGCACTGACTCCTCCATTGCTGCCCAGTTCTTGGGAGATGAGAGTCTACTGAAGGCTCCATTCCTGCTCAGTCCCTTGGGGTTTAGATTGTACTGAATCCATCATTAACGCTCAGTCACTGGGAAATCAGACTGCACTGATGTCCTCATTTCTGTCCATTCCATGGGGGATCAGACGGCACTGACTTCTGCATTGCTGCCCAGACCCTGGGGGATCAGGCTTCCCTGACTCCTTCATTGCTGCCCAGTCCCCGGGGGTTCAGACTGCAGTGACCCCTTCAATGTTGCCCAATCCCTGGGGGATCAGACTGCACTGAAATCGTCATTGCTGCCCAGTCCGCGGGGAATTAGTCTGCAATGACTCCTGCATTGCTGCCCAGTCTTTGGGAGATGAGCCTGCATTGACTCCTTCATTGCTGCTCAGTCCCTGGGGAATCAGATTGCACTTACGTCTCCATTACTGCCCAGTCCCTGGGGGATCAGATGGCACTGACTTCTGCATTGCTGTCCAGTCCCTGGGGCATCAGACTGCACTGACTCCTTCATTGCTGCTCAATCACTGGGGAATCAGATTGCACTGACGTCTCCATTGCTGCCCATTTCCTGTGGTATCAGACTGCACTGACTCCTTCATTGCTGCTCAGTCTCTGGGGAATCAGACTGCATTGATGTCTCCATTCCTGCCCAGTCCCTGTGGGATCAGACTGCACTGACTCCTTCATTGCTCCTCAGTCACTGTGGAATTCGACTGCACTGACACCTCGATTGCTGCCCAGCCTTGGGAGATGAAACTGCGCTGAAGTCTCCATTCCTGCTCAGTCCCTGAGGGTTTAGACTACACTGAATCCTTCATTTATGCTCAGTCTCTGGCGAATCAGACTGCACTGACGTCTCCATTAATGCCCAGTCCCTGGGGGATCAGACTGCACTGAACCCTACCTTGATGTCCAGTCCTTGGGAGATGAGCCTGCACTGACTCTTTCATTGCTGCTCAGTCCCTGGGAAATCAGTTTGCACTGACGGCTCCATTCCTGCCCAGTCCCTGGGGGATCAGACGGCACTGACTTCTTCATTGCTGCCCAGTTCCTGGGGGATCGGACTGCAGTGAAAACTTCATTGCTGCCCAGTCCTTGGGGAATTAGACTGCACTGACTCCTCCATTGCTGCCCAGTACTTTGGAGATGAGAGTCCACTGAAGTCTCCATTCCTCCACAGTCCCTGGGTGTTTAGATTGTACTGAATCCTTCATTAATGCTCAGTCACTGTGAAATCAGACTGCACTGATGTCTCCATTACTGTCCATTCCCTGGGGGATCAGATGGCACTGACTTCTGCATTGCTGCTCAGACCCTGAGGGATCAGACTGCACTGACTCCTTCATTGCTGCCCAGTCCCCGGGGGTTCAGACTGCACTGACTCCAACATTGCTGCCCAGTCCCTTGGGAATCAGACTGCAGTTACCTATTCATTGCTGCCCAGTCCCTGGCGATCAGACGGCACTGACCCCTTCATTGCTGCCCAGTCCCTGGGGGATCGGATTGAACTGACTCCGTCATTCCTGCCCATTCCCTGGGGGATCAGAATACTCTGACTCCTTTATTGCTGCCCAGTCCCTCGGGGATCAGACTGCACTGACTCCCTTATTGCAGCCCAGTCCCTGGGGTATCAGACTGCTATTACACTTCATTGCTGCCCAGTCCCTGGGGATCAGACTGCAGCGACCCCTTCAATGTTGCCCAGTCCCTGGGGGATCAGAATGCACTGACTCCTTCATTGCTGCTCAATCACTGAGGAATCAGAGTGCACTGACGTCTCCATTGCTGCCCAATCCCTAGGGGATCAGACTGCACTGACTCCTTTATTGCTGCTCAGTCACTGGGGAATCAGACTTCACTGATGTATCCATTCCTGCCCAGTCCCTGGGGGATCAGACTGCACTGAAATCGTCATTGCTGCCCAGTCCGCTGGGAATTAGTCTGCAATGACTCCTGCATTTCTGCTCAGTCTCTGGGGAATCAGATTGCACTTTCGTCTCCATTCCTGCCCAGTCCCTGGGGGATCAGATGGCACTGACTTCTGCATTGCTGTCCAGTCCCTGGGGCATCAGACTGCACTGACTCCTTCATTGCTGCTCAATCACTGGGGAATCAGACTGCACTGACGTCTCCATTGCTGCCCATTCCCTGTGGTATCAGATTGCACTGACTCCTTCATTGCTGCTCAGTCACTGGGAAATTAGACTGCACTGATGTATCCATTCCTGCCCAGTCCCTGGAGGATCAGACTGCACTGAACCTTCATTGCTGCTCAGTCCCTTGGGAAGCAAACTGCAGTTACCTATTCATTGATGCCCAGTCCCCAGTGACCAGACTGCAGTGACCCCTTCATTGCTTCCCAGTCCTTGGGGATCAGACTGCACTGACTCCTTCATTGCTGCCCCGTCCCCCGGGGTTCAGACTGCACTGACTCCTTCATTGCTGCCCAGTCTCTCGGGGATCAGACTGCACTGTCTCCTTTATTGCTGCCCAGTCCCTGGGGGATAGGACTGCACTGACTCCGTCATTCCTGCCCATTACCTGGGGGTTCAGACTGCACTGACTCCTTTATTGCTGCCCAGTCTCTCGGGGATCAGACTGCACTGTCTCCTTTATTGCTGCCCAGTCCCTGGGGGATCACAACTGCTATTACACTTCATTGCTCTCCAGTCCCTAGGGATCAGACTGCAGTGACATTTTCATTGTTGCCCAGTCCCTGGGGGATCAGACTGCACTGACTCCTTCATTGCTGCTCAGTCACTGTGGAATCAGACTGCACTGACGTCTCCATTGCTGCCCAATCCCTGGGGGATCAGACTCCACTGACTCCTTCATTGATGCTCAGTCACAGGGAAATCAGATTGCACTTACGTCTCCATTCCTGCCCAGTCCCTGGGGTTCAGACAGCAACTGAAATCGTCATTGCCGCCCAGTCCCCGGGAATTAGACTGCAATGACTCCTGCATTGCTGCCCAGTCCTTGGGAGATGAGCCTGCACTGACTCCTTCATTGCTGCTCAGTCCCTGGGGAATCAGATTGCACTTACGTCTCCATTCCTGCCCAGTCCCTGGGGGATCAGAAGGCACTGACTTCTGCATTGCTGCCCAGTCCCTGGGGCATCAGACTGCACTGACTCCTTCATTGCTGCTCAATCACTGGGGAATCAGACTGCACTGACGTCTCCATTGCTGCCCATTCCCTGTGGTATCAGACTGCACTGACTCCTTCATTGCTGCTCAGTCACTGGGAAATTAGACTGCACTGATGTATCCATTCCTGCCCAGTCCCTGGGGGATCAGACTGCACTGAACCTTCATTGCTGCTCAGTCCCTTGGGAAGCAAACTGCAGTTACCTATTCATTGATGCCCAGTCCCCAGTGACCAGACTGCAGTGACCCCTTCATTGCTGCCCAGTCCTTGGGGATCAGACTGCACTGACTCCTTCATTGCTGCCCAGTCCCCCGGGGTTCAGACTGCACTGACTCCTTCATTGCTGCCTAGTGCCAGGAGAACAGACGGCACTGACCCCTTCACTGCTGCCCAGTCCCTGGGGGATAGGACTGCACTGACTCCGTCATTCCTGCCCATTACCTGGGGGTTCAGACTGCACTGACTCCTTTATTGCTGCCCAGTCTCTCGGGGATCAGACTGCACTGTCTCCTTTATTGCTGCCCAGTCCCTGGGGATCACAACTGCTATTACACTTCATTGCTGCCCAGTCCCTAGGGATCAGACTGCAGTGACATTTTCATTGTTGCCCAGTCCCTGGGGGATCAGACTGCACTGACTCCTTCATTGCTGCTCAGTCACTGTGGAATCAGACTGCACTGACGTCTCCATTGCTGCCCAATCCCTGGGGGATCAGACTCCACTGACTCCTTCATTGATGCTCAGTCACTGGGAAATCAGATTGCACTTTAATCTCCATTCCTGCCCAGTCCCTGGGGTTCAGACAGCAACTGAAATCGTCATTGCCGCCCAGTCCCCGGGAATTAGACTGCAATGACTCCTGCATTGCTGCCCAGTCCTTGGGAGATGAGCCTGCACTGACTCCTTCATTGCTGCTCAGTCCCTGGGGAATCAGATTGCACTTACGTCTCCATTCCTGCCCAGTCCCTGGGGGATTTGAAGGCACTGACTTCTGCATTGCTGCCCAGTCCCTGGGGGATCAGACTGCACTGACAACGTAATTGCTGTCCAGTCTCCGGGGATTCAGAGTACACTGAATCCTTCCTTGCTTCCCAGTCCCTTAGGAATCAGACTGAAGTTAGATATTGATTGCTGCCCAGTCCCCCGGGACCAGACTGCAGTGACCCGTTCATTGCTGCCCAGTCCTTGGGGATCAGACTTCAGTTACCCATTCATTGCTGCCCAGTCCCTGGGGGATCAGACTGCACACACTGCTTCAATGCCAACCAGTCCCTGGGGAATGAGGCTGCAGTTACCCATACATTGCTGCCCAGTCCCTAGGGAATCACAACTGCTATTACACTTCATTGCTGCCCAGTCCCTGGGGATCAGACTGCAGTGACCCTTTCATTGTTGCCCAGTCCCTGGGGGATCAGACTGCACTAACTCCTTCATTGCTGCTCAGTCACTGGGGAATCAGACTGCACTGACGTTTCCATTGCTGCCCAATCCCTGGGGGATCAGACTTCACTGACTCCTTCATTGATGCTCAGTCACTGGGGAATCAGATTGCACTAATGTATCCATTCCTGCCCAGCCCCTGGGGTTCAGAAAGCAACTGAAATCGTCATTGCCTCCCAGTCCCCGTGAATTAGACTGCAATGACTCCTGCATTGCTGCCCAGTCCTTATGAGATGAGCCTGCACTGACTCCTTCATTGCTGCTCAGTCCCTGGGGAATCAGATTGCACTTACGTCTCCATTCCTGCCCAGTCCCTGGGGGATCAGAAGGCACTGACTTCTGCATTGCTGCCCAGTCCCTGGGGGATCAGACTGCACTGACAACTTCATTGCTGCCCAGTCCCCGGGAGTTCAGACTACACTGAATCCTTCATTGCTTCCCAGTCCCTTGGGAATCAGACTGCAGGTACCTATTCATTGCTGCCCAGTCCCCCGGGACCAGACTGCAGTGACCCTTTCATTGCTGCCCAGTACTTGGGGATCAGACTGCAGTTACCCATTCATTGCTGCCCAGTCCCTGGGGGATCAGACTGCACTCACTCCTTCAATGCCAACCAGTCCCTGGGGAATCAGGCTGCTGTGAGCACTTCATTGCTGCCCAGTCCCTGGGGGAACAGACTGTACTGACGTCTCCATTCCTTCCCAGTTCCTGGGGATCAGACTGCAATGAATCCTTCATTGCTGCTCAGTCACTGGGGAATTAGACTGCACTGACACCCCCATTGCTGCCCAGCCCTTGGGAGATGAGAATGCACTGAAGTCTCCATTTCTGCTCAGTCCCTGGTTGTTTAGATTGCACTGAATACTTCATTTATGCTCAGTCACTGGGGAATCAGACTGCAGTGACGTCTCCATTACTGCCCAGTCCCTGGTGGATCAGACTGCACTGAACCCTTCATTGCTGTCCAGTCCTTGGGAGATGAGCCTGCACTGACTCCTTCATTGCTGCTCAGTCCCTGGGGAATCAGATTGCACTGACGTCTCCATTCCTGCCCAATCCGTAGGGGATCAGAAGGCACTGACTACTGCATTGCTGCCCAGTCCGTGGTGGATCAGACTGCACTCACTTCCTTCATTGCTGCCCAGTCCCCGGGGGTTCAGACAGCACTGAACCCTTCATTGCTGCCCAGTCCCTTGGGAATCAGACTGCAGTTAGCTATTCATTCCTGCCAAGTCCCTAGGGACCAGACTGCAGTGACCGCTTCATTGCTGCCCAGTCCTTGGGGATCAGACTGCAGTTACCCATTCATTACTGCCCAGTCCCTGGGGGATCAGACTGCACTGATTACTTCATTCCTGCCCAGCACCTTGGGGATCAGATTGCAGTGAGCCCTTCATTGCTGCCCAGTCCCTGGGGGATCAGACTGCACTGACTCCTTCATTGCTGCTCAGTCTCTGGGGAATCAGACTGCATTGATGTCTCCATTCATGCCCAGTTCCCGTGGGATCAGACTGCACTGACTCCTTCATTGCTCCTCAGTCACTGTGGAATTAGACTGCACTGACACCTCCATTGCTGCCCAGCCTTGGTAGATGAAACTGCGCTTTAGTCTCCATTCCTGCTCAGTCCCTTGGGGTTTAGACTGCACTGAATCCTTCATTTATGCTCAGTCTCTGGGGAATCAGACTGCACTGACGTCTCCATTACTGCCCAGTCCCTGGGGGATCAGACTGCACTGAACCCTACTTTGATGTCCAGTCCTTGGGAGATGAGCCTGCACTGACTCTTTCATTGCTGCTCAGTCCCTGGGAAATCAGTTTGCACTGACGTCTCCATTCCTGCCCTGTCCCTGGGGGATCAGATGGCACTGACTTCTTCATTGCTGCCCAGTTCTTGGGGGATCGGACTGCAGTGAAACCTTCATTGCTGCCCAGTCCTTGGGGAATTAGACTGCACTGAATCCTCCATTGCTGCCCAGTCCTTGGGAGATGAGAGTCCACTGAAGTCTCCATTCCTGCTCAGTCCCTGGGGGGTTAGATTGTACTGAATCCTTCATTAATGCTCAGTCACTGGGAAATCAGACTGCACTGATGTCTCCATTACTGCCCAGTCACTTGGGGATCAGACGGCACTGACTTCTGCATTGCTGCCCAGTCCCTGGGGGATCAGACTGCACAGAATCCTTCATTGCTGCCCAGTCTCTGGGGAATCAGAGTGCAAAGACGTCTCAATTCAGGCCCAGTCCCTGGGGTATCAGACGACATTGACTCCTTCATTCCTGCCCAAAACCCTGGGGGATCAGACTGCACTGACTCCTTCATTGCTGCCCAGTCCCTGCGGCATCAGACTGCACTGACTCCTTCATTGCTGCCCAGTCCCTGGGGGATCAGACTGCACTGACTCCTTCATTGCTGCCCATTCCCTGGGGGTTCAGACTGCAATGAACCCTTCATTGCTGCCCAGTTCCTTGGGAATCAGACTGCAGTTACCTATTCATTGCTGCCCAGTCCCTGCGGACCAGACTGCAGTGACGCCTTCATTGCTGCCAAGTCCTTGGGGATCAGACTGCAGTGACCCATTCATTGCTGCCCAGTCCCTGCTGGATCAGACTGCACTGACTCCCATCATTCCTGCCCAGTACCTCGGGGATCAGACTGCCCTGACTCCGTCATTCCTGCCCAGTCCCTGGGGGATCAGACTGCACTGACTCCTTCATTGCTGCCCAGTGCCTGGGTGTTCAGACTGCACTGACTCCTTCATTGCTGCCCATTCCCCGGTGGTTCAAATTGCACTGAACCCTTCATTGCTGCTCAGTCCCTTGGGAATTAGACTGAGGTTACCTATTCATTGCTGCCCAGTCCCTGGGGATCAGACTGCAGTGACACTTTCATCGCTGCCCAGTCCCAGAGGGATCAGACTGCACTGAATCCTTCATTCCTGCTCAATCCCCAGGGGATCAGACTGCCCTGACTCCATCGTTGCTGCCCGTTACCTCTGGGATCAGACTGCATTGGCTCCTTTATTGCTGCCCAGTCCCTGGGGGATCAGACTGCACTGACTCCTTCATTGCTGCCCAGTCCCTGGGGGAACAGAATGCACTGACTACTTCATTGCTGCTGAGTCACTGGAGAATCAGACTGTACTGACGTCTCCATTGATGCCCACTCCCTGGGGGATCGGATTGCACTGAAACTTTAATTGCTGCTCAGTCACGGGGGAATGAGACTGCACTGATCTATCCATTCCTGCCTATCCCTGGGGGATCAAACTGCACTGAAACCGTCATTGCTGCCCAGTCCTTGAGGAATTAGACTGCAATGACTCCTGCATTGCTGCCCAGTCCTTGGGAGATGAGCCTGCACTGACTCCTTCATTGCTGCTCAGTCCCTGGGGAATCAGATTGCACTGACGTCTCCATTCCTGCCCAGTCCCTGGGGGATCAGAAGGCACTGACTTCTGCATTGCTGCCCAGTCCCTGGGGGATCAGACTGCACTGACTCGTTTATTGCTGCCCAGTCCCTGGGGGATCAGACTGCACTGGCTCCTTTATTGCTGCCCAGTCCCTGGGGGATCAGACTGCACTGACTCCTTCATTGCTGCCCATTCCCCGGGGGTTCAGACTGCACTGAACCCTTCATTGCTGCCCAGTCCCTTGGGAATCAGACTGCAGTTACCTATTCATTGCTGCCCAGTCCCTGTGGACCAGACTGCAGTGACCCTTTCATTGCTGCCCAGTCCCAGGGGGATCAGACTGCCCTGACTCTGTCATTCCTGCCCAGTCCCTGGGGGATCAGACGGCCCTGACTCCGTCATTCCTGCCCAGTCCCTGGGGGATCAGACTGCACTGACTCCTTCATTGCTGCCCAGTGCCTGGGTCTTCAGACTGCACTGACTCCTTCATTGCTGCCCATTCCCCAGGGGTTCAAATTGCACTGAACCCTTCATTGCTGCCCAGTCCCTTGGGAATCAGACTGAGGTTACCTATTCATTGCTGCCCAGTCCCAGGGGGATCAGACTGCCCTGACTCCATCGTTGCTGCCCGTTACCTGGGGGATCAGACTGCATTGGCTCCTTTATTGCTGCCTAGTCCCTGGGGGATCAGACTGCACTGACTCCTTCATTGCTGCCCAGTCCCTGGGGAATCAGACTGCACTCACTCCTACAATGCTGCCCAAACCCTGGGGAATCAGACTGCAGTGAGCCCTTCATTGCTGCCCAGGCCCTGGGGGATCAGAATGCACTGACTACTTCATTGCTGCTGAGTCAATGGAGAATCAGACTGTACTGACGTCTCCATTAATGCCCACTCCCTGGGGGGTCGGACTGCACTGACTCTTTAATTGCTGCTCAGTCACTGGGGAATCAGACAGCACTGATCTATCCATTCCTGCCGATCCCTGGGGGATCAAACTGCACTGAAACCGTCATTGCTGCCCAGTCCTTGAGGAATTAGACTGCAATGACTCCTGCATTGCTGCCCAGTCCTTGGGAGATGAGCCTGCACTGACTCCTTCATTGCTGCTCAGTCCCTGGGGAATCAGATTGCACTTATGTCTCCATTCCTGCCCAGTCCCTGGGGGATCAGAAGGCACTGACTTCTGCATTGCTGCCCAGTCCCTGGGGGATCAGACTGCACAGAATCCTTCATTGCTGCCCAGTCCCTGGGGAATCAGAGTGCAAAGACATCTCAATTCAGGCCCAGTCCCTGGGGTATCAGACGACATTGACTCCTTCATTCCTGCCCAAAACCCTGGGGGATCAGACTGCACTGACTCCTTCATTGCTGCCCAGTGCCTGGGGGATCAGACTGCACTGACTCCATCATTGCTGCCCATTTCCCGGGGGTTCAGATTGCACTGACTCCTTCCTTGCTGCCCAGTCCCCGGGGGTTCAGACTGCAATGAACCCTTCATTGATGCCCAGTCCCTTGGGAATCAGACTGCAGTTACCTATTCATTCCTGCCCAGTCCCTGGGGACCAGACTGCAGTGACCCCTTCATTGCTGCCCAGTCTTGGGGATCAGACTGCAGTGACCCCTTCATTGCTGCCCAGTACCTCGGGGATCAGACTCCACTGACTCCTTCATTCCTGCCCAGTCTCTGGGGGTTCAGACTGCACTGACTCCTTCATTGCTGCCCCTTCCCCGGGGGTTCAGATTGCACTGGCTGCTTTATTGCTGCCCAGTCCCTGGGGGATCAGACTGCACTAACTCCTTCAATGCTGCCCAGTTACTGGGGAAACAGACTGCAGTGAGCCCTTCATTGCTGCCCAGTCCCTGGAGGATCAGACTGCACTGACTCCTTCATTGCTGCTCAGTCACTGGGGAGTTAGACTGTACTGACGTCTCCAATGATGCCCTCTCCCTGGGGCATCAGACTGCACTGACTCCTTCATTGCTGCTCAGTCACTGGGGAATCAGACTGCACTGACATCGCCATTACTGCCCAGTCCCTGGGGGATCCGACTGCACTGAAGCGTTCATGGCTGTCCAGTCCTTGGGAGATGAGCCTGCACTGTCTCCTTCATTGCTGCTCAGTCACCTGGGGAATCAGATTGCACTGACTCTCCATTCCTGCCCAGTCCCTGGGGGATCAGACGGCACTGACTTCTGTATTGCTGCCCGGTCCCTGGGTGATCAAACTGCACTGACTCCTTCATTGCTTCCCAGTCCCTGGGGTTCAGACTGCACTGAAACCTTCATTGCTGCCCAGTACCGTGGGAATCAGAATACACTGACTCCTTCATTCCTGCCCAGTCCCTGGTGGATCAGACTGCTCTGACTCCTTCATTGCTGACCATTGCCTGTGGGATCAGTCTGCACTGACTCCTTCATTCCAGCCCAGTCCCTGGGGGATCAGACTGCACTGACTCCTTCACTGCTGCCCAGTGCCTGGGTGATCAGACTGCACTGAAGCCTTCATTGCTGCCCATTCGCCGGGGGTTCAGATTGCACTGAACCCTTCATTGCTGCCCATTACCTTGGGGATCAGACTACACAGACTCCTTCATTGCTGCCTATTCCCCGGGGGTTCAGATTGCACTGAACCCTTCATTGCTGCCCAGTTCCTGGGGGATCAGACGGCACTGACTTCTGCATTGCTGCCCAGTCCCTTGGGCATCAGACTGCAGTTACCTATTCATTGCTGCCGAGTTCCTGGCGATCAGACTGCAGTGACTCCTTCATTGCTGCCCAGTCCCTGGGTGATCAGAATGCACTCACTCCTTCGATGCTGCCCAGTCCCTGGAGGATCAGACTGCAGTGACCCCTTCATTGTTGCCCAGTCCCTCATCGATCAGACTGCACTGAATCCTTTATTGCTGCTCAATCACTGGGGAATCAGACTGCACTGATGTATCCATTCCTGCCTATCAATGGAGGATCAGACTGCACTGAAACCGTCATTGCTGCCCAGTCCCTGGCGATCAGACTGCAGTGACCCCTTCATTGCTGCCCAGTCCCTGGGGGATCGGACTGCAATGACTCCCTCATTCCTGCCCAGTCCCTGGGGGATCAGACTGCACTGACTCTTTTATTGCTGCCTGGTCCCTCGGGGATCAGACTGCACTGACTCCTTTATTGCTGCCCAGTCTCTGGGGGATCAGACTGCTATTACACTTCATTGCTGCCCAGTCCCTGGGGATAAGACTGCAGTGACCCCTTCATTGTTGCCCAGTCCCTGGAGGATCAGATGGCACTGACTCCTTCATTGCTGCTCAGTCACTGGGAATCAGACTGCACTGATGTATCCATTCCTGCCTATCACTGGGGGATCAGACTGCACTAAAACCGTCATTGCTGCCCAGTCCATGGGGAATTAGACTGCAATGACTCCTTCATTGATGCCCAGTCCTTGGGAGATGAGCCTTCACTGGCTCCTTCATTCCTGCCCAGTCCCTGGGGGATCAGACTGCACTGACTCCTTCATTGCTGCCCAGTGCCTGGGGGATCAGACTGCACTGACTCCTTCATTGCTGCCCATTCCCCGGAGGTTCAGAATGCACTGTACCCTTCATTGCTGCCCAGTACCTCGGGGATCAGATTACACTGAATCCTTCATTCCTGCCAAGTCCCTGGTGGATCCGACTGCACTGACTCCCTCATTCCTGCCCTGTCCCTGGGATATCAGACTGCACTGACTCTGTTATTGCTGCCCAGTCAATCAAGGATCAGACTGCACTGACTCCTTTATTGCTGCCCAGTCCCTGAGGGATCAGACTGCACTGACTGCTTTATTGCTGCCCAGTCCCTGGGCGATCAGACTGCACTCACTCCTACATTGCTGCCCAGTCCCTGGGGAATCAGACTGCACTGACTCGTTCATTGCTGCTCAGTCACTAGGGAATCAGACTGTACTGACGTCTCCATTGATGTCCACTCCCTGGGGGATCAGACTGCACTGACTCTTTAAATTCTGCTCAGTCACTGGGGAATCAGGCTCCGTTCATGTCTCCATTCCTGCCCAGTCCCTGGGTCATCAGACTGCACTGAAACCTTCATTGCTGCCCAGTCCTTGGAGGTATAAGACTGCACTGACACCTCCATTGTTGCCAAGTACTTGGGACATGAGCCTGCAATGAAGTCTCCATTCCTGCTCAGTGCCTGGGGGTTTAGACTGCACTGAATCCATCATTAATGCCCAGTCACTGGGGCATCAGACTACAATGACTACTTCATTGCTGCTCAGTCCCTGGGGAATCAGAGTGCACTGCCGTCTCCATTCCTGCCCAGTCCCTGGGGGATCAGAAGGCACTGACTTCTGCATTGCAGCCCAGACCCTGGGTGATCAGACTGCAATGAATCCTTCATTGCTGCCCAGTCCCCGGGCGTTCAAACTGCACTGAACCCTTCATTGCTGCCCAGTCCCTTGGGAATCAGATGGCAGTTACCTATTCATTGCTGCCCATTCACTGGGAATCAGACTGCAATGACTCGTTCACTGCTGCCCAGTCCCTGGGGGATCAGACTGCACTGACTCCTTCATTGCTGCCCAGTCCCTGGAGGATCAGATTGCACTGACTCCTTCATTGCTGCCCAGTCCCTGGGGGATCAGACTGCACTGACTCCATCATTGCTTCCCAGTCCCTGGGGGATCAGACTGCACTGATTCATTTATTGCTGTCCAGTCCCTGGGGCATCAGACTGCACTGAATCCATCATTGCTGCCCAGTCATTTGGAGGTGAGATTGCACTGAAGTCTCAATTCCTGCTCAGTACCTGGGGGTTTAGACTGCACTGAATCCTTCATTAATGCTCAGTCACTGGTTAATCAGACTGCACTGACTCCTTCATTGCTGCCCAGTCCCCGGGGGTTCAAACTGCACTGCACCCTTTATTGCTGTCCAGTCCGTTGGTGATCAGACTGCAGTTACCCATTTATTGCTGCCAGTCCCTGAGGGATCAGACTGCACTGTCTCCTTCTTTGCTGCCCAGTCCCTGGGGGATCAAACTGCACTCACTCTGTCATTGTTGACGATTCCCTGGGGAATCAGAATGCAGTGAGCCCTTCATTGCTGCCCAGTCCCTGGGGGATCAGACTGCAATGACTCCTTCATTGCAACTCAATCATTGGGGAATCAGACAGTACTGATGTCTCCATTGATGCCCACTACCTGGGGGATCAGACTGCACTGAATCATTAATTGCTGCTAAGTCACTGGGGATTCAGACTGCATTGATGTCACCATTCCTGCCCAGTCCCTGGGGGATCAGACTGCACTGACTCCTTCATTGCTGCCCAGTCCCTGGGGGATCAGACTGCACTGACCCCTTCATTGCTGCCCAGTCCCTGGGGGATCGGACTGCACTGACTCCTTCATTGCTGCTCAGTCACTGGGGAATCAGACTGCACTGACTCCTTCATTGCTGTGCAGTCTTTTGGAGATGAGACTGCACTGCACTCTCCATTCCTGTCAGTCCCTGGGGGTTTAGACTGCACTGAATCCTTCATTAATGTTCAGTCACTGGGGAATCAGACTGCATTGACTCCTTCATTGCTGCTCAGTCACTGGGGAATCAGAGTGCACTGACATCTCCATTCCGGGCCATTCCCTGGGGGATCAGACTGCACTGACTTCTGCATTGCTGCCCAGTCCCTGGGGGATCAGACTGCACTGAGTCCTTCATTGCTGCCCAGTCCACGGGAGTTCAGACTGCACTGAACCCTTCATTGTTGCCGAGTCTCTTGGGAATCAAACTGTAGTTACATATTCATTGCTGCCCAGTCCCTCCGGATCAAACTGTAGTGACACCTTCATTGCTGCCCAGTCCCCAGGGGTTCAGATTGCTCTGAACACTTCATTGCTACTCAGTCCCTTGGGAATCAAACTGCAGTCACCCCTTCATTGCTGCCCAGTCCCTGGGGCATCAGAGGGCACTTATTCCTTCATTCCTGCCCAGTGCCTGGGGGATCAGACTGCACTGACTTCTGCATTGCAGCCCAGACCCTGGGGGATCAGATTGCACTGAATCCTTCATTGCTGCCCAGTCCCTGGGCGTTCAAACTGCACTGAACCCTTCATTGCTGCCCAGTCCCTTGGGAATCAGACAGCAGTTACCTATTCATTGCTGCCCATTCACTGGGAATCAGACTGCAGTGACTCGTTCACTGCTGTCCAGTCCCTGGGGGATCAGACTGCACTGACTCCTTCATTGCTGCCCAGTCCCTGGGGGATCAGACTGCACTGACTCCATCATTGCTGCCCAGTCCCTGGGGGATCAGACTGCACTGACTCATTTATTGCTGCCCAGTCCCTGGGGGATCAGACTGCACTCATTCATTGCTGCCCAGTCCCTTTGGAATCAGACTGCACTGACTCCTTTATTGCCGCCCAGTCCTTGGGGGATCAGACTGCTATTACCCCTTCATTGCTGCCAGTGTCTGGGGTTCAGACTGCAGCAACCCCTTCATTGCTGCCCGGTCCCTGGGGAAACAGACTGCACTGACGTCTCCATTGCTGCCCAGTCCCTGGGGGATCAGACTGCACTGACTCCTTCATTGCTGCCCAGTCCCTGGGGGATCAGACTGCACTGAATCCATCGTTGCTGCCCAGTCCCTGGGGGATCAGACTGCAATGACTCATTTATTGCTGCCAGTCCCTGGGGGATCAGACTGCACTGACTCATTCATTGCTGCCCAGTCCCTGGGGGATCAGACTGCACTGACTCCTTCATTGCTGCTCAGTCATTGGGGAATCAGACTGCACTGCCGTCTCCATTCCTGCCCAGTCCCTGGAGGATCAGACTGCGCTGAAACCTTCATTGCTGTCCAGTCCCTGGGGAATTGTACCGCAGTGACTCCTCCATTGCTGCCCAGTCCTTGGGAGATGAGACTGCACTGAAGTCTCAATTCCTGCTCAGTCCCTGGGGGTTTAGACTGCACTGAATCCTGAATTAATGTTCCATCACTGGGGAATCAGACAGCACTGACTCCTTCATTGCTGCCCATTCCCCCGGGGTTCAGACTGGACTGAACCCTTCATTCCTGCCAGAACCTGGGGGATCAGACTGCACTGACTCCTTCATTAATGCTCAGTCTCTGGGGGATCAGACTGCACTGACTCCTTCATTACTGCCAGTCAATGTGAGAACAGTGTGCACTGAATCATGCATTGCTGCCCAGTCCATGGGGGATGAGATGCACTGACTCCTACCTTGCTGCCTATTCGCCTGGAGACCAGACTGCAGTGATCCCAGTATTGCTGACCAGTCCCTGAGGGATCAGACTGCACTGACTCCTTCATTGATTCACAGTCCCTGGTGGATCAGACTGCAATCACTCCGTCATTGTTGCCGAATCCCTGAGGAATCAGACTGCAGTGAGCCCTTCATTGCTACCCAGTCCCTGGGGGATCAGACTGCACTGACTCCTTCATTGCTGCTCAATCACTGGCGAATAAGACTGTACTGACGTCTCCATTGATGCCCACTACCTGGGGGATCAGACTGCACTGACTCATTAATTGCTGATCAGTCACTGGGGATTCAGACTGCATTGATGTCACCATTCCTGCCCTGTCCCTGGGGGATCAGACTGCACTGAAACCTTCATTGCTGCCCAGTCCTTGGGGAATTAGACTGCACTGACTCCTCCATTGCTGCCCAGTCCTTGGGGGATTAGACGGCACTGACCCCTTCATCGCAGCCCAGTCCCTGGGGAATCAGACTGCTATTGCCCCTTCATTGCTGCCCAGTCCCTGGGGGATCAGACAGCACTGACTCCTTCATTGCCGACCAGTCCCTGGGTGATCAGACTGCACTGACTCCTTCATTGCTGTCCAATCCCTGGGGGATCAGACTGCACTGACCCCTTCATTGCTGCCCAGTCCCTGTTGGTTCAGACTGCACTGACTCCTTCATTGCTGCCCAGTCCCTGGGGGATCAGACTGCACTGACCCCTTCATTGCTGCCCAGTCCCTGGGGGATCGGACTGCACTGAAACCTTCATTGCTGTGCAGTCCTTTGGAGATGAGACTGCACTGAAGTCTCCATTCCCGTCAGTCCCTGGGGGTTTAGACTGCACTGAGTCCTTCATTAATGCTCAGTCACTGTGGAATCAGACTGCATTGACTCCTTCATTGCTGCTCAGTCACTGGGGATTCAGAGTGCACTGACGTCTCCATTCCGGGCCAGTCCCTGGGGGATCAGACTGCACTGACTTCTGCATTGCTGCCCAGTCCCTGGGGGATCAGACTGCACTGAGTCCTTCATTACTGCCCAGTCCCCGGGAGTTCAGACTGCAGTGAACCCTTCATTTTTGCCGAGTCTCTTGGGAATCAAACTGCAGTTACCTATTCATTGCTGCCCAGTCCCTGGGGATCAAACTGCAGTGACCCTTCATTGCTGCCCAGTCCCTGGGGTTCAGATTGCTCTGAACGCTTCATTGCTGCCCACTCCCTTGGGAATCAGACTGCAGACACCCCTCCGTTGCTGCCCAGTCCCTGGGGGATCAGACTGCCCTGACTCCTTCGTTGCTTCCCCATACCTGGGGGATCAGACTGCACTGACTCCTTTATTGCTGCCCAGTACCTGGGGGATCAGACTGCACTGACTGCTTTAATGCTGCCCAGTCCCTGGGCGATCAGACTGCACTCACTCCTGCATTGCAGACCAGTCCCTGGGGAATCAGACTACACTGACTCGTTCATTGCTGCTCAGTCACTGGGGAATCAGGCTCCGTTGATGTCTCCAAACCTGCCCAGTCCCTGGGCGATTAGACTGCACTGAAACCTTCACTGCTGCCCAGTCCTTGGAGGTATTAGACTGCACTGACTCCTTGATTGCTACCAAGTACTTGGGAGATGGGACTGCACTGCAGTCTCCATTCCTGCTCAGTCCCTGGGGTTTTAGAAAGTAATGAATCCTTCATTAATGCTTAGTCACTGGGGAATCAGACTGCACTGACGTCTCCATTACTGCCCAGTCAGTCCCTGGTGGATCAGACTGCACTGAATCCTTCATTGCTGCCTGTTACCTGGGGGATCAGACTGCACTGACTCCTTTATTTCTGCCCAGTCCCTGAGGGATCAGACTGAACTGACTGCTTTATTGCTGCCAAGTCCCTGGGCGATCAGACTGCACTCACTCCTACATTGCTGCCCAGTCCCTGGGGGTTTAGACTGCACTGAATCCTTCATTAATGCCCAGTCACTGGGGCATCAGACTACAATGACTATTTCATTGCTGCTCAGTCTCTGGGGAATCAGAGTGCACTGCCGTCTCCATTCCTGCCCAGTCCCTGGGGGATCAGATGGCACTGACTTCTGCATTGCAGCCCAGACCCTGGGGGATCAGAGTGCAGTGACCCCTTCATTGCTGCTCAATCACTGGGGAATCAGACTGCACTGAGGTCTCCATTACTGCCCAGTACCTGGGGGATCAGATGGCATTGACTTCTGGATTGCAGCCCAGACCCTGGGGGATCAGACTGCACTGAATCCATCATTGCTGCCCAGTCATTTGGAGATGAGACTGCACTGAAGTCTCAATTCCTGATCAGTACCTGGGGGTTTAGACTGCACTGAATCCTTCATTAATGCTCAGTCACTGGTTAATCAGACTGCACTGACTCCTTCATTGCTGCCCAGTCCCCGGGGGATCAGACTGCACTGCACCCTTTATTGCTGCCCAGTCCGTTGGGGATCAGACTGCAGTTACCCATTTATTGCTGCCAGTCCCTGAGGGATCAGACTGCACTGACTCCTTCTTTGCTGCCCAGTCCCTGGGGGATCAGACTGCACTCACTCCGTCATTGTTGCCGAATCCCTGGGGAATCAGACTGCAGTGAGCCCTTCATTGCTGCCCAGTCCCTGGGGGATCAGACTGCACTGACTCCTTCATTGCAGCTCAATCACTGGGGAATCAGACAGTACTGACGTCTCCATTGATGCCCACTACCTTGGGGATCAGACTGCACTGACTCATTAAATGCTGAACAGTTACTGGGGATTCAGACTGCATTGATGTCACCAGTCCTGCCCAGACCCTGGGGGATCAGACTGCACTGAAACCTTCATTGCTGCCCAGTCCTTGGGGAATTAGACAGCACTGACTCCTCCATTGCTGCCCAGTCCTTGGGGGATTAGACGGCACTGACCCCTTCATTGCTGCCCAGTCCCTGGGGAATCAGACTGCTATTGCCCCTTCATTGCTGCCCAGTCCCTGGGGGATCAGACTGCACTGACTCCTTCATTGCCGACCAATCTCTGGGTGATCAGACTGCAATGACTCCTTCATTGCTGTCCAGTCCCTGGGGGATCAGACTGCACTGACTCCTTCATTGTTGCCCAGTCCCTGGGGGATCAGACTGCACTGACTCCTTCATTGCTGCCCAGTTCTGGGGGATCAGACTGCACTGACTCCTTCATTGCTGCCCAGTCCCTGGGGGATCAGACTGCACTGGCTCCTTCATTGCAGCTCAATCACTGGGGAATCAGACAGTACAGATGTCTCCATTGATGCCCACTACCTGGGGGATCAGACTGCACTGACTCATTAATTGCTGCTCAGTCACTGGGGATTCAGACTGCATTGATGTCTCCATTCCTGCCCAGTCCCTGGGGGATCAGACTGCACTGAAACCTTCATTGCTGCCCTTTCCTTGGGGAATTAGACTGCACTGACTCCTCCATTGCTGCCCAGTCCCTGGGGGATCTGACTGCACTGACTCCTTCATTGCCGACCAATGCCTGGGTGATCAGACTGCACTGACTCCTTCATTGCTGTCCAGTCCCTGGGGGATCAGACAGTACTGACTCCTTCATTGCTGCCCACTCCCTGGGGAATCAGACTGCACTTACTCCTTCATTGCTGCCCAGTCCCTGGGGGATCAGACTGCACTGACCCCTTCATTGCTGCCCAGTCCCTGGGGGCTGGGACTGCACTTACTCCTTCATTGCTGCTCAGTCACTGGGGAATCAGACTGCACTGAACCCTTCATTGCTGTGCCGTCCTTTGGAGATGCACTGAAGTCTCCATTCCTGTCAGTACCTGGGGGTTTAGACTGCACTGAATCCTTCATTAAAGCTCAGAAACTGTGGAATCAGACTGCATTGACTCCTTCATTGCTGCTCAGTCACTGGTGAATCAGAGTGCACTGACTTCTCCATTCCGGGCCAGTCCCTGGGGGATCAGACTGCACTGACTTCTGCATTGCTGCCCAGTCCCTGGGGGATCAGACTGCACTGAACCCTTCATTGTTGCCGAGTCTCATGGGAATCAAACTGCAGTTACCTATTCATTGCTGCCCAGTCCCTGGGGATCAAACTGCAGTGACCCTTCATTGCTGCCCAGTCCCCAGGGGTTCAGATTGCTCTGAACGCTTCATTGCTGCCCACTCCCTTGGGAATCAGACTGCAGTCACCCCTCCGTTGCTGCTCAGTCCCTGGGTCTTCAGAGTCCACTGACTCCTTCATTCCTGCCCAGTCTCTGGGGGATCAGACTGCCCTGACTCCTTCGTTGCTTCCCCTTACCTGGGGGATCAGACTGCACTGACTCCTTTATTGCTGCCCAGTACCTGAGGGATCAGACTGCACTGACTGCTTTATTGCTGCCCAGTCCCTGGGGGATCAGACTGCACTCACTCCTACATTGCTGCTCAGTCACTGAGGAATCAGGCTCCGTTCAAGTCTCCATTCCTGCCCAGTCCCTGGGCGATCAGACGGCACTGAAACCTTCAACGCTGCCCAGTCCTTGGAGGTATTAGACTGCACTGACTCCTCCATTGCTGCCAAGTACTTGGGAGATGAGCCTGCAACGAAGTCTCCATTCCTGCTCAGTCCCTGGGGGTTTAGACTGCACTGAATCCTTCATTAATGCCCAGTCACTGGGGCATCAGACTACAATGACTACTTCATTGCTGCTCAGTCTCTGGGGAATCAGAGTGCACTGCCGTCTCCATTACTGCCTAGTCCCTGGGGATCAGATGGCACTGACTTCTGCATTGCAGCCCAGACCCTGGGGGATCAGACTGCACTGAATCCATCATTGCTGCCCAGTCATTTGGAGATGAGACTGCACTGAAGTCTCAATTCCTGATCAGTACCTGGGGGTTTAGACTGCACTGAATCCTTCATTAATGCTCAGTCACTGGTTAATCAGACTGCACTGACTCCTTCATTGCTGCCCAGTCCCCGGGGGATCAGACTGCACTGCACCCTTTATTGCTGCCCAGTCCGTTGGGGATCAGACTGCAGTTACCCATTTATTGCTGCCAGTCCCTGAGGGATCAGACTGCACTGACTCCTTCTTTGCTGCCCAGTCCCTGGGGGATCAGACTGCACTCACTCCGTCATTGTTTCGAGTCCATGGGGAATCAGAATGCAGTGAGCCCTTCATTGCTGCCCAGTCCCTGGGGGATCAGACTGCACTGACTCCTTCATTGTTGCCCAGTCCCTGGGGGATCAGACTGCACTGACTCCTTCATTGCTGCCCAGTCCCTGGGGGATCAGACTGCACTGGCTCCTTCATTGCAGCTCAATCACTGGGGAATCAGACAGTACAGATGTCTCCATTGATGCCCACTACCTGGGGGATCAGACTGCACTGACTCATTAATTGCTGCTCAGTCACTGGGGATTCAGACTGCATTGATGTCTCCATTCCTGCCCAGTCCCTGGGGGATCAGACTGCACTGAAACCTTCATTGCTGCCCTTTCCTTGGGGAATTAGACTGCACTGACTCCTCCATTGCTGCCCAGTCCCTGGGGGATCTGACTGCACTGACTCCTTCATTGCCGACCAATGCCTGGGTGATCAGACTGCACTGACTCCTTCATTGCTGTCCAGTCCCTGGGGGATCAGACAGTACTGACTCCTTCATTGCTGCCCACTCCCTGGGGAATCAGACTGCACTTACTCCTTCATTGCTGCCCAGTCCCTGGGGGATCAGACTGCACTGACCCCTTCATTGCTGCCCAGTCCCTGGGGGCTGGGACTGCACTTACTCCTTCATTGCTGCTCAGTCACTGGGGAATCAGACTGCACTGAACCCTTCATTGCTGTGCCGTCCTTTGGAGATGCACTGAAGTCTCCATTCCTGTCAGTACCTGGGGGTTTAGACAGAACTGAATCCTTCATTAAAGCTCAGAAACTGTGGAATCAGACTGCATTGACTCCTTCATTGCTGCTCAGTCACTGGTGAATCAGAGTGCACTGACTTCTCCATTCCGGGCCAGTCCCTGGGGGATCAGACTGCACTGACTTCTGCATTGCTGCCCAGTCCCTGGGGGATCAGACTGCACTGAACCCTTCATTGTTGCCGAGTCTCATGGGAATCAAACTGCAGTTACCTATTCATTGTTGCCCAGTCCCTGGGGATCAAACTGCAGTGACCCTTCATTGCTGCCCAGTCCCCAGGGGTTCAGATTGCTCTGAACGCTTCATTGCTGCCCACTCCCTTGGGAATCAGACTGCAGTCACCCCTCCGTTGCTGCTCAGTCCCTGGGTCTTCAGAGTCCACTGACTCCTTCATTCCTGCCCAGTCTCTGGGGGATCAGACTGCCCTGACTCCTTCGTTGCTTCCCCTTACCTGGGGGATCAGACTGCACTGACTCCTTTATTGCTGCCCAGTACCTGAGGGATCAGACTGCACTGACTGCTTTATTGCTGCCCAGTCCCTGGGGGATCAGACTGCACTCACTCCTACATTGCTGCTCAGTCACTGAGGAATCAGGCTCCGTTCAAGTCTCCATTCCTGCCCAGTCCCTGGGCGATCAGACGGCACTGAAACCTTCAACGCTGCCCAGTCCTTGGAGGTATTAGACTGCACTGACTCCTCCATTGCTGCCAAGTACTTGGGAGATGAGCCTGCAACGAAGTCTCCATTCCTGCTCAGTCCCTGGGGGTTTAGACTGCACTGAATCCTTCATTAATGCCCAGTCACTGGGGCATCAGACTACAATGACTACTTCATTGCTGCTCAGTCTCTGGGGAATCAGAGTGCACTGCCGTCTCCATTACTGCCCAGTCCCTGGGGATCAGATGGCACTGACTTCTGCATTGCAGCCCAGACCCTGGGGGATCAGACTGCACTGAATCCATCATTGCTGCCCAGTCATTTGGAGATGAGACTGCACTGAAGTCTCAATTCCTGATCAGTACCTGGGGGTTTAGACTGCACTGAATCCTTCATTAATGCTCAGTCACTGGTTAATCAGACTGCACTGACTCCTTCATTGCTGCCCAGTCCCCGGGGGATCAGACTGCACTGCACCCTTTATTGCTGCCCAGTCCGTTGGGGATCAGACTGCAGTTACCCATTTATTGCTGCCAGTCCCTGAGGGATCAGACTGCACTGACTCCTTCTTTGCTGCCCAGTCCCTGGGGGATCAGACTGCACTCACTCCGTCATTGTTTCGAGTCCATGGGGAATCAGAATGCAGTGAGCCCTTCATTGCTGCCCAGTCCCTGGGGGATCAGACTGCACTGACTCCTTCATTGTTGCCCAGTCCCTGGGGGATCAGACTGCACTGACTCCTTCATTGCTGCCCAGTCCCTGGGGGATCAGACTGCACTGGCTCCTTCATTGCAGCTCAATCACTGGGGAATCAGACAGTACAGATGTCTCCATTGATGCCCACTACCTGGGGGATCAGACTGCACTGACTCATTAATTGCTGCTCAGTCACTGGGGATTCAGACTGCATTGATGTCTCCATTCCTGCCCAGTCCCTGGGGGATCAGACTGCACTGAAACCTTCATTGCTGCCCTTTCCTTGGGGAATTAGACTGCACTGACTCCTCCATTGCTGCCCAGTCCCTGGGGGATCTGACTGCACTGACTCCTTCATTGCCGACCAATGCCTGGGTGATCAGACTGCACTGACTCCTTCATTGCTGTCCAGTCCCTGGGGGATCAGACAGTACTGACTCCTTCATTGCTGCCCACTCCCTGGGGAATCAGACTGCACTTACTCCTTCATTGCTGCCCAGTCCCTGGGGGATCAGACTGCACTGACCCCTTCATTGCTGCCCAGTCCCTGGGGGCTGGGACTGCACTTACTCCTTCATTGCTGCTCAGTCACTGGGGAATCAGACTGCACTGAACCCTTCATTGCTGTGCCGTCCTTTGGAGATGCACTGAAGTCTCCATTCCTGTCAGTACCTGGGGGTTTAGACTGCACTGAATCCTTCATTAAAGCTCAGAAACTGTGGAATCAGACTGCATTGACTCCTTCATTGCTGCTCAGTCACTGGTGAATCAGAGTGCACTGACTTCTCCATTCCGGGCCAGTCCCTGGGGGATCAGACTGCACTGACTTCTGCATTGCTGCCCAGTCCCTGGGGGATCAGACTGCACTGAACCCTTCATTGTTGCCGAGTCTCATGGGAATCAAACTGCAGTTACCTATTCATTGTTGCCCAGTCCCTGGGGATCAAACTGCAGTGACCCTTCATTGCTGCCCAGTCCCCAGGGGTTCAGATTGCTCTGAACGCTTCATTGCTGCCCACTCCCTTGGGAATCAGACTGCAGTCACCCCTCCGTTGCTGCTCAGTCCCTGGGTCTTCAGAGTCCACTGACTCCTTCATTCCTGCCCAGTCTCTGGGGGATCAGACTGCCCTGACTCCTTCGTTGCTTCCCCTTACCTGGGGGATCAGACTGCACTGACTCCTTTATTGCTGCCCAGTACCTGAGGGATCAGACTGCACTGACTGCTTTATTGCTGCCCAGTCCCTGGGGGATCAGACTGCACTCACTCCTACATTGCTGCTCAGTCACTGAGGAATCAGGCTCCGTTCAAGTCTCCATTCCTGCCCAGTCCCTGGGCGATCAGACGGCACTGAAACCTTCAACGCTGCCCAGTCCTTGGAGGTATTAGACTGCACTGACTCCTCCATTGCTGCCAAGTACTTGGGAGATGAGCCTGCAACGAAGTCTCCATTCCTGCTCAGTCCCTGGGGGTTTAGACTGCACTGAATCCTTCATTAATGCCCAGTCACTGGGGCATCAGACTACAATGACTACTTCATTGCTGCTCAGTCTCTGGGGAATCAGAGTGCACTGCCGTCTCCATTACTGCCCAGTCCCTGGGGATCAGATGGCACTGACTTCTGCATTGCAGCCCAGACCCTGGGGGATCAGACTGCACTGAATCCATCATTGCTGCCCAGTCATTTGGAGATGAGACTGCACTGAAGTCTCAATTCCTGATCAGTACCTGGGGGTTTAGACTGCACTGAATCCTTCATTAATGCTCAGTCACTGGTTAATCAGACTGCACTGACTCCTTCATTGCTGCCCAGTCCCCGGGGGATCAGACTGCACTGCACCCTTTATTGCTGCCCAGTCCGTTGGGGATCAGACTGCAGTTACCCATTTATTGCTGCCAGTCCCTGAGGGATCAGACTGCACTGACTCCTTCTTTGCTGCCCAGTCCCTGGGGGATCAGACTGCACTCACTCCGTCATTGTTTCGAGTCCATGGGGAATCAGAATGCAGTGAGCCCTTCATTGCTGCCCAGTCCCTGGGGGATCAGACTGCACTGACTCCTTCATTGTTGCCCAGTCCCTGGGGGATCAGACTGCACTGACTCCTTCATTGCTGCCCAGTCCCTGGGGGATCAGACTGCACTGGCTCCTTCATTGCAGCTCAATCACTGGGGAATCAGACAGTACAGATGTCTCCATTGATGCCCACTACCTGGGGGATCAGACTGCACTGACTCATTAATTGCTGCTCAGTCACTGGGGATTCAGACTGCATTGATGTCTCCATTCCTGCCCAGTCCCTGGGGGATCAGACTGCACTGAAACCTTCATTGCTGCCCTTTCCTTGGGGAATTAGACTGCACTGACTCCTCCATTGCTGCCCAGTCCCTGGGGGATCTGACTGCACTGACTCCTTCATTGCCGACCAATGCCTGGGTGATCAGACTGCACTGACTCCTTCATTGCTGTCCAGTCCCTGGGGGATCAGACAGTACTGACTCCTTCATTGCTGCCCACTCCCTGGGGAATCAGACTGCACTTACTCCTTCATTGCTGCCCAGTCCCTGGGGGATCAGACTGCACTGACCCCTTCATTGCTGCCCAGTCCCTGGGGGCTGGGACTGCACTTACTCCTTCATTGCTGCTCAGTCACTGGGGAATCAGACTGCACTGAACCCTTCATTGCTGTGCCGTCCTTTGGAGATGCACTGAAGTCTCCATTCCTGTCAGTACCTGGGGGTTTAGACTGCACTGAATCCTTCATTAAAGCTCAGAAACTGTGGAATCAGACTGCATTGACTCCTTCATTGCTGCTCAGTCACTGGTGAATCAGAGTGCACTGACTTCTCCATTCCGGGCCAGTCCCTGGGGGATCAGACTGCACTGACTTCTGCATTGCTGCCCAGTCCCTGGGGGATCAGACTGCACTGAACCCTTCATTGTTGCCGAGTCTCATGGGAATCAAACTGCAGTTACCTATTCATTGTTGCCCAGTCCCTGGGGATCAAACTGCAGTGACCCTTCATTGCTGCCCAGTCCCCAGGGGTTCAGATTGCTCTGAACGCTTCATTGCTGCCCACTCCCTTGGGAATCAGACTGCAGTCACCCCTCCGTTGCTGCTCAGTCCCTGGGTCTTCAGAGTCCACTGACTCCTTCATTCCTGCCCAGTCTCTGGGGGATCAGACTGCCCTGACTCCTTCGTTGCTTCCCCTTACCTGGGGGATCAGACTGCACTGACTCCTTTATTGCTGCCCAGTACCTGAGGGATCAGACTGCACTGACTGCTTTATTGCTGCCCAGTCCCTGGGGGATCAGACTGCACTCACTCCTACATTGCTGCTCAGTCACTGAGGAATCAGGCTCCGTTCAAGTCTCCATTCCTGCCCAGTCCCTGGGCGATCAGACGGCACTGAAACCTTCAACGCTGCCCAGTCCTTGGAGGTATTAGACTGCACTGACTCCTCCATTGCTGCCAAGTACTTGGGAGATGAGCCTGCAACGAAGTCTCCATTCCTGCTCAGTCCCTGGGGGTTTAGACTGCACTGAATCCTTCATTAATGCCCAGTCACTGGGGCATCAGACTACAATGACTACTTCATTGCTGCTCAGTCTCTGGGGAATCAGAGTGCACTGCCGTCTCCATTACTGCCCAGTCCCTGGGGATCAGATGGCACTGACTTCTGCATTGCAGCCCAGACCCTGGGGGATCAGACTGCACTGAACCCTTCATTGTTGCCGAGTCTCATGGGAATCAAACTGCAGTTACCTATTCATTGTTGTCCAGTCCCTGGGGATCAAACTGCAGTGACCCTTCATTGCTGCCCAGTCCCCAGGGGTTCAGATTGCTCTGAACGCTTCATTGCTGCCCACTCCCTTGGGAATCAGACTGCAGTCACCCCTCCGTTGCTGCTCAGTCCCTGGGTCTTCAGAGTCCACTGACTCCTTCATTCCTGCCCAGTCTCTGGGGGATCAGACTGCCCTGACTCCTTCGTTGCTTCCCCTTACCTGGGGGATCAGACTGCACTGACTCCTTTATTGCTGCCCAGTACCTGAGGGATCAGACTGCACTGACTGCTTTATTGCTGCCCAGTCCCTGGGGGATCAGACTGCACTCACTCCTACCTTGCTGCTCAGTCACTGAGGAATCAGGCTCCGTTCAAGTCTCCATTCCTGCCCAGTCCCTGGGCGATCAGACGGCACTGAAACCTTCAACGCTGCCCAGTCCTTGGAGGTATTAGACTGCACTGACTCCTCCATTGCTGCCAAGTACTTGGGAGATGAGCCTGCAACGAAGAAACCATTCCTGCTCAGTCCCTGGGGGTTTAGACTGCACTGAATCCTTCATTAATGCCCAGTCACTGGGGCATCAGACTACAATGACTACTTCATTGCTGCTCAGTCTCTGGGGAATCAGAGTGCACTGCCGTCTCCATTACTGCCCAGTCCCTGGGGATCAGATGGCACTGACTTCTGCATTGCAGCCCAGACCCTGGGGGATCAGACTGCACTGAATCCATCATTGCTGCCCAGTCATTTGGAGATGAGACTGCACTGAAGTCTCAATTCCTGATCAGTACCTGGGGATTTAGACTGCACTGAATCCTTCATTAATGCTCAGTCACTGGTTAATCAGACTGCACTGACTCCTTCATTGCTGCCCAGTCCCCGGGGGATCAGACTGCACTGCACCCTTTATTGCTGCCCAGTCCGTTGGGGATCAGACTGCAGTTACCCATTTATTGCTGCCAGTCCCTGAGGGATCAGACTGCACTGACTCCTTCTTTGCTGCCCAGTCCCTGGGGGATCAGACTGCACTCACTCCGTCATTGTTTCGAGTCCATGGGGAATCAGAATGCAGTGAGCCCTTCATTGCTGCCCAGTCCCTGGGGGATCAGACTGCACTGACTCCTTCATTGCAGCTCAATCACTGGGGAATCAGACAGTACTGACGTCTCCAGTGATGCCCACTACCTTGGGGATCAGACTGCACTGAAACCTCCATTGCTGCCCAGTCCTTGGGGAATTAGACTGCACTGACTCCTCAATTGCTGCCCAGTCCTTGGGGGATTAGACTGCACTGACCCCTTCATTGCAATCCAGTCCCTGGGGAATCAGACTGCTATTGCCCCTTCATTGCTGCCCAGTCCCTGGGGGATCAGACTGCACTGACTCCTTCATTGCAGCTCAATCACTGGGGAATCAGACAGTACTGATGTCTCCATTGATGCCCACTACCTTGGGGATCAGACTGCACTGAAACCTCCATTGCTGCCCAGTCCTTGGGGAATTAGACTGCACTGACTCCTCAATTGCTGCCCAGTCCTTGGGGGATTAGACTGCACTGACCCCTTCATTGCAATCCAGTCCCTGGGGAATCAGACTGCTATTGCCCCTTCATTGCTGCCCAGTCCCTGGGGGATCAGACTGCACTGACTCCTTCATTGCCGACCAATCTCTGGGTGATCAGACTGCAATGACTCCTTCATTGCTGTCCAGTCCCTGGGGGATCAGACTGCACTGACTCCTTCATTGTTGCCCAGTCCCTGGGGGATCAGACTGCACTGACTCCTTCATTGCTGCCCAGTTCTGGGGGATCAGACTGCACTGACTCCTTCATTGCTGCCCAGTCCCTGGGGGATCAGACTGCACAGGCTCCTTCATTGCAGCTCAATCATTGGGGAATCGGACAGTACAGATGTCTCCATTGATGCCCACTACCTGGGGGATCAGACTGCACTGACTCATTAATTGCTGCTCAGTCACTGGGGATTCAGACTGCATTGATGTCTCCATTCCTGCCCAGTCCCTGGGGGATCAGATTGCACTGAAACCTTCATTGCTGCCCTTTCCTTGGGGAATTAGACTGCACTGACTCCTTCATTGCTGCCCAGTCCCTGGGGGATCTGACTGCACTGACTCCTTCATTGCCGACCAATGCCTGGGTGATCAGACTGCACTGACTCCTTCATTGCTGTCCAGTCCCTGGGGGATCAGACAGTACTGACTCCTTCATTGCTGCCCACTCCCTGGGGAATCAGACTGCACTTACTCCTTCATTGCTGCCCAGTCCCTGGGGGATCAGACTGCACTGACCCCTTCATTGCTGCCCAGTCCCTGGGGGCTGGGACTGCACTTACTCCTTCATTGCTGCTCAGTCACTGGGGAATCAGACTGCACTGAACCCTTCATTGCTGTGCCGTCCTTTGGAGATGCACTGAAGTCTCCATTCCTGTCAGTACCTGGGGGTTTAGACTGCACTGAATCCTTCATTAAAGCTCAGAAACTGTGGAATCAGACTGCATTGACTCCTTCATTGCTGCTCAGTCACTGGTGAATCAGAGTGCACTGACTTCTCCATTCCGGGCCAGTCCCTGGGGGATCAGACTGCACTGACTCCTTCATTGCCGACCAATCTCTGGGTGATCAGACTGCAATGACTCCTTCATTGCTGTCCAGTCCCTGGGGGATCAGACTGCACTGACTCCTTCATTGTTGCCCAGTCCCTGGGGGATCAGACTGCAATGACTCCTTCATTGCCGACCAATCCCTGGGTGATCAGACTGCACTGACTCCTTCATTGCTGTCCAGTCCCTGGGGGATCAGACTGCACTGACTCCTCAATTGCTGCCCAGTCCTTGGGGGATTAGACTGCACTGACGCCTTCATTGCAATCCAGTCCCTGGGGAATCAGACTTCTATTGCCACTTCATTGCTGCCTAGTCCCTGGGGGATCAGACTGCACTGACTCCTTCATTGCCGAACAATCCCTGTGTGATCAGACTGCACTGACTCCTTCATTGCTGTCCAGTCCCTGCGGGATCAGACTGCACTGACTCCTTCATTGCTGCCCACCCCCTGGGGGATCAGACTGCACTGACTCCTTCATTGCCGACCAATCCCTGGGTGATCAGACTGCACTGACTCCTTCATTGCTGTCCAGTCCCTGGGGGATCAGACTGCACTGACTCCTTCATTGCTGCCCACACCCTGGGGGATCAGACTGCACTGACTCCTTTATTGCTGCCCAGTCCCTGGGGGATCAGACTGCACTGACTCCTTCATTGCAGCTCAATCACTGGGGAATCAGACAGTACAGATGTCTCCATTGATGCCCACTCCCTGGGGGATCAGACTGCACTGACTCATTAATTGCTGCTCAGTCACTGGGGATTCAGACTGCATGGTGGATAAGACTGCACTGACCCCTTCATTGCTGCCCAGTCTCTGGGGAATCAGACTGCTATTAGCCCTTCATAGCTGCCACGTCCCTGGGGATGAAACTGCACTGACTCCTTCATTGCTGTCCAGTCCCTGGGGGATCAGACTGCACTGATTCCTTCATTGTTTCCCAGTCCCTGCGGATAAAACGGCATTGAATCCTCTATTGCAGCCCACTCCCTGTGGGATCAGAATGCAGTGATCCCTCCATTGCTGTCCAGTCCCTGAGGGATCAAGCTGCACTGATTCCTTCATTGCTGCCCAGTCCCTGAGGTATCAGACAGCCCAGAAACCTTCATTGATGCCCAGTCCCTGGAGTATCAGGCTGCACTGAAACCTTCATTGCTGCCCAGTACCAGTGGGATCAGACTGCACTGAAACCTTCATTGCTGCCCAGTCCCTGGTGGATCAGACTGCACTGACCCCTTCATTGCTGCCCAGTCCCTGGGGAATCAGAATGCAATTAGCCCTTCATTGCTGCCAAGTCCCTGGGGATGAGACTGCTCTGACTCCTTCATTGCTGCCCAGTCCCTGGGGGATCAGAGGGCACTGACTCCGTCATTGCAGCCCAGTCCCTGGGTGATCAGACTGCACTGATTCCTTCATTGTTTCCCAGTCCCTGGGGATGAGACTGTACTGACTCCTTCATTGCTGCCCAGTCCCTGGGGAATCAGACTGCAATGACTCCTTCATTGCCGGTATTCTCTGGGGGATCAGACTGCATTGACTCCTTCATTGCTGCCCAGTCACTGGTGGATCAGACTGCACTGACTCCTTCATTGCTGCCCAGTCCCCGGGGGATCAGACTGCACTGCACCCTTTATTGCTGCCCAGTCCGTTGGGGATCAGACTGCAGTTACCCATTTATTGCTGCCAGTCCCTGAGGGATCAGATTGCACTGACTCCTTCTTTGCTGCCCAGTCCCTGGGGGATCAGACTGCACTCACTCCGTCATTGTTTCGAGTCCATGGGGAATCAGAATGCAGTGAGCCCTTCATTGCTGCCCAGTCCCTGGGGGATCAGACTGCACTGACTCCTTCATTGCAGCTCAATCACTGGGGAATCAGACAATACTGACGTCTCCATTGATGCCCACTACCTGGGGGATCAGACTGCACTGAAACCTCCATTGCTGCCCAGTCCTTGGGGAATTAGACTGCACTGACTCCTCAATTGCTGCCCAGTCCTTGGGGGATTAGACTGCACTGACCCCTTCATTGCAATCCAGTCCCTGGGGAATCAGACTTCTATTGCCCCTTCATTGCTGCCTAGTCCCTGGGGGATCAGACTGCACTGACTCCTTCATTGCCGACCAATCCCTGGGTGATCAGACTGCACTGACTCCTTCATTGCTGCCCAGTCCCTGGGGGATCAGACTGCACTGACTCCTTCATTGCTGCCCACCCCCTGGGGGATCAGACTGCACTGACTCCTTCATTGCCGACCAATCCCTGGGTGATCAGACTGCACTGACTCCTTCATTGCTGTCCAGTCCCTGGGGGATCAGACTGCACTGACTCCTTCATTGCTGCCCACACCCTGGGGGATCAGACTGCACTGACTCCTTCATTGCTGCCCAGTCCCTGGGGGATCAGACTGCACTGACTCCTTCATTGCAGCTCAATCACTGGTGAATCAGACAGTACAGATGTCTCCATTGATGCCCACTCCCTGGGGGATCAGACTGCACTGACTCATTAATTGCTGCTCAGTCACTGGGGATTCAGACTGCATGGTGGATAAGACTGCACTGACCCCTTCATTGCTGCCCAGTCCCTGGGGAATCAGACTGCTATTAGCCCTTCATAGCTGCCACGTCCCTGGGGATGAAACTGCACTGACTCCTTCATTGCTGTCCAGTCCCTGGGGGATCAGACTGCACTGATTCCTTCATTGTTTCCCAGTCCCTGCGGATAAAACGGCATTGAATCCTCTATTGCAGCCCACTCCCTGTGGGATCAGAATGCAGTGATCCCTCCATTACTGTCCAGTCCCTGAGGGATCAAGCTGCACTGATTCCTTCATTGCTGCCCAGTCCCTGAGGTATCAGACAGCCCAGAAACCTTCATTGATGCCCAGTCCCTGGAGTATCAGGCTGCACTGAAACCTTCATTGCTGCCCAGTACCAGGGGGATCAGACTGCACTGAAACCTTCATTGCTGCCCAGTCCCTGGTGGATCAGACTGCACTGACCCCTTCATTGCTGCCCAGTCCCTGGGGAATCAGAATGCAATTAGCCCTTCATTGCTGCCAAGTCCCTGGGGATGAGACTGCTCTGACTCCTTCATTGCTGCCCAGTCCCTGGGGGATCAGACGGCACTGACTCCGTCATTGCAACCCAGTCCCTGGGTGATCAGACTGCACTGATTCCTTCATTGTTTCCCAGTCCCTGGGGATGAGACTGTACTGACTCTTTCATTGCTGCCCAGTCCCTGGGGAATCAGACTGCAATGACTCCTTCATTGCCGGTATTCTCTGGGGGATCAGACTGCATTGACTCCTTCATTGCTGCCCAGTCCCTGGTGGATCAGACTGCACTGACTCCTTCATTGCTGCCCAGTCCCCGGGGGATCAGACTGCACTGCACCCTTTATTGCTGCCCAGTCCGTTGGGGATCAGACTGCAGTTACCCATTTATTGCTGCCAGTCCCTGAGGGATCAGACTGCACTGACTCCTTCTTTGCTGCCCAGTCCCTGGGGGATCAGACTGCACTCACTCCGTCATTGTTTCGAGTCCATGGGGAATCAGAATGCAGTGAGCCCTTCATTGCTGCCCAGTCCCTGGGGGATCAGACTGCACTGACTCCTTCATTGCAGCTCAATCACTGGGGAATCAGACAGTACTGACGTCTCCATTGATGCCCACTACCTGGGGGATCAGACTGCACTGAAACCTCCATTGCTGCCCAGTCCTTGGGGAATTAGACTGCACTGACTCCTCAATTGCTGCCCAGTCCTTGGGGGATTAGACTGCACTGACCCCTTCATTGAAATCCAGTCCCTGGGGAATCAGACTTCTATTGCCCCTTCATTGCTGCCTAGTCCCTGGGGGATCAGACTGCACTGACTCCTTCATTGCCGAACAATCCCTGGGTGATCAGACTGCACTGACTCCTTCATTGCTGTCCAGTCCCTGGGGGATCAGACTGCACTGACTCCTTCATTGCTGCCCACCCCCTGGGGGATCAGACTGCACTGACTCCTTCATTGCCGACCAATCCCTGGGTGATCAGACTGCACTGACTCCTTCATTGCTGTCCAGTCCCTGGGGGATCAGACTGCACTGACTCCTTCATTGCTGCCCACACCCTGGGGGATCAGACTGCACTGACTCCTTCATTGCTGCCCAGTCCCTGGGGGATCAGACTGCACTGACTCCTTCATTGCAGCTCAATCACTGGGGAATCAGACAGTACCGATGTCTCCATTGATGCCCACTCCCTGGGGGATCAGACTGCACTGACTCATTAATTGCTGCTCAGTCACTGGGGATTCAGACTGCATGGTGGATAGGACTGCACTGACCCCTTCATTGCTGCCCAGTCTCTGGGGAATCAGACTGCTATTAGCCCTTCATAGCTGCCACGTCCCTGGGGATGAAACTGCACTGACTCCTTCATTGCTGTCCAGTCCCTGGGGGATCAGACTGCATTGATTCCTTCATTGTTTCCCAGTCCCTGCGGATAAAACGGCATTGAATCCTCTATTGCAGCCCACTCCCTGTGGGATCAGAATGCAGTGATCCCTCCATTGCTGTCCAGTCCCTGAGGGATCAAGCTGCACTGATTCCTTCATTGCTGCCCAGTCCCTGAGGTATCAGACAGCCCAGAAACCTTCACTGATGCCCAGTCCCTGGAGTATCAGGCTGCACTGAAACCTTCATTGCTGCCCAGTCCCTGGTGGATCAGACTGCACTGACCCCTTCATTGCTGCCCAGTCCCTGGGGAATCAGAATGCAATTAGCCCTTCATTGCTGCCAAGTCCCTGGGGATGAGACTGCACTGACTCCTTCATTGCTGCCAAGTCCCTGGGGGATCAGACGGCACTGACTCCGTCATTGCAGTCCAGTCCCTGGGTGATCAGACTGCACTGATTCCTTCATTGTTTCCCAGTCCCTGGGGATGAGACTGTACTGACTCCTTCATTGCTGCCCAGTCCCTGGGGAATCAGACTGCAATGACTCCTTCATTGCTGGTATTCTCTGGGGGATCAGACTGCATTGACTCCTTCATTGCTGCCCAGTCCCAGGGGGATCAGACTGCACTGACCCATTCATTGCTGCCCAGTCCCTGGGGGATCAGACTGCACTGACCACTTCATTGCTGCCCAGTGCCGGGGGGATCGGATTGCACTGACTCCTTCATTGCTGTTCAGTCACTGGGGAATCAGACTGCCAGGACGTCTCCATTACTGCCCAGTCCCTGGGAGATCAGACTGCACCGAAACCTTCATTGCTGTCCAGTCCTTGTGAGATGAGCCTGCACTGTGTCTCCATTCCTGCTTAGTCCCTGGGGGTTTAGACTGCAGTGAATCCTACATTAATGCTCAGTCACTGGGGAATCAGACTGCATTGACTTCTTCATTGCTGCCCAGTCCTTCGGGGATCAGACTGCACTGATTCCTTCATTGCTGCCCAGTCCCTGGGTGAGCAGACTGCACTGGCTCCTTCATTGCTGCCCAGTCCATGGGGTATCAGACAGCACTGACGCCTTCATTGCTGGCCAGTCCCTGGGGGATCAGACTGCACTGACTCCTTCATTGCTGCCCAGTCCCTGGGGGATGAGATTGCACTGACTCCTTCATTGCTGACAGTCAATGTGAGAACAGTCTGCACTGACTCCTGCATTGCTGCCCAGTCCCTGGATTATGAGATGCACTGACTCCTACATTGCTGCCTTTTCCCCTTGAGACCAGACTGCAGTGATCCCACCATTGCTGTCCAGTTCCGGAGGGATCAGATTGCACTGATTCCTTCATTGCTGCCCAGTCCCTGAGGTATCAGACTGCCCAGACTCCTTCACTGCTGCCGAGTTCTTGGGGTATCAGACTGCACTGACTCCTTCATTGCTGCCCAGTACCAGTGGGATCAGACTGTTTGATTCCTTCATTGCTGCACAGTCCCTGGTGGATCAGACTGCACTGACCCCTTCATTGCTGCCCAGTCCCTGGGGAATCAGACTGCTATTAGCCCTTCATTGCTGCCAAGTCCCTGCGGTTCAAATGGCCCTGAATCCTCTATTGCTGCCCACTCCCTGGGGGATCAGACTGCACTGACTCCTTCATTGCTGCCCAGTCCCTGGGGTATCAGAGTGCATTTACTCCTTAATTGCTGCCCAGTACCAGGGGTATCGGTGTGCACTGACTCCTTCATTGCTGCCCAGTCCCTGGGAAATCAGAATGCAATTAACCCTCCATTGCTGCCCAGTCCCTGGGGGATCAGACTGCACTGACTACTTCATTGCAGCCCAGTCCCAGGGTGATCAGTCTGCACTGACTCCTTCAATGCTGCGCAGTCCCTGGGGGATCAGACTGCACTGAATCCTTCAATGCTGCCCATTCCCTGGGGCATCATACTTCACTGACTCCTTCATTGCTGCCCAGTCACTGCGGATCAGACTGCACTAACCCATTCATTGCTGCCCAGACCCTGGGGAATCAGAATGCTATTACGATTTCATTGCTGCCCAGTCCCTGGGGATGAGACTGTACTGACTCCTTCATTGCTACCCAGCCCCTGGGGAATCAGACTGGAATGACTCCTTCATTGCTGGTATTCTCTGGGGGATCAGACTGCACTGACTCCTTCATTGCTGCCCAGTCCCTGGGGGATGAGATTGCACTGACTCCTTCATTGCTGACAGTCAATGTGAGAACAGTCTGCACTGACTCCTGCATTGCTGCCCAGTCCCTGGATTATGAGATGCACTGACTCCTACATTGCTGCCTTTTCCCCTTGAGACCAGACTGCAGTGATCCCACCATTGCTGTCCAGTCTCTGAGGGATCAGACTGCACTGATTCCTTCATTGCTGCCCAGTCCCTGAGGTATCAGACTGCCCAGACTCCTTCACTGCTGCCGAGTCCTTGGGGTATCAGACTGCACTGACTCCTTCATTGCTGCTCAGTCACTGGGGAATCAGACTGCACTGACGTGTCCATTACTGCCCAGTCCCTGGCAGATCAGACTGCACTGAAACCTTCATTGCTGTCCAGTCCTTGTGAGATGAGCCTGCACTGTTGTCTCCATTCCTGATTAGTCCCTGGGGGTTTAGACTGCAGTGAATTCTACATTAATGCTCAGTCACAGGGGAATCAGACTGCATTGACTTCTTCATTGCTGCCCAGCACCTGGGGGATCAGAGTATACTGATTCCTTCATTGCTGCCCAGTCCCTGGGTGAGCAGACTGCACTGGCTCCTTCATTGCTGCCCAGTCCATGGGGGATCAGACTGCACTGACGCCTTCACTGCTGGCCAGTGCCTGGGGGATCAGACTGCACTGACTCCTTCATTGCTGCCCAGTTCCTGGGGGATGAGATTGCACTGACTCCTTCATTGCTGACAGTCAATGTGAGAACAGTCTGCACTGACTCCTGCATTGCTGCCCAGTCCCTGGATTATGAGATGCACTGACTCCTACATTGCTGCCTTTTCCCCTTGAGGCCAGACTGCAGTGATCCCACCATTGCTGTCCAGTCTCTGAGGGATCAGACAGCACTGATTCCTTCATTGCTGCCCAGTCCCTGAGGTATCAGACTGCCCAGACTCCTTCACTGCTGCCGAGTCCTTGGGGTATCAGACTGCACTGACTCCTTCATTGCTGCCCAGTACCAGTGGGATCAGACTGCTATTAACCCTTCATTGCTGCCCAGTCCCTGGGGGATCAGACTGCACTGACTCTTCATTGCAGACCAGTCCCTGGTTGATCAGACTGCACTGACTCCTTCATTGCTGCCCAGTCCCTGGGGGATCAGACTGCACTGAATCCTTCATTGCTGCCCATTCCCTGGGGCATCAGACTTCACTGACTCCTTCATTGCTGCCCAGTCCCTGGGGTATCAGACTGCACTGACTCCTTCATTGCTGCCCAGGACCAGGGGGATCAGACTGCATTGAAACATTCATTGCTGCCCAGTCCCTGGTGGATAGGACTGCACTGACCCCTTCATTGCTGCCAAGTCCCAGGGATGAGACTGCACTGACTCCTTCATTGCTGCCCGGTCCCTGGGGGAACAGACGGCACTGACTCCGTCATTGCAGCACAGTCCCTGGGTGATCAGACTGCACTGATTCCTAATTGTTTCCCAGTCCCTGCGGATCAAACGGCACTGAATCGACTATTGCTGCCCACTCCCTGGGGGATCAGACTGCACTGACTCCTTCATTGCTGCCCAGTCCCTGGGTGATCAGACTGCACTGACTCCTTCATTGCTGGCCAGTCCCTGGGGGATCAGACTGCACTGACTCCTTCATTGCTGCCCAGTCCCTGGGGTATCAGAGTGCACTGACTCCTTCATTGCTGCCCAGTCCCTGGTGGATCAGACTGCACTGACGCCTTCATTGCTGCCCAGTCCCTGGGAAATCAGACTGCTATTAGCCCTTCATTGCTGCCAAGTCCCTGGGGATGAGACTGCACTGACTCCTTCATTGTTGCCCAGTCCCTGGGGGAACAGACGGCACTGACTCCGTCATTGCAGCACAGTCCCTGGGTGATCAGACTGCACTGATTCCTAATTGTTTCCCAGTCCCTGCGGATCAAACGGCACTGAATCCACTATTGCTGCCCACTCCCTGGGGGATCAGACTGCACTGACTCCTTCATTGCTGCCCACTCCCTGGGGGATCAGACTGCACTGACTCCTTCATTGCTGCCCAGTCCCTGGGTGATCAGACTGCACTGACTCCTTCATTGCTGGCCAGTCCCTGGGGGATCAGAATGCACTGACTCCTTCATTGCTGCCCAGTCCCTGGGGGATCAGAATGCACTGACTCCTTCATTGCTGCCCAGTCCCTGGGGGATCAGACTACAGTGACATTTTCATTGCTGCGCAGTCCCGTAGGGATCGGAATGCACTGACTCTTTCATTGCTGCTCAGTCACTGGGGAATCAGACTGCACTGACGTCTCCATTACTGCCCAGTCCCTGGTCGATCAGACTGCACTGGCCCCGTCATTGCTGCCCAGTCCCTGGGGATGAGACTGTACTGACTCCTTCATTGCTGCCAATTCCCTGGGGCATCAGACTTCACTGACTCCTTCATTGCTGCCCAGTCTCTGCGGATCAGACTGCACTAACACCTTCATTGCTGCCCAGACCCTGGGGAATCAGAATGCTATTACCCCTTCATTGCTGCCCAGTCCCTGGGGATCCGAATGCACTGACTCCTTCATTGCTTCCCAGTCCCTGCGGGATCAGACTGCACTGACTCATTGATTGCTGCCCAGTCCCTGGGGATCAGACTGCACTGACCCCTTCATTGCTGCCCAGTCCCTGGGGGATCAGACTGCACTGAATCCTTCATTGCTGCCCATTCCCTGGGGCATCAGACTTCACTGACTCCTTCATTGCTGCCCAGTCCCTGGGGTATCAGACTGCACTGACTCCTTCATTGCTGCCCAGGACCAGGGGGATCAGACTGCATTGAAACATTCATTGCTGCCCAGTCCCTGGTGGATAGGACTGCACTGACCCCTTCATTGCTGCCAAGTCCCAGGGATGAGACTGCACTGACTCCTTCATTGCTGCCCGGTCCCTGGGGGAACAGACGGCACTGACTCCGTCATTGCAGCACAGTCCCTGGGTGATCAGACTGCACTGATTCCTAATTGTTTCCCAGTCCCTGCGGATCAAACGGCACTGAATCGACTATTGCTGCCCACTCCCTGGGGGATCAGACTGCACTGACTCCTTCATTGCTGCCCAGTCCCTGGGTGATCAGACTGCACTGACTCCTTCATTGCTGGCCAGTCCCTGGGGGATCAGACTGCACTGACTCCTTCATTGCTGCCCAGTCCCTGGGGTATCAGAGTGCACTGACTCCTTCATTGCTGAACAGTCCCTGGTGGATCAGACTGCACTGACGCCTTCATTGCTGCCCAGTCCCTGGGAAATCAGACTGCTATTAGCCCTTCATTGCTGCCAAGTCCCTGGGGATGAGACTGCACTGACGCCTTCATTGCTGCCCAGTCTCTGGGAAATCAGACTGCTATTAGCCGTTCATTGCTGCCAAGTCCCTGGGGATGAGACTGCACTGACTCCTTCATTGTTGCCCAGTCCCTGGGGGAACAGACGGCACTGACTCCGTCATTGCAGCACAGTCCCTGGGTGATCAGACTGCACTGATTCCTAATTGTTTCCCAGTCCCTGCGGATCAAACGGCACTGAATCCACTATTGCTGCCCACTCCCTGGGGGATCAGACTGCACTGACACCTTCATTGCTGCCCACTCCCTGGGGGATCAGACTGCACTGACTCCTTCATTGCTGCCCAGTCCCTGGGTGATCAGACTGCACTGACTCCTTCATTGCTGGCCAGTCCCTGGGGGATCAGAATGCACTGACTCCTTCATTGCTGCCCAGTCCCTGGGGGATCAGAATGCACTGACTCCTTCATTGCTGCCCAGTCCCTGGGGGATCAGACTGCAGTGACATTTTCATTGCTGCGCAGTCCCGTAGGGATCGGAATGCACTGACTCTTTCATTGCTGCTCAGTCACTGGGGAATCAGACTGCACTGACGTCTCCATTACTGCCCAGTCCCTGGTCGATCAGACTGCACTGGCCCCGTCATTGCTGCCCAGTCCCTGGGGGTGAGACTGTACTGACTCCTTCATTGCTGCCAATTCCCTGGGGCATCAGACTTCACTGACTCCTTCATTGCTGCCCAGTCTCTGCGGATCAGACTGCACTAACACCTTCATTGCTGCCCAGACCCTGGGGAATCAGAATGCTATTACCCCTTCATTGCTGCCCAGTCCCTGGGGATCCGAATGCACTGACTCCTTCATTGCTTCCCAGTCCCTGCGGGATCAGACTGCACTGACTCATTGATTGCTGCCCAGTCCCTGGGGATCAGACTGCACTGACCCCTTCATTGCTGCCCAGTCACTGGGGAGCAGACTGCACTGAAACCTTCATTGCTGTCAAGTCCTTGTGTGATGAGCGTGCATTGATGTCTCCATTCCTGCTTAGTCCCTGGGGGTACAGACTGCACTGAATTCTTCCTGAATGCTCAGTCACTGGGGAATCAGACTGCATTGACTTCTTCATTGCTGCCCAGCACCTGGGGGATCAGACTGCATTTATTCCTTGATTGCTGCCCAGTCCCTGGGTGATCAGACTGCACTGTCTCCTTCATTGCTGCCCAGTCTATGGGGGATCAGACAGCACTGACTCCTTCATTGTTGGCCAGTCCCTGGGGGATCAGACTGCACTGACTCCTTCATTGCTGCCCAGTCCCTGGGGGATAAGATTGCACTGACTCCTTCATTGCAGCCAGTCAATGTGAGAACACTCTGCACTGACTCCTGCATTGCAGCCCAGTCCCTGGGGGATGAGATGCACTGACTCCGACATTGCAGCCTATTCCCCTTCAGACCAGACTGCAGTGATCCCACCATTGCTGTCCAGTCCCTGAGGGATCAGACTGCACTGACTCCTTCATTGCTGCCCAGTCCCTGAGGTATCAGACAGCCCAGACTCCTTCATTGCTGCCCAGTACCAGGGGGATCAGACTGCACTAACTCTTTCATTGCTGCCCAGTCCCTGGGGAATCAGATTGCTATTAACCCTTCATTGCTGCCCAGTCCCTGGGGGATCAGACTGCACTGACTCTTCATTGCAGACCAGTCCCTGGATGATCAGACTGCACTGACTCCTTCATTGCTGCCCAGTCCATGGGTTATCAGACAGCACTGACTCATTCATTGCTGCCCAGTCCCTGGGGGATCAGACTGCACTGACCCCTTCATTGCTGCCCAGTGCTGGGGGGATCGGATTGCACTGACTCCTTCATTGCTGCTCAGTCACTGGGGAATCACACTGCACTGACGTCTCCATTACTGCCCAGTCCCAGGGAGATCAGACTGCACTGAAACCTTCATTGCTGTCCAGTGCTTGTGAGATGAGCCTGCACTGTTGTCTCCATTCCTGCTTAGTCCCTGGGGGTTTCGACTGCAGTGAATCCTACATTAATGCTCAGTCACAGGGGAATCAGACTGCATTGACATCTTCATTGCTGCCCAGTCCCTGGGTGAGCAGACTGCACTGGCTCCTTCATTGCTGCCCAGTCCATGGGGTATCAGACAGCACTGACGCCTTCATTGCTGGCCAGTCCCTGGGGGATCAGACTGCACTGACTCCTTCATTGCTGCCCAGTCCCTGGGGGATGAGATTGCACTGACTCCTTCATTGCTGACAGTCAATGTGAGAACAGTCTGCACTGACTCCTGCATTGCTGCCCAGTCCCTGGATTATGAGATGCACTGACTCCTACATTGCTGCCTTTTCCCCTTGAGACCAGACTTCAGTGATCCCACCATTGCTGTCCAGTCCCTGAGGGATCAGATTGCACTGATTCCTTCATTGCTGCCCAGTCCCTGAGGTATCAGACTGCCCAGACTCCTTCACTGCTGCCGAGTCCTTGGGGTATCAGACTGCACTGACTCATTCATTGCTGCCCAGTACCAGAGGGATCAGACTGTTTGATTCCTTCATTGCTGCCCAGTCCCTGGTGGATCAGACTGCACTGACCCGTTCATTGCTGCCCAGTCCCTGGGGAATCAGACTGCTATTAGCCCTTCATTGCTGCCAAGTCCCTGCGGATCAAATGGCACTGAATCCTCTATTGCTGCCCACTCCTTGGGGGTTCAGACTGCACTGACTCATTCATTGCTGCCCAGTCCCTGGGGTATCAGAGTGCATTGACTCCTTCATTGCTGCCCAGTCCCTGGGAAATCAGAATGCTATTAACCCTCCATTGCTGCCCAGTACCTGGGGGATCAGACTGCACTGACTACTTCATTGCAGCCCAGTCCCTGGGTGATCAGACTGCACTGACTCCTTCAATGCTGCGCAGTCCCTGGGGGAACAGACTGCACTGAAACCTTCAATGCTGCCCATTCCCTGGGGCATCATACTTCACTGACTCCTTCACTGCTGCCCAGTCACTGCGGATCAGACTGCACTAACCCATTCATTGCTGCCCAGACCCTGGGGAATCAGAATGCTATTACGATTTCATTGCTGCCCAGTCCCTGGGGATGAGACTGTACTGACTCCTTCATTGCTGCCCAGTTCCTGGGGGATCAAACTGCACTGACTCATTCATTGCTGCCCAGTCCCTGGGGGATCAGACTGCACTGACCCCTTCATTGCTGCCCAGTGCTGGGGGGATCGGAGTGCACTGACTCCTTCATTGCTGCTCAGTCACTGGGGAATCAGACTGCACTGACGTCTCCATTACTGCCCAGTCCCTGGCAGATCAGACTGCATTGAAACCTTCATTGCTGTCCAGTCTTTGTGAGATGAGCCTGCACTGTTGTCTCCATTCCTGAATAGTCCCTGGGGGTTTAGACTGCAGTGAATCCTACATTAATGCTCAGTCACAGGGGAATCAGACTGCATTGACTTCTTCATTGCTGCCCAGTACCTGGGGGATCAGACTGCATTTATTCCTTGATTGCTGCCCAGTCCCTGGGTGATCAGACTGCACTGGCTCCTTCAATGCTGCCCAGTCTAAGGGGGATCAGACAGCACTGACTCCTTCATTGTTGGCCAGTCCCTGGGGGATCAGACTGCACTTACTCCTTCATTGCTGCCCAGTCCCTGGGGGATAAGATTGCACTGACTCCTTCATTGCAGCCAGTCAATGTGTGACCACTTTGCACTGACTCCTGCATTGCTGCCCAGTCCCTGGGGGATGAGATGCACTGACTCCGACATGGCTGCCTATTCCCCTTGAGACCAGACTGCAGTGATCCCACCATTGCTGTCCAGTCCCTGAGGGATCAGACTGCACTGACTCCTTCATTGCTGCCCAGTCCCTGGGGAATCAGACTGCTATTAACCCTTCATTGCTGCCCAGTCCCTGGGGGATCAGACTGCACTGACTCTTCATTGCAGACCAGTCCCTGGGTGATCAGACTGCACTGACTCCTTCATTGCTGCCCAGTCCCTGGGGGATCAGAATGCACTGACTCCTTCATTGCTGCCCAGTCCCTGGGGGATCAGACTGCAGTGACATTTTCATTGCTGCGCAGTCCCGTAGGGATTGGAATGCACTGACTCTTTCATTGCTGCTCAGTCACTGGGGAATCAGACTGCACTGACGTCTCCATTACTGCCCAGTCCCTGGTCGATCAGACTGCACTGGCCCCGTCATTGCTGCCCAGTCCCTGGGGGTGAGACTGTACTGACTCCTTCATTGCTGCCAATTCCCTGGGGCATCAGACTTCACTGACTCCTTCATTGCTGCCCAGTCTCTGCGGATCAGACTGCACTAACACCTTCATTGCTGCCCAGACCCTGGGGAATCAGAATGCTATTACCCCTTCATTGCTGCCCAGTCCCTGGGGATCCGAATGCACTGACTCCTTCATTGCTTCCCAGTCCCTGCGGGATCAGACTGCACTGACTCATTGATTGCTGCCCAGTCCCTGGGGATCAGACTGCACTGACCCCTTCATTGCTGCCCAGTCACTGGGGAGCAGACTGCACTGAAACCTTCATTGCTGTCAAGTCCTTGTGTGATGAGCGTGCATTGATGTCTCCATTCCTGCTTAGTCCCTGGGGGTACAGACTGCACTGAATTCTTCCTGAATGCTCAGTCACTGGGGAATCAGACTGCATTGACTTCTTCATTGCTGCCCAGCACCTGGGGGATCAGACTGCATTTATTCCTTGATTGCTGCCCAGTCCCTGGGTGATCAGACTGCACTGTCTCCTTCATTGCTGCCCAGTCTATGGGGGATCAGACAGCACTGACTCCTTCATTGTTGGCCAGTCCCTGGGGGATCAGACTGCACTGACTCCTTCATTGCTGCCCAGTCCCTGGGGGATAAGATTGCACTGACTCCTTCATTGCAGCCAGTCAATGTGAGAACACTCTGCACTGACTCCTGCATTGCAGCCCAGTCCCTGGGGGATGAGATGCACTGACTCCGACATTGCAGCCTATTCCCCTTCAGACCAGACTGCAGTGATCCCACCATTGCTGTCCAGTCCCTGAGGGATCAGACTGCACTGACTCCTTCATTGCTGCCCAGTCCCTGAGGTATCAGACAGCCCAGACTCCTTCATTGCTGCCCAGTACCAGGGGGATCAGACTGCACTAACTCTTTCATTGCTGCCCAGTCCCTGGGGAATCAGACTGCTATTAACCCTTCATTGCTGCCCAGTCCCTGGGGGATCAGACTGCACTGACTCTTCATTGCAGACCAGTCCCTGGATGATCAGACTGCACTGACTCCTTCATTGCTGCCCAGTCCATGGGTTATCAGACAGCACTGACTCATTCATTGCTGCCCAGTCCCTGGGGGATCAGACTGCACTGACCCCTTCATTGCTGCCCAGTGCTGGGGGGATCGGATTGCACTGACTCCTTCATTGCTGCTCAGTCACTGGGGAATCACACTGCACTGACGTCTCCATTACTGCCCAGTCCCAGGGAGATCAGACTGCACTGAAACCTTCATTGCTGTCCAGTGCTTGTGAGATGAGCCTGCACTGTTGTCTCCATTCCTGCTTAGTCCCTGGGGGTTTCGACTGCAGTGAATCCTACATTAATGCTCAGTCACAGGGGAATCAGACTGCATTGACATCTTCATTGCTGCCCAGTCCCTGGGTGAGCAGACTGCACTGGCTCCTTCATTGCTGCCCAGTCCATGGGGTATCAGACAGCACTGACGCCTTCATTGCTGGCCAGTCCCTGGGGGATCAGACTGCACTGACTCCTTCATTGCTGCCCAGTCCCTGGGGGATGAGATTGCACTGACTCCTTCATTGCTGACAGTCAATGTGAGAACAGTCTGCACTGACTCCTGCATTGCTGCCCAGTCCCTGGATTATGAGATGCACTGACTCCTACATTGCTGCCTTTTCCCCTTGAGACCAGACTTCAGTGATCCCACCATTGCTGTCCAGTCCCTGAGGGATCAGATTGCACTGATTCCTTCATTGCTGCCCAGTCCCTGAGGTATCAGACTGCCCAGACTCCTTCACTGCTGCCGAGTCCTTGGGGTATCAGACTGCACTGACTCATTCATTGCTGCCCAGTACCAGAGGGATCAGACTGTTTGATTCCTTCATTGCTGCCCAGTCCCTGGTGGATCAGACTGCACTGACCCGTTCATTGCTGCCCAGTCCCTGGGGAATCAGACTGCTATTAGCCCTTCATTGCTGCCAAGTCCCTGCGGATCAAATGGCACTGAATCCTCTATTGCTGCCCACTCCTTGGGGGTTCAGACTGCACTGACTCATTCATTGCTGCCCAGTCCCTGGGGTATCAGAGTGCATTGACTCCTTCATTGCTGCCCAGTCCCTGGGAAATCAGAATGCTATTAACCCTCCATTGCTGCCCAGTACCTGGGGGATCAGACTGCACTGACTACTTCATTGCAGCCCAGTCCCTGGGTGATCAGACTGCACTGACTCCTTCAATGCTGCGCAGTCCCTGGGGGAACAGACTGCACTGAAACCTTCAATGCTGCCCATTCCCTGGGGCATCATACTTCACTGACTCCTTCATTGCTGCCCAGTCACTGCGGATCAGACTGCACTAACCCATTCATTGCTGCCCAGACCCTGGGGAATCAGAATGCTATTACGATTTCATTGCTGCCCAGTCCCTGGGGATGAGACTGTACTGACTCCTTCATTGCTGCCCAGTCCCTGGGGAATCAGACTGCAATGACTCCTTCATTGCTGGTATTCTCTGGGGGATCAGACTGCATTGACTCCTTCATTGCTGCCCAGTTCCTGGGGGATCAAACTGCACTGACTCATTCATTGCTGCCCAGTCCCTGGGGGATCAGACTGCACTGACCCCTTCATTGCTGCCCAGTGCTGGGGGGATCGGATTGCACTGACTCCTTCATTGCTGCTCAGTCACTGGGGAATCAGACTGCACTGACGTCTCCATTACTGCCCAGTCCCTGGCAGATCAGACTGCATTGAAACATTCATTGCTGTCCAGTCTTTGTGAGATGAGCCTGCACTGTTGTCTCCATTCCTGATTAGTCCCTGGGGGTTTAGACTGCAGTGAATCCTACATTAATGCTCAGTCACAGGGGAATCAGACTGCATTGACTTCTTCATTGCTGCCCAGTACCTGGGGGATCAGACTGCATTTATTCCTTGATTGCTGCCCAGTCCCTGGGTGATCAGACTGCACTGGCTCCTTCAATGCTGCCCAGTCTAAGGGGGATCAGACAGCACTGACTCCTTCATTGTTGGCCAGTCCCTGGGGGATCAGACTGCACTTACTCCTTCATTGCTGCCCAGTCCCTGGGGGATAAGATTGCACTGACTCCTTCATTGCAGCCAGTCAATGTGAGACCACTCTGCACTGACTCCTGCATTGCTGCCCAGTCCCTGGGGGATGAGATGCACTGACTCCGACATGGCTGCCTATTCCCCTTGAGACCAGACTGCAGTGATCCCACCATTGCTGTCCAGTCCCTGAGGGATCAGACTGCACTGACTCCTTCATTGCTGCCCAGTCCCTGGGGAATCAGACTGCTATTAACCCTTCATTGCTGCCCAGTTCCTGGGGGATCAGACTGCACTGACTCTTCATTGCAGACCAGTCCCTGGGTGATCAGACTGCACTGACTCCTTCATTGCTGCCCAGTCCCTGGGGGATCAGACTGCACTGAATCCTTCATTGCTGCCCATTCCCTGGGGCATCAGACTTCACTGAATCCTTCATTGCTGCCCAGTCTCTGCTGATCAGACTGCACTGACCCCTTCATTGCTGCCCAGACCCTGGGGAATCAGAATGCTATTACCCCTTCATTGCTGCCCAGTCCATGGCATTGAGCCTGCACTGAATCCTTCGTTGCTGACCAGCCCCTGGGTGATCAGACTGCAATGACTCCACCATTGCTGCCCAGGCCCTGGGGGATCAGACTGCAATGACTCATTGATTGCGGCCCAGTTCCTGGGGATCAGACTGCACTGACCCCTTCATTGCTGCCCAGTACCAGGGGTATCAGACTGCTCTGACTCCTTCATTGCTGCCCAGTCCCTGGGAAATCAGAATGCTATTAACCCTCCATTGCTGCCCAGTCCCTGGGGGATCAGTCTGCACTGACTCCTTCAATGCTGCGCAGTCCCTGGGGTTTCAGACTGCACTGAATCCTTCAATGCTGCCCATTCCCTGGTGCATCAGAGTTCACTGACTCCTTCATTGCAGCCCAGTCTCTGCGGATCAGACTGCACTAACCCATTCATTGCTGCCCAGAACCTGGGGAATCAGAATGCTATTACCCCTTCATTGCTGCCCAGTCCCTGGGGATGAGCCTGCACTGACTCCTTCATTGCTTCCCAGTCCCTGCGGGATCAGACTGCACTGACTCATTGATTGCTGCTCAGTCCCTGGGGATCCGACTGCACTGACCCCTTCATTGCTGCCCTGTGCCGGGGGGATCGGATTGCACTGACTCCTTTATTGCTGCTCAGTCACTGGGGAATCAGACTGCACTGACGTCTCCATTACTGCCCTGTCCCTGGGAGATCAGACTGCACTGAAACCTTCATTGCTGTCAAGTCCTTGTGAGATGAGCGTGCATTGATTTCTCCATTCCTGCTCAGTCCCTGGGGGTTTAGACTGCACTGAATCCATCCTGAATGCGCAGTCACTGGGGAATTAGACTGCATTGACTTCTTCATTGCTGCCCAGTACCTGGGGGATCAGACTACATTTATTCCTTGATTGCTGCCCAGTCCCTGGGTGATCAGACTGCACTGTCTCCTTCATTGCTGCCCAGTCTATGGGGGATCAGACAGCACTGACTCCTTCATTGTTGGCCAGTCCCTGGGGGATCAGACTGCACTGACTCCTTCATTGCTGCCCAGTCCCTGAGGGATAAGATTGCATTGACTCCTTCATTGCAGCCAGTCAATGTGAGAACAATCTGCACTGACTCCTGCATTGCTGCCCAGTCCCTGGGGGATGAGATGCACTGACTCCGACAATGCTGCCTATTCCCCTTCAGACCAGACTGCAGTGATCCCACCATTGCTGTCCAGTCCCTGAGGGATCAGACTGCACTGACTCCTTCATTGCTGCCCAGTCCCTGAGGTATCAGACAGCCCAGACACCTTCATTGCTGCCCAGTACCAGGGGGATCAGACTGCACTAACTCTTTCATTGCTGCCCAGTCCCTGGGGAATCAGACTGCTATTAACCCTTCATTGCTGCCCAGTCCCTGGGGGATCAGACTGCACTGACTCTTCATTGCAGACCAGTCCCTGGGTGATCAGACTGCACTGGCCCCTTCATTGCAGCCCAGTCCCTGGGGAATCAGAATGCTATTACCATTTCATTGCTGCCCAGACCCTGGGGGTGAGACTGTACTGACTCCTTCATTGCTGCCCATTCCCTGGGGCATCAGACTTCACTGAATCCTTCATTGCTGCCCAGTCTCTGCGGATCAGACTGCACTAACCCCTTCATTGCTGCCCAGACCCTGGGGAATCAGAATGCTATTACCCCTTCATTGCTGCCCAGTCTTTGGGGATGAGCCTGCACTGAGTCCTTCATTGCTTCCCAGTCCCTGCGGGATCAGACTGCACTGACTCATTGATTGCTGCCCAGTCCCTGGGGATCAGACTGCACTGACCCCTTCATTGCTGCCCAGTCCCTGGGGATCAGACTGCACTGACCACTTCATTGCTGCCCTGTGCCGGGGGGCTCGGATTGCACTGACTCCTTCATTGCTGCTCAGTCACTGGTGAATCAGACTGCACTGACGTCTCCATTACTGCCCAGTCCCTGGGAGATCAGACTGCACTGAAACCTTCATTGCTGTCCAGTCCTTGTGAGATGAGCCTGCACTGATGTCTCCATTCCTGCTCAGTCCCTGGGGGTTTAGACTGCATTGAGTCCTTCCTTAATGCTCAGTCACTGGGGAATCAGACTGCATTGACTTCTTCATGGCTGCCCACTCCCTGGGGGATCAGACTTCATTTATTCCTTCATTGCTGCCCAGTCCCTGGGTGATCAGACTGCACTGAATCCTTCATTGCTGGCGAGTCCCTGGGGGATCAGACTGCACTGACTCCTTCATTGCTGCCCAGTCCCTGGGGTATCAGACTGCACTGACTCCTTCAGTGCTGCCCAGGACCAGGGGGATCAGACTGCATTGAAACATTCATTGCTGCCCAGTCCCTGGTGGATCGGACTGCACTGACCCCTTCATTGCTGCCCAGTCCCTGGGAAATCAGACTGCTATTAGCCGTTCATTGCTGCCAAGTCCCTGGGATGAGACTGCATTGACTCCTTCATTGCTGCCCGGTCCCTGGGGGAACAGACGGCACTGACTCCGTCATTGCAGCACAGTCCCTGGGTGATCAGACTGCACTGATTCCTAATTGTTTCCCAGTCCCTGCGGATCAAACGGCGCTGAATCGACTATTGCTGCCCACTCCCTGGGGGATCAGACTGCACTGACTCCTTCATTGCTGCCCAGTCCCTGGGTGATCAGACTGCACTGACTCCTTCATTGCTGGCCAGTCCCTGGGGGATCAGACTGCACTGACTCCTTCATTGCTGCCCAGTCCCTGGGGTATCAGACTGCACGGACTCCTTCATTGCTGCCCAGTCCCTGGTGGATCAGACTGCACTGACGCCTTCATTGCTGCCCAGTCTCTGGGAAATCAGACTGCTATTAGCCCTTCATTGCTGCCAAGTCCCTGGGGATGAGACTGCGCTGACTCCTTCATTGTTGCCCAGTCCCTGGGGGAACAGACGGCACTGACTCCGTCATTGCAGCACAGTCCCTGGGTGATCAGACTGCACTGATTCCTAATTGTTTCCCAGTCCCTGCGGATCAAACGGCACTGAATCCACTATTGCTGCCCACTCCCTGGGGGATCAGACTGCGCTGACTCCTTCATTGCTGCCCAGTCCCTGGGAGATCAGACTGCACTGACTCCTTCATTGCTGGCCGGTCCCTGGGGGATCAGACTGCACTGACTCCTTCAATGCTGCCCAGTCCCTGGGGGATCAGAATGCACTGACTCCTTCATTGCTGCCCAGTCCCTGGGGGATCAGACTGCACTGACATTTTCATTGCTGCGCAGTCCCGTAGGGATCGGAATGCACTGACTCTTTCATTGCTGCTCAGTCACTGGGGAATCAGACTGCACTGACGTCTCCATTACTGCCCAGTCCCTGGTCGATCAGACTGCACTGGCCCCGTCATTGCAGCCCAGTCCCTGGGGAATCAGAATGCTATTACCATTTCATTGCTGCCCAGTCCCTGGGGGTGAGACTGTACTGACTCCTTCATTGCTGCCAATTCCCTGGGGCATCAGACTTCACTGACTCCTTCATTGCTGCCCAGTCTCTGCGGATCAGACTGCACTAACACCTTCATTGCTGCCCAGACCCTGGGGAATCAGAATGCTATTACCCCTTCATTGCTGCCCAGTCCCTGGGGATGAGCCTGCACTGACTCCTTCATTGCTTCCCAGTCCCTGCGGGATCAGACTGCACTGACTCATTGATTGCTGCCCGGTCCCTGGGGATCAGACTGCACTGACCCCTTCATTGCTGCCCAGTCACTGGGGAGCAGACTGCACTGAAACCTTCATTGCTGTCAAGTCCTTGTGAGATGAGCGTGCATTGATGTCTCCATTCCTGCTCAGTCCCTGGGGGTATAGACTGCACTGAATCCTTCCTGAATGCTCAGTCACTGGGGAATCAGACTGCATTGACTTCTTCATTGCTGCCCAGTACCTGGGGGATCAGACTGCATTTATTCCTTGATTGCTGCCCAGTCCCTGGGTGATCAGACTGCACTGTCTCCTTCATTGCTGCCCAGTCTATGGGGGATCAGACAGCACTGACTCCTTCATTGTTGGCCAGTCCCTGGGGGATCAGACTGCACTGACTCCTTCATTGCTGCCCAGTCCCTGGGGGATAAGATTGCACTGACTCCTTCATTGCAGCCAGTCAATGTGAGAACACTCTGCACTGACTCCTGCATTGCAGCCCAGTCCCTGGGGGATGAGATGCACTGACTCCGACATTGCAGCCTATTCCCCTTCAGACCAGACTGCAGTGATCCCACCATTGCTGTCCAGTCCCTGAGGGATCAGACTGCACTGACTCCTTCATTGCTGCCCAGTCCCTGAGGTATCAGACAGCCCAGACTCCTTCATTGCTGCCCAGTACCAGGGGGATCAGACTGCACTAACTCTTTCATTGCTGCCCAGTCCCTGGGGAATCAGACTGCTATTAACTCTTCATTGCTGCCCAGTCCCTGGGGGATCAGACTGCACTGACTCTTCATTGCAGACCAGTCCCTGGGTGATCAGACTGCACTGACTCCTTCATTGCTGCCCAGTCCCTGGGGGATCAGACTGCACTGAATCCTTCATTGCTGCCCATTCCCTGGGGCATCAGACTTCACTGAATCCTTCATTGCTGCCCAGTCTCTGCTGATCAGACTGCACTGACCCCTACATTGCTGCCCAGACCCTGGGGAATCAGAATGCTATTACCCCTTCATTGCTGCCCAGTCCATGGCATTGAGCCTGCACTGAATCCTTCATTGCTGACCAGCCCCTGGGTGATCAGACTGCAATGACTCCACCATTGCTGCCCAGGCCCTGGGGGATCAGAATGCAATGACTCATTGATTGCTGCCCAGTTCCTGGGGATCAGACTGCACTGACCCCTTCATTGCTGCCCTGTGCCGGGGGGATCGGATTGCAATGACTCCTTCATTGCTGCTCAGTCACTGGGAAATCAGACTGCACTGACGTCTCCTTTACTGCCCAGTAACTGGGAGATCAAACTGCACTGACTCCTTCATTGCTGTCCAGTCCTTGAAAGATGAGCCTGCACTGATGTCTCCATTCCTGCTCAGTCCCTGGGGGTTTAGACTGCACTGAGTCCTTCCCTAATGCTCAGTCACTGGGGAATCAGACTGCATTGACTTCTTCATGGCTGCACACTCCCTGGGGGATCAGACTTCATTTATTCCGTCATTGCTGCCCAGTCCCTGGGTGATCAGACTGCACTGACTCCTTCATTGCTGGCCACTCCCTGGGGGATCAGACTGCACTGACTCCTTCATTGCTGCCCAGTCCCAGGGGTATCAGACTGCACTGACTCCTTCATTGCTGCCCAGTTCCTGGGGGATCAGACTGCACTGACTCATTCATTGCTGCCCAGTCCCTGGGGGATCAGACTGCACTGACCCCTTCATTGCTGCCCAGTGCTGGGGGGATCGGATTGCACTGACTCCTTCATTGCTGCTCAGTCACTGGGGAATCACACTGCACTGACGTCTCCATTACTGCCCAGTCCCAGGGAGATCAGACTGCACTGAAACCTTCATTGCTGTCCAGTCCTTGTGAGATGAGCCTGCACTGTTGTCTCCATTCCTGCTTAGTCCCTGGGGGTTTCGACTGCAGTGAATCCTACATTAATGCTCAGTCACAGGGGAATCAGACTGCATTGACATCTTCATTGCTGCCCAGTCCCTGGGTGAGCAGACTGCACTGGCTCCTTCATTGCTGCCCAGTCCATGGGGTATCAGACAGCACTGACGCCTTCATTGCTGGCCAGTCCCTGGGGGATCAGACTGCACTGACTCCTTCATTGCTGCCCAGTCCCTGGGGGATGAGATTGCACTGACTCCTTCATTGCTGACAGTCAATGTGAGAACAGTCTGCACTGACTCCTGCATTGCTGCCCAGTCCCTGGATTATGAGATGCACTGACTCCTACATTGCTGCCTTTTCCCCTTGAGACCAGACTTCAGTGATCCCACCATTGCTGTCCAGTCCCTGAGGGATCAGATTGCACTGATTCCTTCATTGCTGCCAAGTCCCTGAGGTATCAGACTGCCCAGACTCCTTCACTGCTGCCGAGTCCTTGGGGTGTCAGACTGCACTGACTCATTCATTGCTGCCCAGTACCAGAGGGATCAGACTGTTTGATTCCTTCATTGCTGCCCAGTCCCTGGTGGATCAGACTGCACTGACCCGTTCATTGCTGCCCAGTCCCTGGGGAATCAGACTGCTATTAGCCCTTCATTGCTGCCAAGTCCCTGCGGATCAAATGGCACTGAATCCTCTATTGCTGCCCACTCCTTGGGGGTTCAGACTGCACTGACTCATTCATTGCTGCCCAGTCCCTCGGGTATCAGAGTGCATTGACTCCTTCATTGCTGCCCAGTCCCTGGGAAATCAGAATGCTATTAACCCTCCATTGCTGCCCAGTACCTGGGGGATCAGACTGCACTGACTACTTCATTGCAGCCCAGTCCCTGGGTGATCAGACTGCACTGACTCATTCATTGCTGCCCAGTCCCTGGGGTATCAAATGGCATTGAATCCTCTATTGCTGCCCACTCCCTGGGTGATCAGACTGCACTGACTCCTTCATTGCTGCCCAGTCCCTGGGGATGAGACTTTACTGACTCCTTCATTGCTGCCCAGTCCCTGGGGAATCAGACTGCAATGACTCCTTCATTGCTGGTATTCTCTGGGGGATCAGACTGCATTGACTCCTTCATTGCTGCCCAGTTCCTGGGGGATCAGACTGCACTGACTCATTCATTGCTGCCCAGTCCCTGGGGGATCAGACTGCACTGACCCCTTCATTGCTGCCCAGTGCTGGGGGGATCGGATTGCACTGACTCCTTCATTGCTGCTCAGTCACTGGGGAATCACACTGCACTGACGTCTCCATTACTGCCCAGTCCCAGGGAGATCAGACTGCACTGAAACCTTCATTGCTGTCCAGTCCTTGTGAGATGAGCCTGCACTGTTGTCTCCATTCCTGCTTAGTCCCTGGGGGTTTCGACTGCAGTGAATCCTACATTAATGCTCAGTCACAGGGGAATCAGACTGCATTGACATCTTCATTGCTGCCCAGTCCCTGGGTGAGCAGACTGCACTGGCTCCTTCATTGCTGCCCAGTCCATGGGGTATCAGACAGCATTGACGCCTTCATTACTGGCCAGTCCCTGGGGGATCAGACTGCACTGACTCCTTCATTGCTGCCCAGTCCCTGGGGGATGAGATTGCACTGACTCCTTCATTGCTGACAGTCAATGTGAGAACAGTCTGCACTGACTCCTGCATTGCTGCCCAGTCCCTGGATTATGAGATGCACTGACTCCTACATTGCTGCCTTTTCCCCTTGAGACCAGACTTCAGTGATCCCACCATTGCTGTCCAGTCCCTGAGGGATCAGATTGCACTGATTCCTTCATTGCTGCCAAGTCCCTGAGGTATCAGACTGCCCAGACTCCTTCACTGCTGCCGAGTCCTTGGGGTGTCAGACTGCACTGACTCATTCATTGCTGCCCAGTACCAGAGGGATCAGACTGTTTGATTCCTTCATTGCTGCCCAGTCCCTGGTGGATCAGACTGCACTGACCCGTTCATTGCTGCCCAGTCCCTGGGGAATCAGACTGCTATTAGCCCTTCATTGCTGCCAAGTCCCTGCGGATCAAATGGCACTGAATCCTCTATTGCTGCCCACTCCTTGGGGGTTCAGACTGCACTGACTCATTCATTGCTGCCCAGTCCCTGGGGTATCAGAGTGCATTGACTCCTTCATTGCTGCCCAGTCCCTGGGAAATCAGAATGCTATTAACCCTCCATTGCTGCCCAGTACCTGGGGGATCAGACTGCACTGACTACTTCATTGCAGCCCAGTCCCTGGGTGATCAGACTGCACTGACTCATTCATTGCTGCCCAGTCCCTGGGGTATCAAATGGCATTGAATCCTCTATTGCTGCCCACTCCCTGGGTGATCAGACTGCACTGACTCCTTCATTGCTGCCCAGTCCCTGGGGATGAGACTTTACTGACTCCTTCATTGCTGGCCAGTCCCTGGGGAATCAGACTGCAATGACTCCTTCATTGCTGGTATTCTCTGGGGGATCAGACTGCATTGACTCCTTCATTGCTGCCCAGTTCCTGGGGGATCAGACTGTTCTGTCGAAGGGTCATGAGGACTCGAAACGTCAACTCTTTTCTTCTCCGCCGATGCTGCCAGACCTGCTGAGTTTTTCCAGGTAATTCTGTTTTTGTTCATTTATTCCTTCATTGCTGCCCAGTCCCTGGGTGATCAGACTGCACTGAATCCTTCATTGCTGGCGAGTCCCTGGGGGATCAGACTGCACTGACTCCTTCATTGCTGCCCAGTCCCTGGGGTATCAGACTGCATTGAAACATTCATTGCTGCCCAGTCCCTGGTGGATCGGACTGCACTGACCCCTTCATTGCTGCCCAGTCCCTGGGATGAGACTGCATTGACTCCTTCATTGCTGCCCGGTCCCTGGGGGAACAGACGGCACTGACTCCGTCATTGCAGCACAGTCCCTGGGTGATCAGACTGCACTGATTCCTAATTGTTTCCCAGTCCCTGCGGATCAAACGGCGCTGAATCGACTATTGCTGCCCACTCCCTGGGGGATCAGACTGCACTGACTCCTTCATTGCTGCCCAGTCCCTGGGTGATCAGACTGCACTGACTCCTTCATTGCTGGCTAGTCCCTGGGGGATCAGACTGCACTGACTCCTTCATTGCTGCCCAGTCCCTGGGGTATCAGACTGCACGGACTCCTTCATTGCTGCCCAGTCCCTGGTGGATCAGACTGCACTGACGCCTTCATTGCTGCCCAGTCTCTGGGAAATCAGACTGCTATTAGCCCTTCATTGCTGCCAAGTCCCTGGGGATGAGACTGCGCTGACTCCTTCATTGTTGCCCAGTCCCTGGGGGAACAGACGGCACTGACTCCGTCATTGCAGCACAGTCCCTGGGTGATCAGACTGCACTGATTCCTAATTGTTTCCCAGTCCCTGCGGATCAAACGGCACTGAATCCACTATTGCTGCCCACTCCCTGGGGGATCAGACTGCGCTGACTCCTTCATTGCTGCCCAGTCCCTGGGAGATCAGACTGCACTGACTCCTTCATTGCTGGCCAGTCCCTGGGGGATCAGACTGCACTGACTCCTTCAATGCTGCCCAGTCCCTGGGGGATCAGAATGCACTGACTCCTTCATTGCTGCCCAGTCCCTGGGGGATCAGACTGCACTGACATTTTCATTGCTGCGCAGTCCCGTAGGGATCGGAATGCACTGACTCTTTCATTGCTGCTCAGTCACTGGGGAATCAGACTGCACTGACGTCTCCATTACTGCCCAGTCCCTGGTCGATCAGACTGCACTGGCCCCGTCATTGCAGCCCAGTCCCTGGGGAATCAGAATGCTATTACCATTTCATTGCTGCCCAGTCCCTGGGGGTGAGACTGTACTGACTCCTTCATTGCTGCCAATTCCCTGGGGCATCAGACTTCACTGACTCCTTCATTGCTGCCCAGTCTCTGCGGATCAGACTGCACTAACACCTTCATTGCTGCCCAGACCCTGGGGAATCAGAATGCTATTACCCCTTCATTGCTGCCCAGTCCCTGGGGATGAGCCTGCACTGACTCCTTCATTGCTTCCCAGTCCCTGCGGGATCAGACTGCACTGACTCATTGATTGCTGCCCAGTCCCTGGGGATCAGACTGCACTGACCCCTTCATTGCTGCCCAGTCACTGGGGAGCAGACTGCACTGAAACCTTCATTGCTGTCAAGTCCTTGTGAGATGAGCGTGCATTGATGTCTCCATTCCTGCTCAGTCCCTGGGGGTATAGACTGCACTGAATCCTTCCTGAATGCTCAGTCACTGGGGAATCAGACTGCATTGACTTCTTCATTGCTGCCCAGTACCTGGGGGATCAGACTGCATTTATTCCTTGATTGCTGCCCAGTCCCTGGGTGATCAGACTGCACTGTCTCCTTCATTGCTGCCCAGTCTATGGGGGATCAGACAGCACTGACTCCTTCATTGTTGGCCAGTCCCTGGGGGATCAGACTGCACTGACTCCTTCATTGCTGCCCAGTCCCTGGGGGATAAGATTGCACTGACTCCTTCATTGCAGCCAGTCAATGTGAGAACACTCTGCACTGACTCCTGCATTGCAGCCCAGTCCCTGGGGGATGAGATGCACTGACTCCGACATTGCAGCCTATTCCCCTTCAGACCAGACTGCAGTGATCCCACCATTGCTGTCCAGTCCCTGAGGGATCAGACTGCACTGACTCCTTCATTGCTGCCCAGTCCCTGAGGTATCAGACAGCCCAGACTCCTTCATTGCTGCCCAGTACCAGGGGGATCAGACTGCACTAACTCTTTCATTGCTGCCCAGTCCCTGGGGAATCAGACTGCTATTAACCCTTCATTGCTGCCCAGTCCCTGGGGGATCAGACTGCACTGACTCTTCATTGCAGACCAGTCCCTGGGTGATCAGACTGCACTGACTCCTTCATTGCTGCCCAGTCCCTGGGGGATCAGACTGCACTGAATCCTTCATTGCTGCCCATTCCCTGGGGCATCAGACTTCACTGAATCCTTCATTGCTGCCCAGTCTCTGCTGATCAGACTGCTATTACCCCTTCATTGCTGCCCAGTCCATGGCATTGAGCCTGCACTGAATCCTTCATTGCTGACCAGCCCCTGGGTGATCAGACTGCAATGACTCCACCATTGCTGCCCAGGCCCTGGGGGATCAGACTGCAATGACTCATTGATTGCTGCCCAGTTCCTGGGGATCAGACTGCACTGACCCCTTCATTGCTGCCCTGTGCCGGGGGGATCGGATTGCAATGACTCCTTCATTGCTGCTCAGTCACTGGGGAATCAGACTGCACTGACGTCTCCTTTACTGCCCAGTAACTGGGAGATCAAACTGCACTGAAACCTTCATTGCTGTCCAGTCCTTGAAAGATGAGCCTGCACTGATGTCTCCATTCCTGCTCAGTCCCTGGGGGTTTAGACTGCACTGAGTCCTTCCCTAATGCTCAGTCACTGGGGAATCAGACTGCATTGACTTCTTCATGGCTGCACACTCCCTGGGGGATCAGACTTCATTTATTCCGTCATTGCTGCCCAGTCCCTGGGTGATCAGACTGCACTGACTCCTTCATTGCTGGCCAGTCCCTGGGGGATCAGACTGCACTGACTCCTTCATTGCTGCCCAGTCCCAGGGGTATCAGACTGCACTGACTCCTTCATTGCTGCCCAGTACCAGGGGGATCAGACTGCACTGAAACCTTCATTGCAGCTCAGTCCCTGGTGGATCAGACTGTACTGACCCCTTCATTGCTGCCCAGTCCCTGGGGAATCAGAATGCTTTTAGCCATTCATTGCTGCCAAGTCCCTGGGGATGAGACTGCACTGACTCCTTCATTGCTGCCCATTCCCTGGGGAATCAGACTGCAATGACTCCTTCATTGCTGCTATTCTCTGGGGGATCAGACTGCATTGACTCCTTCATTGCTGCCCAGTCCCTGGGGGATCAGACAGCACTGACTCATTCATTGCTGCCCAGTCCCTGGGGTATCAAATGGCATTGAATCCTCTATTGCTGCCCACTCCCTGGGTGATCAGACTGCACTGACTCCTTCATTGCTGCCCAGTCCCTGGGGATGAGACTTTACTGACTCCTTCATTGCTGCCCAGTCCCTGGGGAATCAGACTGCAATGACTCCTTCATTGCTGGTATTCTCTGGGGGATCAGACTGCATTGACTCCTTCATTGCTGCCCAGTTCCTGGGGGATCAGACTGCACTGACTCATTCATTGCTGCCCAGTCCCTGGGGGATCAGACTGCACTGACCCCTTCATTGCTGCCCAGTGCTGGGGGGATCGGATTGCACTGACTCCTTCATTGCTGCTCAGTCACTGGGGAATCACACTGCACTGACGTCTCCATTACTGCCCAGTCCCAGGGAGATCAGACTGCACTGAAACCTTCATTGCTGTCCAGTCCTTGTGAGATGAGCCTGCACTGTTGTCTCCATTCCTGCTTAGTCCCTGGGGGTTTCGACTGCAGTGAATCCTACATTAATGCTCAGTCACAGGGGAATCAGACTGCATTGACATCTTCATTGCTGCCCAGTCCCTGGGTGAGCAGACTGCACTGGCTCCTTCATTGCTGCCCAGTCCATGGGGTATCAGACCGCACTGACTCCTTCATTGTTGGCCAGTCCATGGGGGATCAGACTGCACTGACTCCTTCATTGCTGCCCAGTCCCTGGGGGATAAGATTGCACTGACTCCTTCATTGCAGCCAGTCAATGTGAGAACACTCTGCACTGACTCCTGCATTGCTGCCCAGGCCCTGGGGGATCAGACTGTAATGACTCATTCATTGCTGCCCAGTCCCTGGGGATCAGACTACACTGACCCCTTCATTGCTGCCCTGTGCCGGGGGGGGGTCGAATTGCAATGACTCCTTCATTGCTGCTCAGTCACTGGGGAATCAGCTGCATTGACGTCTCCATTACTGCCCAGTCCCTGGGAGATCAGACTGCACTGAAACCTTCATTGCTGTCAAGTCCTTGTGAGATGAGCCTGCACTGATGTCTCCATTCCTTCTCAGTCCCTGGGGGTTTAGACTGCACTGAGTGCTTCCTTAATGCTCAGTCACAGGAAATCAGACTGCATTGACTTCTTCTTGGCTGCCCACTCCCTGGGGGATCAGACTGCATTTATTCCTTCATTGCTGCCCAGTCCCTGGGTGATCAGACTGTACTGACTCCTTCATTGCTGCCCAGTCTATGGGGGATCAGACAGCACTGACTCCTTCATTGTTGGCCAGTCCATGGGGGATCAGACTGCACTGACTCCTTCATTGCTGCCCAGTCCCTGGGGGATAAGATTGCACTGACTCCTTCATTGCAGCCAGTCAATGTGAGAACACTCTGCACTGACTCCTGCATTGCTGCCCAGTCCCTGGGGGATGAGATGCACTGACTCCGACATTGCTGCCTATTCCCCTTTAGACCAGACTGCAGTGATCCCACCATTGCTGTCCAGTCCCTGAGGGATCAGACTGCACTGACTCCTTCATTGCTGACCAGTCGCTGAGGTATCAGACAGCCCAGACTCCTTCAATGGTGCCCAGTACCAGGGGTTCAGACTGCACTAACTCTTTCATTGCTGCCCAGTCCCTGGGGAATCAGACTGCTATTAACCCTTCATTGCTGCCCAGTCCCTGGGGGATCAGACTGCACTGACTCTTCATTGCAGACCAGTCCCTGGGTGATCAGACTGCACTGACTCCTTCATTGCTGCCCAGTCCCTGGGGGATCAGGCTGCACTGAATCCTTCATTGCTGCCCATTCCCTGGGGCATCAGACTTCACTGAATCCTTCATTGCTGCCCAGTCTCTGCTGATCAGACTGCACTGACCCCTTCATTGCTGCCCAGACCCTGGGGAATCAGAATGCTATTACCCCTTCATTGCTGCCCAGTCCATGGCATTGAGCCTGCACTGAATCCTTCATTGCTGACCAGCCCCTGGGTGATCAGACTGTAATGACTCATTCATTGCGGCCCAGTCCCTGGGGATCAGACTACACTGACCCCTTCATTGCTGCCCTGTGCCGGGGGGGATCGAATTGCAATGACTCCCTCATTGCTGCTCAGTCACTGGGGAAACAGACTGCACTGACGTCTCCATTCCTGCCCAGTCCCTGGGATATCAGACTGCACTGAAACCTTCATTGCTGTCCAGTCCTTGTGAGATGAGCCTGCACTGATGTCTCCATTCCTGCTCAGTCCCTGGGGGTTTAGACTGCACTGAGTGCTTCCTTAATGCTCAGTCACAGGAAATCAGACTGCATTGACTTTTTCTTGGCTGCCCACTCCCTGGGGGATCAGACTGCATTTATTCCTTCATTGCTGCCCAGTCCCTGTGTGATTAGACTGCACTGACTCCTTCATTGCTGGCCAGTCCCTGGGGGATCAGACTGCACTGACTCCTTCATTGCTGCCCAGTCCCTGGGGTATCAGACTGCACTGACTCCTTCATTGCTGCCCAGTACCAGGGGGATCAGACTGCACTGAAACATTCATTGCTGCCCAGTCTCTGCTGATCAGACTGCACTGACCCCTTCATTGCTGCCCAGACCCTGGGGAATCAGAATGCTATTACCGCTTCATTGCTGCCCAGTCCCTGGGTGATCAGACTGCACTGACACCTTCATTGCTGGCGAGTCCCTGGGGGATCAGGCTGCACTGACTCCTTCATTGCTGCCCATTCCCTGGGGCATCAGACTTCACTGAATCCTTCATTGCTGCCCAGTCTCTGCTGATCAGACTGCACTGACCCCTTCATTGCTGCCCAGACCCTCGGGAATCAGAATGCTATTACCGGTTCATTGCTGCCCAGTCCCTGGGTGATCACACTGCACTGATACCTTCATTGCTGGCCAGCTCCAGGGGGATCAGACTGCACTGACTCCTTCATTGCTGCCCACTCCCTGGGGGAACAGATGGCACTGACTCCGTCTTTGCAGTACAGTCCCTGGGTGATCAGACTGCACTGATACCTTCATTGTTTCCCTGTCCCTGCGGATCAAACGGCACTGAATCCACTATTGCTGCCCACTCCCTGGGGGATCAGACTGCACTGACTCCTTCATTGCTGCCCAGTCCCTGGGGGATCAGACTGCACTGACCTTTTCATTGCTGCGCAGTCCCGTAGGGATCGGAATGCATTGACTCTTTCATTGCTGCTCAGTCATTCGGGAATACGACTGCACTGACGACTCCATTACTGCCCAGTCCTTGGTGGATCAGACTGCACTGGCCCCTTCATTGCTGCCAAGTCCTGGGGAATCAGAATGCTATTAACATTTCATTGCTGCCCAGTCCCTGGGGATGAGACTGCACTGACTCCTTCATTGCAGCCAGTCAATGTGAGAACACTTTGCACTGACTCCTGCATTGCTGCCCAGTCCCTGGGGGATGAGATGCACTGACTCTGACATTGCTGCCTATTCCCCTTGAGACCAGACTGCAGTGATCCCACCATTGCTGTCCAGTCCCTGAGGGATCAGACTGCACTGACTCCTTCATTGCTGCCCAGTCCCTGAGGTATCAGACAGCCCAGACTCCTTCATTGCTGCCCAGTACCAGGGGGATCAGACTGCACTAACTCTTTCATTGCTGCCCAGTCCCTGGGGAATCAGACTGCTATTAACCCTTCATTGCTGCCCAGTCCATGGGGGATCACCATCCATTCTTAATTAGCACATTCGTTTAGATAATATCACCTACTTTAATTTTAACACCTATGTGTTCTATTGTACTATTGTCGTTGACATCTTTTGATGATCTGCTTCTATCACTGCTTGTTTGTCCCTACAACCACACACCCCCACCTCCCCCCCCGACCTCTTTGTCTCTCTATCTCTCCGCCCCCCACACACACACCTTAAACCAGCTTATATTTCAACTCTTTCTTGGACTCGAACGCAAGTTCTGTCGAAGGGTCATGAGGACTCGAAACGTCTACTCTTTTCTTCTCCGCCGATGCTGCCAGACTTGCTGAATTTTTCCAGGTAATTCTGTTTTTGTTTTTGTTTTGGATTTCCAGCATCCGCAGCTTTTTTGTTTTTAGCCCAGACACCTTCATTGCTGCCCATTCCCTGGGGTATCAGACTGCACTGACTCCTTCATTGCTGTCCAGTCGCTGGGGAATCAGACGGCTATTAGCCGTTCATTGCTGCCACGTCCCTGGGGATGAAACTGCACTGACTCCTTCATTGCTGCCACATCCCTGGGGGATCAGACGGCACTGACTCCGTCATTGCAGGCCAGTCCCTGGGTGATCAGACTGCACTGATTCCTTCAATGTTTCCCAGTCCCTGCGGATCAAACGGCATTGAATCCTCTATTGCAGCCCACTCCCTGTGGGATCAGAATGCAGTGATCCCACCATTGCTGTCCAGTCCCAGAGGGATCAAGCTGCACTGATTCCTTCATTGCTGCCCAGTCCCTGAGGTATCAGACAGCCCAGAAGCCTTCATTGATGCCCAGTCCCTGGAGTATCAGACTGCACTGACTCCTTCATTGCTGCCCAGTACCAGGGGGATCAGAATGCAATGAAACCTTCATTGCAACCCAGTCCCTGGTGGATCAGACTGCACTGACCCTTTCATTGCTGCCAGTCCCTGGGGAATCAGAATGCTATTAGCCCTTCATTGCTGCAAAGTCCCTGGGAATGAGACTGCACTGACTCCTTCATTGCTGCCCAGTCCCTGGGTGGTCAGACTGCACTGACTCCTTCATTGCTCCCCAGTCCCTGGGGGATCAGACTGCACTGAATCCTTCATTGCAGCCCAGTCCCTGGGTGATCAGACTGCACTGACTCCTTCATTGCTGCCCAGTCCCTGGGGGATTAGACTGCACTGAATCCTTCATTGCTGCCCATTCCCTGGGGCATCAGACTTCACTGACTGCTTCATTGCTGCCCAGTCCCTGGGGGATTAGACTGCACTGAATCCTTCATTGCTGCCCATTCCCTGGGGCATCAGACTTCACTGACTCCTTCATTGCAGCCCATTCCATGGGGGATCAGACTGCACTGACTCCTTCATTGCTGCCCAGTCCCTGGGGGATCAACTGCACTGACCCCTTCATTTCTGCCCTGTCCCGGGGGGACCGGAATGCACTGACTCTTTCATTGCTGCTGAGTCACTGGAGAATCAGACGGCACTGACGTCTCCATTACTACCCAGTCCCTGGTCGATCAGACGGCACTGACCCCTTCAATGCTGCCCAGACCCTGGGGAATCAGAATGCTATTACGATTTCATTGCTGCCCAGTCCCTGGGGATGAGACTGTACTGAATCCTTCATTGCTGCCCAGTCCCTGGGGAATCAGACTGCAATGACTCCTTCATTGCTGGTATTCTCTGGGGGATCAGACTGCATTGACTCCTTCATTGCTGCCCAGTCCCTGGGGGATCAGACTGCACTGACTCATTCATTGCTGCCCAGTCCCTGGGGGATCAGACTGCACTGACCCCTTCATTGCTGCCCAGTGCCGGGGGGATCGGATTGCACTGACTGCTTCATTGCTGCTCAGTCACTGGGGAATCAGACTGCACTGACGTCTCCATTACTGCCCAGTCCCTGGGACATCAGACTGCACTGAAACCTTCATTGCTGTCCAGTCCCTGTGAGATGAGCCTGCACTGTTGTCTCCATTCCTGCATAGTCCATGGGGGTTTAGACTGCAGTGAATCCTACATTAATGCTCAGTCACTGGGGAATCAGACTGCATTGACTTCTTCATTGCTGCCCAGTCCCTAGGGGATCAGACTGCACTGATTCCTTCATTGCTGCCCAGTCCCTGGGGGATCAGACTGCACTGACTCCTTCATTGCTGCCCAGTCCCTGGGGGATGAGATTGCACTGACTCCTTCATTGCTGCCAGTCAATTTGAGAACAGTCTGAACTGACTCCTGCATTGCTGCCCAGTCCCTGGATTATGAGATGCACTGACTCCTACATTGCTGCCTTTTCCCCTTGAGACCAGACTGCAGTGATCCCACCATTGCTGTCCAGTCCCTGAGGGATCAGACTGCACTGACTCCTTCATTGCTGCCCAGTACCAGTGGGATCAGACTGTTTGATTCCTTCATTGCTGCCCAGACCCTGGTGGATCAGACTGCACTGACCGCTTCATTGCTGCCCAGTCCCTGGGGAATCAGACTGCTATTAGGCCTTCATTGCTGCCAAGTCTCTGCGGATCAAATGGCACTGAATCCTCTATTGCTGCCCACTGCCTGGGGGATCAGACTGCACTGACTCCTTCATTGTTGCCCAGTCCCTGGGGTATCAGAGTGCATTGACTCCTCCATTGCTGCCAAGTCCCTGGGGGATCAGACTGCACTGACTACTTCATTGCAGCCCAGTCCCTGGGTGATCAGACTGCACTGAATCCTTCATTGCTGCCCATTCCCTGGGGCATCAGACTTCACTGACTCCTTCATTGCAGCCCAGTCCATGGGGGATCAGACTGCACTGACTCCTTCATTGCTGCCCAGTCCCTGGGGGATCAACTGCACTGACCCCTTCATTGCTGCCCTGTCCCGGGGGGATCGGAATGCACTGACTCTTTCATTGCTGCTGAGTCACTGGGGAATCAGACGGCACTGACGTCTCCATTACTGCCCAACCCTGGTCGATCAGACTGCACTGACCCCTTCAATGCTGCCCAGACCCTGGGGAATCAGAATGCTATTACGATTTCATTGCTGCACAGTCCCTGGGGATGAGACTGTACTGAATCCTTCATTGCTGCCCAGTCCCTGGGGAATCAGAATGCAATGACTCCTTCATTGCTGGTATTCTCTGGGGGATCAGACTGCATTGACTCCTTCATTGCTGCCCAGTCCCTGGGGGATCAGACTGCACTGACCCCTTCATTGCTGCCCAGAGCCGGGGGGATCGGATTGCACTGACTGCTTCATTGCTGCTCAGTCACTGGGGAATCAGACTGCACTGAAACCTTCATTGCTGTCCAGACCTTGTGAGATGAGCCTGCACTGTTGTCTCCATTCCTGCATAGTCCATGGGGGTTTAGACTGCAGTGAATCCTACATTAATGCTCAGTCACTGGGCAATCAGACTGCATTGACTTCTTCATTGCTGCCCAGTCCCTAGGGGATCAGACTGCACTGATTCCTTCATTGCTGCCCAGTCCCTGGGGGATCAGACTGCACTGACTCCTTCATTGCTGCCCAGTCCCTGGGGGATGAGATTGCACTGACTCCTTCATTGCTGCCAGTCAATTTGAGAACAGTCTGAACTGACTCCTGCATTGCTGCCCAGTCCCTGGATTATGAGATGCACTGACTCCTACATTGCTGCCTTTTCCCCTTGAGACCAGACTGCAGTGATCCCACCATTGCTCTCCAGTCCCTGAGGGATCAGACTGCACTGATTCCTTCATTGCTGCCCAGACCCTGAGGTATCTGACCTCCCAGACTCCTTCACCGCTGCCGAGTCCTTGGGGTATCAGACTGCACTGACTGCTTCATTGCTGCCCAGTACCAGTGGGATCAGACTGTTTGATTCCTTCATTGCTGCCCAGTCCCTGGTGGATCAGACTGCACTGACCGCTTCATTGCTGCCCAGTCCCTGGGGAATCAGACTGCTATTAGCCCTTCATTGCTGCCAAGTCCCTGCGGATCAAATGGCACTGAATCCTCTATTGCTGCCCACTCCCTGGGGGATCAGACTGCACTGACTCCTTCATTGCTGCCCAGTCCCTGGGGTATCAGAGTGCATTGACTTCTTCATTGCTGCCCAGTACCTGGGGTATCAGACTGCACTGACTCTTTCATTGCTGCCCAGTCCCTGGGAAATCAGAATGCTATTAACCCTCCATTGCTGCCAAGTCCCTGGGGGATCAGACTGCACTGACTACTTCATTGCTCCCCAGTCCCTGGGTGATCAGACTGCACTAAGTCCTTCAATGCTGCGCAGTCCCTGGGGTATCAGACTGCACTGAATCCTTCAATGCTGCCCATTCCCTGGGGCATCAGACTTCACTGACTCCTTCAATGCTGCCCAGTCTCTGCGGACCAGACTGCACTAACCCATTCATTGCTGTCCAGAACCTGGGCAATCAGAATGCTATTATCCCTTCATTGCTGCCCAGTCCCTGGGGATGAGCCTGCACTGACTCCTTCATTGCTTCCCAGTCCCTGCCGGATCAGACTGCTCTGACTCATTGATTGCTGCCCAGTCCCTGGGGATCAGACTGCACTGACCCCTTCATTGCAGTCCTGTGCCGGGGGAATCGGATTGCACTGACTCCTTTATTGCTGCTCAGTCACTGGGGAATAAGACTGCACTGACGTCTCCATTACTGCCCAGTCCCTGGGAGATCAGACTGCACTGAAACCTTCATTGCTGTCAAGTCCTTGTGAGATGAGCCTGCATTGATGTCTCCATTCCTGCTCAGTCCCTGGGGCTTTAGACTGCACTGAATCCTTCCTGAATGCTCAGTCACTGGGGAATCAGACTGTATTGACTTCTTCGTTGCTGCCCAGTACCTGGGGGATCAGACTGCATTTATTCGTTGATTGCTGCCCAGTCCCTGGGTGATCAGACTGCACTGGCTCCTTCATTGCTGCCCAGTCTATGGGGGATCAGACAGCACTGACTCCTTCATTGTTGGCCAGTCCCTGGGGGATCAGACTGCACTGACTCCTTCATTGTTGCCCAGTCCCTGGGGGATAAGATTGCACTGACTCCTTCATTGCAGCCAGTCAATGTGAGAACACTCAGCACTGACTCCTGCATTGCTGCCCAGTCCCTGGGGGATGAGATGCACTGACTCCGACATTGCTGCCTATTCACCTTGAGACCAGACTGCAGTGATCCCACCATTGCTGTCCAGCCCTTGAGGGATTAGACTGCACTGACTCCTTCATTGCTGCTCAGTCACTGGGGAATCAGACTGCACTGACGTCTCCATTACTGCCCAGTCCCTGGGAGATCAGACTGAACTGAAACCTTCATTGCTGTCCAGTCCTTGTGAGATGAGCCTGCACTGATGTCTCCATTCCTGCTCAGTCCGTGGGGGTTTAGACTGCACTGAGTCCTTCCTTAATGCTCAGTCAAAGGGGAATCAGACTGCATTTATTCCTTCATTACTGCCCAGTCCCTGGGTGATCAGACTGCACTGACTCCTTCATTGCTGGCCAGTCCCTGGGGGATCAGACTGCACTGACTCCTTCATTACTGCCTAGTCCCTGGTCGATCAGACTGCACTGGCCCCTTCATTGCTGCCCAGTCCCTGGGGAATCAGAATGCTATTACCATTTCATTGCTGCCCAGTCCCTGGGGATGAGACTGTACTGACTCCTTCATTGCTGTCCATTCCCTGAGGCATCAGACTTCACTGAATCCTTCATTGCTGCCCAGTCTCTGGGAAATCAGACTGCTATTAGCCCTTCATTGCTGCCAAGTCCCTGGGGATGAGACTGCACTGACTCCTTCATTGCTGCCCAGTCCCTGGGGGAACAGACGGAACTGACTCCGTCATTGCAGCACAGTCCCTGGGTGATCAGACTGCACTGATTCCTTCATTGTTTCCCAGTCCCTGCGGATCAAACAGCACTGAATCCACTATTGCTGCCCACTCCCTGGGGGATCAGACTGCACTGACTCCTTCATTGCTGCTCAGTCCCTGGGGGATCAGACTGCACTGACCTTTTCATTGCTGCGCAATTCTGTAGGGATCGGAATGCACTGACTCTTTCATTGCTGCTCAGTCACTGGGGAATCAGACTGCACTGACGTCTCCATTACTGCCCAGTCCCTGGTCGATCAGGCTGCACTGGCCCCTTCATTGCTGCCCAGTCCCTGGGGAATCAGAATGCTATTACCATTTCATTGCTGCCTAGTCCCTGGGGATGAGACTGTACTGACTCCTTCATTGCTGTCCATTCCCTGGGGCATCAGACTTCACTGAATCCTTCATTGCTGACCAGTCCCTGCCGGATCAGACTGCACTGACTCATTGATTGCTGCCCAGTCCCTGGGGATCAGACTGCACTGACACCTTCATGGCTGCCCTGTGCCGGGGGGATCGGATTGCACTGACTCCTTCATTGCTGCTCAGTCACTGGGGAATCAGACTGCACTGACATCTCAATTACTGCCCAGTCCCTGGGAGATCAGACTGCACTGAAACCTTCATTGCTGTCAAGTCCTTGTGAGATGAGCCTGCACTGACGTCTCCATTCCTGCTCAGTTCCTGGTGGTTTAGACTGCACTGAATACTTCCTGAATGCTCAGTCAAAAGGGAATCAGACTGTATTGACTTCTTCATTGATGCCCAGTACCTGGGGGATCAGATTGCATTTATTCCTTCATTGCTGCCCAGTCCCTGGGTGATCAGACTGCACTGGCTCCTTCATTGCTGCCCAGTCCATGGGGGATCAGACAGCACTGACTCCTTCATTGTTGGCCAGTCCCTGGGGGATCAGACTGCACTGACTGCTTCATTGCTGCCCAGTCCCTGGGGGATAAGATTGCACTGACTCCTTCATTGCAGCCCAGTACCTGGTAGTTCAGACTGCACTGACCCCTTCATTGCTGCCCAGTGCCTGGGGGATAAGACTGCACTGATGTCTCCATTCCTGCCCAGAATCTGGGGGATGAGACGGCAATGACGCCTTCATTAATGCTCAGTCCCCGTGGGATCAGACTGCACTGACTGCTTCATTTCTGCCAGTCAATGTGAGAATAGTCTGCACTGACTCCTGCATTGCTGCCCAGTCCCTGGAGGATGAGATGCACTGACTCCGACATTGCTGCCTATTCCCCTTGAGACCAGACTGCAGTGATCCCACCATTGCTGCCCAGTACCAGGGGGATCAGACTGCAATGACTCCTTCATTGCTGCCCAGTCCCTGGTGAATCAGACTGCTATTAACCCTTCATTGCTGCCCAGTCCCTGGGGGATCAGACTGCTCTGAATTTTCATTGCAGCCCAGTCCCTGGGTGATCAGACTGCACTGACTCCTTCATTGCTGCCCAGTCCCTGGGGGATCAGACTGCACTGAATCCTTCATTGCTGCTCATTACCTGGGGCATCAGACTTCACTGAATCCTTCATTGCTGCCCAGTCTCTGCGGATCAGACAGCACTGACCCTTTCATTGCTGCCCAGACCCTGGGGAATCAGAATGCTATTACCCCTTCATTGATGCCCAGACCCTGGGGATGAGCCTGCACTGACTCCTTCATTGCTCCCCAGTCCCTGCGGGATCGGACTGCGCTGAATCCTTCATTGCTGAACAGCCCCTGGGTAATCAGACTGCAATGACTCCATCATTGCTGTCCATTCTCTGGGGCATCAGACTTCACTGAATCCTTCATTGCTGCCCAGTCTCTGAGGATCAGACTGCACTAACCAATTCATTGCTGCCCAGACCCTGGGGAATCAGAATGCTATTACCCCTTCATTGCTGCCCAGTCCCAGATGATGAGCCTGCACTGACTCCTTCATTGCTTCCCAGTCCCTGCCGGATCAGACTGCACTGACTCATTGATTGCTGCCCAGTCCCTGGGGATCAGACTGCACTGACCCCTTCATGGCTGCCCTGTGCTGGGGGGATCGGATTGCACTGACTCCTTCATTGCTGCTCAGTCACTGGGGAATCAGACTGCACTGACGTCTCCATTACTGCCCAGTCCCTGGGAGATCAGACTGCACTGAAACCTTCATTGCTGTCAAGTCCTTGTGAGATGAACCTGCACTGATGTCTCCATTCTTGCTCAGTCCCTGGGGGTTTAGACTGCACTGAATACTTCCTGAATGCTCAGTCAAAGGGGAATCAGACTGTATTGACTTCTTCATTGATGCCCAGTACCTGGGGGATCAGATTGCGTTTATTCCTTCATTGCTGCCCAGTCCCTGGGTGATCAGACTGCACTGGCTCCTTCATTGCTGCCCAGTCCATGGGGGATCAGACAGCACTGATTCCTTCATTGTTGACCAGTCCCTGGGGGATCAGACTGCACTGACTCCTTCATTGCTGCCCAGTCCCTGGGGGCTAAGATTGCACTGACTCCTTCATTGCAGCCCAGTACCTGGGAGATCAGACTGCACTGACCCCTTCATTGCTGCCCAGTCCCAGATGATGAGCCTGCACTGACTCCTTCATTGCTTCCCAGTCCCTGCCGGATCAGACTGCACTGACTCATTGATTGCTGCCCAGTCCCTGGGGATCAGACTGCACTGACCCCTTCATGGCTGCCCTGTGCCGGGGGGATCGGATTGCACTGACTCCTTCATTGCTGCTCAGTCACTGGGGAATCAGACTGCACTGACGACTCCATTACTGCCCAGTCCCTGGGAGATCAGACTGCACTGAAACCTTCATTGCTGTCAAGTCCTTGTGAGATGAACCTGCACTGATGTCTCCATTCCTGCTCAGTCCCTGGGGGTTTAGACTGCACTGAATCCTTCCTGAATGCTCAGTCAAAGGGGAATCAGACTGTATTGACTACTTCATTGATGCCCAGTACCTGGGGGATCAGATTGCATTTATTCCTTCATTGCTGCCCAGTCCCTGGGTGATCAGACTGCACTGGCTCCTTCATTGCTGCCCAGTCCATGGGGGATCAGACAGCACTGACTCCTTCATTGTTGACCAGTCCCTGGGGGATCAGACTGCACTGACTCCTTCATTGCTGCCCAGTCCCTGGGGGCTAAGATTGCACTGACTCCTTCATTGCAGCCCAGTACCTGGGAGATCAGACTGCACTGACCCCTTCATTGCTGCCCATTGCCTGGGGGATAAGACTGCACTGATGTCTCCATTCCTGCCCAGAATCTGGGGGATGAGACGGCAATGACACCTTCATTAATGCTCAGTCCCTGTGGGATCAGACTGCACTGACTGCTTCATTGCTGCCAGTCAATGTGAGAACAGTCTGCACTGACTCCTGCCTTGCTGCCCAGTCCCTGGGGGATGTGATGCACTGACTCCGACATTGCTGCCTATTCCCCTTGAGACCAGACTGCAGTGATCCCACCATTGCTGTCCAGTCCCTGAGGGATCAGACTGCACTGACTCCTTCAATGCTGACCAGTCCCTGAGGTATCAGACAGCCCAGACTCCTTCATTGCTGCCCAGTCCCTGGTGAATCAGACTGCTATTAACCCTTCATTGCTGCCCAGTCTCTGGGGGATCAGACTGCTCTGAATTTTCATTGCAGCCCAGTCCCTGGGTGATCAGACTGCACTGACTCCTTCATTGCTCCCCAGTCCCTGCGGGATCAGACTGCACTGACCCCTTCATTGCTGCCCAGACCCTGGGGAATCAGAATGCTATTACCCCTTCATTGATGCCCAGACCCTGGGGATGAGCCTGCACTGACTCCTTCATTGCTCCCCAGTCCCTGCGGGATCGGACTGCGCTGAATCCTTCATTGCTGAACAGCTCCTGGGTGATCAGATTGCAATGACTCCATCATTGCTGTATATTCCCTGGGGCATCAGACTTCACTGAATCCTTCATTGCTGCCCAGTCTCTGCGGATCAGACTGCACTAACCAATTCATTGCTGCCCAGACCCTGGGGAATCAGAATGCTATTACCCCTTCATTGCTGCCCAGTCCCAGGTGATGAGCCTGCACTGACTCCTTCATTGCTCCCCAGTCCCTGCGGGATCGGACTGCTCTGAATCCTTCATTGATGACGAGCCCCTGGGTGATCAGACTGCAATGACTCTATCATTGCTGCCCAGGCCTTGGGGGATCAGACTGCAATGACTCATTGATTGCTGCCCAGTCCCTGGGGATCAGACTGCACTGACCCCTTCATTGCTGCCCTGTGCCGGGGGGATCGGATTGCACTGACTCCTTCATTTCTGCCTAGTCACTGGGGAATCAGACTGCACTGATGTCTCCATTACTGCCCAGTCCCTGGGAGATCAGACTGCACTGAAACCTTCATTGCTGTCCAGTCCTTGTGAGATGAGCCTGCACTGATGTCTCCATTCCTGCTCAGTCCCTGGGGGTTTAGACTGCACTGAATCCTTACTGAATGCTCAGTCACTGGGGAATCAGACTGCATTGACTTCTTCATTGTTGCCCACTCACTGGGGGATCAGACTGCAGTTATTCCTTCATTGCTGCCCAGTCACTGGGTGATCAGACTGCACTGACGCCTTCATTGCTGGCCAGTCCCTGGGGGATCAGACTGCATTGACTCCTTCATTGCTGCCCAGTCCCTGGGGTATCAGACTGCACTGACTCCTTCATTGCTGCCCAGTAGCAGGGGGATCAGACTGCACTGAAACCTTCATTGCTGCCCAGTCCCTGGTGGATCTGATTGCACTGACCCCTTCATTGCTGCCAGTCCCTGGGGAATCAGACTGCTATTAGCCCGTCAGTGCTGCCAAGTCCCTGGGGATGAGACTGCACTGACTCCTTCATTGCTGCCCAGTCCCTGGGGGATCAGACGGCACTGACTCCGTCATTGCAGCCCAGTCCCTGGGTGATCAGACTGCACTGATTCCTTCATTGTTTCCCCTGTCCCTGCGGATCAAACGGCTCTGAATCCACTATTGCTGCCCAGTTCCTGGGGGATCAGACTGCATTGACTCCTTCATTGATGCCCAGTCCCTGGGGGATCAGACTGCACTGACTCCTTCATTGCTGCCCAGTCCCTGGGGGATCAGACTGCACTGACATTTTCATTGCTGCCCAGTCCCTGGGGGATCAAACTGCACTGACGTTTTCATTGCTGCGCAGTCCCGTAGGTATCGGAATGCACTGACTCTTTCATTGCTGCTCATTCACTGGGCTGTCAGACTGCACTGATGTCTCCATTACTGCCCAGTCCCTGGTCGATCAGACTGCACTGGCCCCTTCATTGCTGCACAGTCCCTGGGGATTCAGAATGCTATTACCATTTCATTGCTGCCCAGTCCCTGGGGATGAGACTGTACTGACTCCTTCATTGCTGCCCAGTCCCTGGGGGATCAGACTGCACTGACTCATTCATTTCTGCCCAGTTCCTGGGGATCAGACTGTACTGACCACTTCATTGCTGCGCAGTGCCGGGGGGATCGGATTGCACTGACTCCTTCATTGCTGCCCAGTCACTGGGGAATCAGATTGCATTGAAGTCTCCATTACTGCCCAGTCCCTGGGAGATCAGACTGCACTGAAAACTTCAAAGCTGTCCAGTCCTTGTGAGATGAGCCTGCACTGTTGTCTCCATTCCTGCTCAGTCCCCGGGGGTTTAGACTGCAGTGAATCCTTCATTAATGCTCAGTCATTGGGGAATCAGACTGCATTGTCTTCTTCATTGCTGCCCAGTCCCTGGGTGATCAGACTGCATTGGCTCCTTCATTGCTGCCCAGTCCATGGGGGATCAGACAGCACTGACTCCTTGATTGCTGGCCAGTCCATGGGGGATCAGATTGCACTGACTCCTTCATTGCTGCCCAGTCCCTGGGAGATAAGATAGCACTGACTCCTTCATTGCTGCCCAACACCTGGGAGATGAGACTGCACTGACCCCTTCATTGCTGCCCAGTGCCTGGGGAATAAGACTGCACTGATGTCTCCATTCCTGCCCAGAACCTGGGGGATGAGACTGCAATGACGCCTTCATTAATGCTCAGTCCCTGAGGGATCAGAATGCACTGACTCCTTCATTGCTGCCAGTCAATGTGAGAACAGTCTGCACTGACTCCTGCATTGATGCCCAGTCCCTGGATTATGAGATGCACTGACTCCTACATTGCTGCCTATTCCGCTTGAGACCAGACGGCAGTGATTCCACCATTGCTGTCCAGTCCCTGAGGGATCAGACTGCACTGACTCCTTCATTGCTGCCAGGTACCAGGGTGATCAGACTCCACTGACACCTTTATTGCTGCCCAGTCATTGGTGGATCTGACTGCAGTGACACCTTCATTGATGCCCAGTCCCTGCGGGATCAGACTGCATTGACTCCTTCATTGCTGCTCTGTCACCTGGGAATCAGACTGCACTGAGGTCTCCATTCCTGCCCAGTCCCTGGGGGATCAGACTGCACTTAAACCATCATTGCTGCCCAGTCCCTGGGTAATTAGACTGCACTGACTCCTCCATTGCTGCCCAGTCCTTGGGAGATGAGGCTGCACTGAAGTCTCCATTCCTGCTCAGTCCCTGGGGATTTAGACTGCACTGAATCCTCCATTAATGCTCAGTCACTGCACAATTATACTGCACTGACTCCTTCATTGCTGCCCAGTCCCCAGGGGTCCAGACTGCACTGAACACTTCATTGCTTCCCAGTCCCTTGGGTATGAGACTGCAGTTACCCATTCAATGCTGCCCAGTCCATGGGGGATCAGACTGCACTGAAACCCTTCATTGCAGCCCTGTCCCTGGGGGATCAGACTGCAGTTACCCATTTATTGCTGCCAGGCCCTGAGGGATCAGGCTGCACTGATGTCTCCATTCCTGCCCAGAACCTGAGGGATCAGACTGCATTGACTCCTTGTTTAATGCTCAGTACCTGGGGGATCAGACTGCACTGAATCCTTCATTGCTGCCAGACAATGTGAGAACAGTCTGCACTGACTCCTGCATAGCTGCCCAGTCCCTGGGGTAAGAGATACAATGACTCCTACATTGCTGCCTATTGCCCTTGAGACCAGATTGCAGTGATCCCAGCATTGCTGTCCAGTCCCTGAGGGATCAGACTGCACAGACTTGTTCACTGCTGCCCAGTCCCTGCGGTATCAGAGTGCATTGACTCCTTCATTGCTGCCCAGTACCAGGGGTATCAGACTGCACTGACTCCTTCATTGCTGCCCAGTCCCTGGGGAATCAGACTGCACTGACCCCTTCATTGCTGCCCAGTCCCTGGGTGATCAGACTGCACTGACTCCTTCATTGCTGCCCAATCCCTGGGGGATCAGACTGCACTGAATCCTTCATTGCTGCCCATTCCCTGGGGCATCAGACTGCAGTTACCCATTTATTGCGGCCAGTCCCTGAGGGATCAGACTGCACTGATGTCTCCATTCCTGCCCAGTACCTGGGAGATCAGACTGCACTGCCTCCTTCATTAATGCTCAGTCCCTGGGGGATCAGACTGCAATGAATCCTTCATTGCTGCCCATTCCCTGGGGCATCAGATTGCACTGACTCCTTCATTGCTGCCCAGTCCCTGGGAGATAAGATTGCACTGACTCCTTCTTTGCTGCCCAGTACCTGGGAGATGAGACTGCACTGACCCCTTCATTACTGCCCAGTCACTGGGAGATAAGATTGCACTGACTCCTTCTTTGCTGCCCAGTACCTGGGAGATGAGACTGCACTGACCCCTTCATTGCTGCCCAGTCCCTGGGTGATCAGACTGCACTGACTCCTTCATTGCTGCCCAATCCCTGGGGGATCAGACTGCACTGAATCCTTCATTGCTGCCCATTCCCTGGGGCATCAGACTGCACTGAATCCTTCATTGCTGCCCATTCCCTGGGGCATCAGATTGCACTGAATCATTCATTGCTGCCCAGTCCCTGCAGATCAGATTGCACTGACCCATTCATTGCTGCCCAGTCCCTGGGGATCAGACTGCACTGACTCCTTCATTGCTGACGAGCCACTGGGTGATCAGACTGCACAGAGTCCTTCATTGCTGCTCAGTCCATGGGGAATCAGACTGCACTGAAACCCGTCATTGCTGCCCTGTCCCTGGGGGATCAGACTGCAGTTACCCATTTATTGCTGCCAGGCCCTGAGGGATCAGGCTGCACTGATGTCTCCATTCCTGCCCAGAACCTGAGGGATCAGACTGCACTGCCTCCTTCATTAGTGCTCAGTCCCTGGGGGATCAGACTGCACTGAATCCTTCATTGCTGCCCATTCCCTGGGGCATCAGATTGCACTGAATCATTCATTGCTGCCCAGTCCCTGCAGATCAGACTGCACTGACCCATTCATTGCTGCCCAGTCCCTGGGGATCAGACTGCACTGCCTCCTTCATTGCTGACGAGCCACTGGGTGATCAGACTGCACAGACTCCTTCATTGCTGCTCAGTCCATGGGGAATCAGACTGCACTGAAACCCATCATTGCTGCCCTGTCCCTGGGGGATCAGACTGCAGTTACCCATTTATTGCTGCCAGGCCCTGAGGGATCAGGCTGCACTGATGTCTCCATTCCTGCCCAGAACCTGAGGGATCAGACTGCACTGCCTCCTTCATTAATGCTCAGTCCCTGGGGGATCAGACTGCACTGAATCCTTCATTGATGACAGACAATGTGAGAAAAGTCTGCACTGACTCCTGCATTGCTGCCCAGTCCCTGAGGGATGAGATACAATGACTCCTACATTGCTGCCTATTGCCCTTGAGACCAGACTGCAGTGATCCCAGCATTGCTGTCCAGTCCCTGAGGGTTCAGACTGCACAGACTCGTTGACTGCTGCCCAGTCCCTGGGGTATCAGAGTGCATTGACTCCTTCATTGCTGCCCAGTACCAGGGGTATCAGACTGCACTGAATCCTTCATTGCGGCCCAGCCCCTGCGGATCAGACTGCACTGACCCATTCATTGCTGCCCAGTCCCTGGGGATGAGACTGCACTGACTTCTTCATTGCTGCCCAGTCCCTTGCGGATCAGACTGCACTGACTCCTTCATTGCTGACCAGCCCCTGGGTGACCAGACTGCACTTACTCCATCATTGCTGCCCAGTCCCTGGGGAATCAGACTGCACTGAACCCTTAATTGCTGCCCAGTCCCTGTGGGAGCAGACTGCAGTTACCCATTTATTGCGGCCAGTCCCTGAGGGATCAGACTGCACTGATGTCTCCATTCCTGCCCAGTACCTGGGAGATCAGACTGCACTGCCTCCTTCATTAATGCTCAGTCCCTGGGGGATCAGACTGCAATGAATCCTTCATTGCTGCCCATTCCCTGGGGCATAAGATTGCACTGACTCCTTCATTGCTGCCCAGTCCCTGGGAGATAAGATTGCACTGACTCCTTCTTTGCTGCCCAGTAGCTGGGAGATGAGACTGCACTGACCCCTTCATTACTGCCCAGTCACTGGGAGATAAGATTGCACTGACTCCTTCTTTGCTGCCCAGTACCTGGGAGATGAGACTGCACTGACCCCTTCATTGCTGCCCAGTCCCTGGGTGATCAGACTGCACTGACTCCTTCATTGCTGCCCAATCCCTGGGGGATCAGACTGCACTGAATCCTTCATTGCTGCCCATTCCCTGGGGCATCAGACTGCACTGAATCCTTCATTGCTGCCCATTCCCTGGGGCATCAGATTGCACTGAATCATTCATTGCTGCCCAGTCCCTGCAGATCAGATTGCACTGACCCATTCATTGCTGCCCAGTCCCTGGGGATCAGACTGCACTGACTCCTTCATTGCTGACGAGCCACTGGGTGATCAGACTGCACAGACTCCTTCATTGCTGCTCAGTCCATGGGGAATCAGACTGCACTGAAACCCGTCATTGCTGCCCTGTCCCTGGGGGATCAGACTGCAGTTACCCATTTATTGCTGCCAGGCCCTGAGGGATCAGGCTGCACTGATGTCTCCATTCCTGCCCAGAACCTGAGGGATCAGACTGCACTGCCTCCTTCATTAATGCTCAGTCCCTGGGGGATCAGACTGCACTGAATCCTTCATTGCTGCCCATTCCCTGGGGCATCAGATTGCACTGAATCATTCATTGCTGCCCAGTCCCTGCAGATCAGACTGCACTGACCCATTCATTGCTGCCCAGTCCCTGGGGATCAGACTGCACTGACTCCTTCATTGCTGACGAGCCACTGGGTGATCAGACTGCACAGACTCCTTCATTGCTGCTCAGTCCATGGGGAATCAGACTGCACTGAAACCCGTCATTGCTGCCCTGTCCCTGGGGGATCAGACTGCAGTTACCCATTTATTGCTGCCAGGCCCTGAGGGATCAGGCTGCACTGATGTCTCCATTCCTGCCCAGAACCTGAGGGATCAGACTGCACTGCCTCCTTCATTAATGCTCAGTCCCTGGGGGATCAGACTGCACTGAATCCTTCATTGATGACAGACAATGTGAGAAAAGTCTGCACTGACTCCTGCATTGCTGCCCAGTCCCTGAGGGATGAGATACAATGACTCCTACATTGCTGCCTATTGCCCTTGAGACCAGACTGCAGTGATCCCAGCATTGCTGTCCAGTCCCTGAGGGTTCAGACTGCACAGACTCGTTCACTGCTGCCCAGTCCCTGGGGTATCAGAGTGCATTGACTCCTTCATTGCTGCCCAGTACCAGGGGTATCAGACTGCACTGAATCCTTCATTGCGGCCCAGCCCCTGCGGATCAGACTGCACTGACCCATTCATTGCTGCCCAGTCCCTGGGGATGAGACTGCACTGACTTCTTCATTGCTGCCCAGTCCCTTGCGGATCAGACTGCACTGACTCCTTCATTGCTGACCAGCCCCTGGGTGACCAGACTGCACTTACTCCATCATTGCTGCCCAGTCCCTGGGGAATCAGACTGCACTGAACCCTTCATTGCTGCCCAGTCCCTGGGGGATGTGATGCATTGACTCCGACATTGCTGCCTATTCCCCTTGAGACCAGACTGCAGTGATCCCACCATTGCTTTCCAGTCCCTTAGGGATCAGACTGCACTGACTCCTTCATTGCTGACCAGTCCCTGAGGTATCAGACAGCCCAGACTCCTTCATTGCTGCCCAGTCCCTGGTGAATCAGACTGCTATTAACCCTTCATTGCTGCCCAGTCCCTGGGGGATCAGTCTGCTCTGAATTTTCATTGCAGCCCAGTCCCTGGGTGATCAGACTGCACTGAATCCTTCATTGCTGCCCAGTCCCTGGGGGATCAGACTGCACTGAATCCTTCATTGCTGCCCATTACCTGGGGCATCAGACTTCACTGAATCCTTCATTGCTGCCCAGTCTCTGCGGATCAGACTGCACTGACCCCTTCATTGCTCCCCAGACCCTGGGGAATCAGAATGCTATTACCCCTTCATTGATGCCCAGACCCTGGGGATGATCCTGCACTGACTCCTTCATTGCTCCCCAGTCCCTGCGGGATCGGACTGCTCTGAATCCTTCATTGATGACCAGCCCCTGGGTGATCAGACTGCAGTGACTCTATCATTGCTGCCCAGGCCTTGGGGGATCAGACTGCAATGACTCATTGATTGCTGCCCAGTCCCAGTCCTTGGGGGATCAGACTGCAATGACTCATTGATTGCTGCCCAGTCCCTGGGGATCAGACTGCACTGACCCCTTCATTGCTGCCCTGTGCCGGGGGGATCGGACTGCACTGACTCCTTCATTTCTGCCTAGTCACTGGGGAATCAGACTGCACTGACGTCTCCATTACTGCCCAGTCCCTGGGAGATCAGACTGCACTGAAACCTTCATTGCTGTCCAGTCCTTGTGAGATGAGCCTGCGCTGATGGCTCTATTCCTGCTCAGTCCCAGGGGGTTTAGACTGCACTGAATCCTTCCTGAATGCTCAGTCACTGGGGAATCAGACTGCATTGACTTCTTCATTGTTGCCCAATCCCTGGGGGATCAGACTGCATTTATTCCTTCAGTGCTGCCCAGTCCCTGGGTGATCAGACTGCACTGACTCCTTCATTGCTGGCCAGTCCCTGGGGGATCAGACTGCATTGACTCCTTCATTGCTGCCCAGTCCCTGGGGTATCAGACTGCACTGACTCCTTCATTGCTGCCCAGTACCAGGGGGATCAGACTGCACTGAAACCTTCATTGCTGCCCAGTCCCTGGTGGATCAGACTGCACTGACCCCTTCATTGCTGCCCAGTCCCTGGGGAATCAGACTGCTATTAGCCCGTCATTGCTGCCAACTCCCTGGGGATGAGACTGCACTGACTCCTTCATTGCTGCCCAGTCCCTGGGGGATCAGACGGCACTGACTCCGTCATTGCAACCCAGTCCCTGGGTGATCAGACTGCACTGATTCCTTCATTGTTTCCCCTGTCCCTGCGGATCAAACGGCACTGAATCCACTATTGCTGCCCAGTCCCTGGGGGATCAGACTGCACTGACTCCTTCATTGCTGCCCAGTCCCTGGGGGATCAGACTGCACTGACGTTTTCATTGCTGCCCAGTCCCTGGGGGATCAAACTGCACTGACGTTTTCATTGCTGCGCAGTCCCGTAGGTATCGGAATGCACTGACTCTTTCATTGCTGCTCAGTCACTGGGCTATGAGACTGCACTGATGTCTCCATTACTGCCCAGTCCCTGGTCGATCAAACTGCACTGGCCCCTTCATTGCTGCACAGTCCCTGGGGATTCAGAATGCTATTACCATTTCATTGCTGCCCAGTCCCTGGGGATGAGACTGTACTGACTCCTTCATTGCTGCCCAGTCCCTGGGGGATCAGACAGCAATGACTCCGTCATTGCTGGATAGTCTCTGGGGGATCAGACTGCATTGACTCCTTCATTGCTGCCCAGTCCCTGGGGGATCAGACTGCACTGACTCATTCATTTCTGCCCAGTTCCTGGGGATCAGACTGTACTGACCACTTCATTGCTGCGCTGTGCCGGGGGGATCGGATTGCACTGACTCCTTCATTGCTGCCCAGTCACTGGGGAATCAGACTGCATTGAAGTCTCCATTACTGCCCAGTCCCTGGGAGATCAGACTGCACTGAAAACTTCAAAGCTGTCCAGTCCTTGTGAGATGAGCCTGCACTGTTGTCTCCATTCCTGCTCAGTCCCCGGGGGTTTAGACTGCAGTGAATCCTTCATTAATGCTCAGTCATTGGGAAATCAGACTGCATTGACTTCTTCATTGCTGCCCAGTCCCTGGGTGATCAGACTGCATTGGCTCCTTCATTGCTGCCCAGTCCATGGGGGATCAGACAGCACTGACTCCTTGATTGCTGGCCAGTCCCTGGGGGATCAGATTGCACTGACTCCTTCATTGCTGCCCAGTCCCTGGGAGATAAGATAGCACTGACTCCTTCATTGCTGCCCAGTACCTGGGAGATGAGACTGCACTGACCCCTTCATTGCTGCCCAGTGCCTGGGGGATAAGACTGCACTGATGTCTCCATTCCTGCCCAGAACCTGGGGGATGAGACTGCAATGACGCCTTCATTAATGCTCAGTCCCTGAGGGATCAGACTGCACTGACTCCTGCATTGATGCCCAGTCCCTGGATTATGAGATGCACTGACTCCTACATTGCTGCCTATTCCGCTTGAGACCAGACTGCAGTGATTCCACCATTGCTGTCCAGTCCCTGAGGGATCAGACTGCACTGACTCCTTCATTGCTGCCAGGTACCAGGGTGATCAGACTCCACTGACACCTTTATTGCTGCCCAGTCATTGCTGGATCTGACTGCACTGACACCTTCATTGATGCCCAGTCCCTGCGGGATCAGACTGCATTGACTCCTTCATTGCTGCTCTGTCACCTGGGAATCAGACTGCACTGAGGTCTCCATTCCTGCCCAGTCCCTGGGGGATCAGACTGCACTTAATCCATCATTGCTGCCCAGTCCCTGGGGAATTAGACTGCACTGACTCCTCCATTGCTGCCCAGTCCTTGGGAGATGAGGCTGCACTGAAGTCTCCATTCCTGCTCAGTCCCTGGGGATTTAGACTGCACTGAATCCTCCATTAATGCTCAGTCACTGCACAATCATACTGCACTGACTCCTTCATTGCTGCCCAGTCCCCGGGGGTCCAGACTGCACTGAACACTTCATTGCTTCCCAGTCCCTTGGGTATGAGACTGCAGTTACCCATTCAATGCTGCCCAGTCCATGGGGGATCAGACTGCACTGAAACCCTTCATTGCTGCCCTGTCCCTGGGGGATCAGACTGCAGTTACCCATTTATTGCTGCCAGGCCCTGAGGGATCAGGCTGCACTGATGTCTCCATTCCTGCCCAGAACCTGAGGGATCAGACTGCACTGCCTCCTTCATTAATGCTCAGTCCCTGGGGGATCAGACTGCACTGAATCCTTCATTGCTGCCCATTCCCTGGGGCATCAGATTGCACTGAATCATTCATTGCTGCCCAGTCCCTGCAGATCAGACTGCACTGACCCATTCATTGCTGCCCAGTCCCTGGGGATCAGACTGCACTGACTCCTTCATTGCTGACGAGCCACTGGGTGATCAGACTGCACAGACTCCTTCATTGCTGCTCAGTCCATGGGGAATCAGACTGCACTGAAACCCGTCATTGCTGCCCTGTCCCTGGGGGATCAGACTGCAGTTACCCATTTATTGCTGCCAGGCCCTGAGGGATCAGGCTGCACTGATGTCTCCATTCCTGCCCAGAACCTGAGGGATCAGACTGCACTGCCTCCTTCATTAATGCTCAGTCCCTGGGGGATCAGACTGCACTGAATCCTTCATTGATGACAGACAATGTGAGAAAAGTCTGCACTGACTCCTGCATTGCTGCCCAGTCCCTGAGGGATGAGATACAATGACTCCTACATTGCTGCCTATTGCCCTTGAAACCAGACTGCAGTGATCCCAGCATTGCTGTCCAGTCCCTGAGGGATCAGACTGCACAGACTCGTTCACTGCTGCCCAGTCCCTGGGGTATCAGAGTGCATTGACTCCTTCATTGCTGCCCAGTACCAGGGGTATCAGACTGCACTGAATCCTTCATTGCGGCCCAGTCCCTGCGGATCAGACTGCACTGACCCATTCATTGCTGCCCAGTCCCTGGGGATGAGACTGCACTGACTTCTTCATTGCTGCCCAGTCCCTTGCGGATCAGACTGCACTGACTCCTTCATTGCTGACCAGCCCCTGGGTGACCAGACTGCACTGACTCCATCATTGCTGTCCAGTCCCTGGGGAATCAGACTGCACTGAACCCTTAATTGCTGCCCAGTCCCTGTGGGAGCAGACTGCAGTTACCCATTTATTGCGGCCAGTCCCTGAGGGATCAGACTGCACTGATGTCTCCATTCCTGCCCAGTACCTGGGAGATCAGACTGCACTGACCCCTTCATTGCTGCCCATTGCCTGGGTGATAAGACTGCACTGATGTCTCCATTCCTGCCCAGAATCTGGGGGATGAGACGGCAATGACGCCTTCATTAATGCTCAGTCCCTGTGGGATCAGACTGCACTGACTGCTTCATTGCTGCCAGTCAATGTGAGAACAGTCTGCACTGACTCCTGCATTGCTACCCAGTCCCTGGGGGATGTGATGCATTGACTCCGACATTGCTGCCTATTCCCCTTGAGACCAGACTGCAGTGATCCCACCATTGCTTTCCAGTCCCTTAGGGAGCAGACTGCACTGACTCCTTCATTGCTGACCAGTCCCTGAGGTATCAGACAGCCCAGACTCCTTCATTGCTGCCCAGTCCCTGGTGAATCAGACTGCTATTAACCCTTCATTGCTGCCCAGTCCCTGGGGGATCAGACTGCTCTGAATTTTCATTGCAGCCCAGTCCCTGGGTGATCAGACTGCACTGAATCCTTCATTGCTGCCCAGTCCCTGGGGGATCAGACTGCACTGAATCCTTCATTGCTGCCCATTACCTGGGGCATCAGACTTCACTGAATCCTTCATTGCTGCCCAGTCTCTGCGGATCAGACTGCACTGACCCCTTCATTGCTGCCCAGACCCTGGGGAATCAGAATGCTATTACCCCTTCATTGATGCCCAGACCCTGGGGATGATCCTGCACTGACTCCTTCATTGCTCCCCAGTCCCTGCGGGATCGGACTGCGCTGAATCCTTCATTGATGACCAGCCCCTGGGTGATCAGACTGCAGTGACTCTATCATTGCTGCCCAGGCCTTGGGGGATCAGACTGCAATGACTCATTGATTGCTGCCCAGTCCCAGGCCTTGGGGGATCAGACTGCAATGACTCATTGATTGCTGCCCAGTCCCTGGGGATCAGACTGCACTGACCCCTTCATTGCTGCCCTGTGCCGGGGGGATCGGACTGCACTGACTCCTTCATTTCTGCCTAGTCACTGGGGAATCAGACTGCACTGACGTCTCCATTACTGCCCAGTCCCTGGGAGATCAGACTGCACTGAAACCTTCATTGCTGTCCAGTCCTTGTGAGATGAGCCTGCGCTGATGGCTCCATTCCTGCTCAGTCCCAGGGGGTTTAGACTGCACTGAATCCTTCCTGAATGCTCAGTCACTGGGGAATCAGACTGCATTGACTTCTTCATTGTTGCCCAATCCCTGGGGGATCAGACTGCATTTATTCCTTCAGTGCTGCCCAGTCCCTGGGTGATCAGACTGCACTGACTCCTTCATTGCTGGCCAGTCCCTGGGGGATCAGACTGCACTGACTCCTTCATTGCTGCCCAGTCCCTGGGGAATCAGACTGCTATTAGCCCGTCATTGCTGCCAACTCCCTGGGGATGAGACTGCACTGACTCCTTCATTGCTGCCCAGTCCCTGGGGGATCAGACGGCACTGACTCCGTCATTGCAACCCAGTCCCTGGGTGATCAGACTACACTGATTCCTTCATTGTTTCCCCTGTCCCTGCGGATCAAACGGCACTGAATCCACTATTGCTGCCCAGTCCCTGGGGGATCAGACTGCACTGACTCCTTCATTGCTGCCCAGTCCCTGGGGGATCAGACTGCACTGACGTTTTCATTGCTGCCCAGTCCCTGGGGGATCAAACTGCACTGACGTTTTCATTGCTGCGCAGTCCCGTAGGTATCGGAATGCACTGACTCTTTCATTGCTGCTCAGTCACTGGGCTATGAGACTGCACTGATGTCTCCATTACTGCCCAGTCCCTGGTCGATCAAACTGCACTGGCCCCTTCATTGCTGCACAGTCCCTGGGGATTCAGAATGCTATTACCATTTCATTGCTGCCCAGTCCCTGGGGATGAGACTGTACTGACTCCTTCATTGCTGCCCAGTCCCTGGGGGATCAGACAGCAATGACTCCGTCATTGCTGGATAGTCTCTGGGGGATCAGACTGCATTGACTCCTTCATTGCTGCCCAGTCCCTGGGGGATCAGACTGCACTGACTCATTCATTTCTGCCCAGTTCCTGGGGATCAGACTGTACTGACCACTTCATTGCTGCGCTGTGCCGGGGGGATCGGATTGCACTGACTCCTTCATTGCTGCCCAGTCACTGGGGAATCAGACTGCATTGAAGTCTCCATTACTGCCCAGTCCCTGGGAGATCAGACTGCACTGAAAACTTCAAAGCTGTCCAGTCCTTGTGAGATGAGCCTGCACTGTTGTCTCCATTCCTGCTCAGTCCCCGGGGGTTTAGACTGCAGTGAATCCTTCATTAATGCTCAGTCATTGGGGAATCAGACTGCATTGACTTCTTCATTGCTGCCCAGTCCCTGGGTGATCAGACTGCATTGGCTCCTGCATTGCTGCCTAGTCCATGGGGGATCAGACAGCACTGACTCCTTGATTGCTGGCCAGTCCCTGGGGGATCAGATTGCACTGACTCCTTCATTGCTGCCCAGTCCCTGGGAGATAAGATAGCACTGACTCCTTCATTGCTGCCCAGTACCTGGGAGATGAGACTGCACTGACCCCTTCATTGCTGCCCAGTGCCTGGGGGATAAGACTGCACTGATGTCTCCATTCCTGCCCAGAACCAGATGGATCAGACTGCAATGACGCCTTCATTAATGCTCAGTCCCTGAGGGATCAGACTGCACTGACTCCTTCATTGCTGCCAGTCAATGTGAGAACAGTCTGCACTGACTCCTGCATTGATGCCCAGTCCCTGGATTATGAGATGCACTGACTCCTACATTGCTGCCTATTCCGCTTGAGACCAGACTGCAGTGATTCCACCATTGCTGTCCAGTCCCTGAGGGATCAGACTGCACTGACTCCTTCATTGCTGCCAGGTACCAGGGTGATCAGACTCCACTGACACCTTTATTGCTGCCCAGTCATTGCTGGATCTGACTGCACTGACACCTTCATTGATGCCCAGTCCCTGCGGGATCAGACTGTATTGACTCCTTCATTGCTGCTCTGTCACCTGGGAATCAGACTGCACTGAGGTCTCCATTCCTGCCCAGTCCCTGGGGGATCAGACTGCACTTAATCCATCATTGCTGCCCAGTCCCTGGGGAATTAGACTGCACTGACTCCTCCATTGCTGCCCAGTCCTTGGGAGATGAGGCTGCACTGAAGTCTCCATTCCTGCTCAGTCCCTGGGGATTTAGACTGCACTGAATCCTCCATTAATGCTCAGTCACTGCACAATCATACTGCACTGACTCCTTCATTGCTGCCCAGTCCCCGGGGGTCCAGACTGCACTGAACACTTCATTGCTTCCCAGTCCCTTGGGTATGAGACTGCAGTTACCCATTCAATGCTGCCCAGTCCATGGGGGATCAGACTGCACTGAAACCCTTCATTGCTGCCCTGTCCCTGGGGGATCAGACTGCAGTTACCCATTTATTGCTGCCAGGCCCTGAGGGATCAGGCTGCACTGATGTCTCCATTCCTGCCCAGAACCTGAGGGATCAGACTGCACTGCCTCCTTCATTAATGCTCAGTCCCTGGGGGATCAGACTGCACTGAATCCTTCATTGCTGCCCATTCCCTGGGGCATCAGATTGCACTGAATCATTCATTGCTGCCCAGTCCCTGCAGATCAGACTGCACTGACCCATTCATTGCTGCCCAGTCCCTGGGGATCAGACTGCACTGACTCCTTCATTGCTGACGAGCCACTGGGTGATCAGACTGCACAGACTCCTTCATTGCTGCTCAGTCCATGGGGAATCAGACTGCACTGAAACCCGTCATTGCTGCCCTGTCCCTGGGGGATCAGACTGCAGTTACCCATTTATTGCTGCCAGGCCCTGAGGGATCAGGCTGCACTGATGTCTCCATTCCTGCCCAGAACCTGAGGGATCAGACTGCACTGCCTCCTTCATTAATGCTCAGTCCCTGGGGGATCAGACTGCACTGAATCCTTCATTGATGACAGACAATGTGAGAAAAGTCTGCACTGACTCCTGCATTGCTGCCCAGTCCCTGAGGGATGAGATACAATGACTCCTACATTGCTGCCTATTGCCCTTGAAACCAGACTGCAGTGATCCCAGCATTGCTGTCCAGTCCCTGAGGGATCAGACTGCACAGACTCGTTCACTGCTGCCCAGTCCCTGGGGTATCAGAGTGCATTGACTCCTTCATTGCTGCCCAGTACCAGGGGTATCAGACTGCACTGAATCCTTCATTGCGGCCCAGTCCCTGCGGATCAGACTGCACTGACCCATTCATTGCTGCCCAGTCCCTGGGGATGAGACTGCACTGACTTCTTCATTGCTGCCCAGTCCCTTGCGGATCAGACTGCACTGACTCCTTCATTGCTGACCAGCCCCTGGGTGACCAGACTGCACTGACTCCATCATTGCTGTCCAGTCCCTGGGGAATCAGACTGCACTGAACCCTTAATTGCTGCCCAGTCCCTGTGGGAGCAGACTGCAGTTACCCATTTATTGCGGCCAGTCCCTGAGGGATCAGACTGCACTGATGTCTCCATTCCTGCCCAGTACCTGGGAGATCAGACTGCACTGACCCCTTCATTGCTGCCCATTGCCTGGGGGATAAGACTGCACTGATGTCTCCATTCCTGCCCAGAATCTGGGGGATGAGACGGCAATGACGCCTTCATTAATGCTCAGTCCCTGTGGGATCAGACTGCACTGACTGCTTCATTGCTGCCAGTCAATGTGAGAACAGTCTGCACTGACTCCTGCATTGCTGCCCAGTCCCTGGGGGATGTGATGCACTGACTCCGACATTGCTGCCTATTCCCCTTGAGACCAGACTGCAGTGATCCCACCATTGCTGTCCAGTCCCTGAGGGATCAGACTGCACTGACGCCTTCATTGCTGACCAGTCCCTGAGGTATCAGACAGCCCAGACTCCTTCATTGCTGCCCAGTCCCTGGTGAATCAGACTGCTATTAACCCTTCATTGCTGCCCAGTCCCTGGGGGATCAGACTGCTCTGAATTTTCATTGCAGCCCAGTCCCTGGGTGATCAGACTGCACTGACTCCTTCATTGCTGCCCAGTCCCTGGGGGATCAGACTGCACTGAATCCTTCATTGCTGCCCATTACCTGGGGCATCAGACTTCACTGAATCCTTCATTGCTGCCCAGTCTCTGCGGATCAGACTGCACTGACCCCTTCATTGCTGCCCAGACCCTGGGGAATCAGAATGCTATTACCCCTTCATTGATGCCCAGACCCTGGGGATGATCCTGCACTGACTCCTTCATTGCTCCCCAGTCCCTGCGGTTTCGGACTGCTCTGAATCCTTCATTGATGACCAGCCCCTGGGTGATCAGACTGCAATGACTCTATCATTGCTGCCCAGGCCCTGGGGGATCAGACTGCAATGACTCATTGATTGCTGCCCAGTCCCTGGGGATCAGACTGCACTGACCCCTTCATTGCTGCACAGTCCCTGGGGATTCAGAATGCTATTACCATTTCATTGCTGCCCAGTCCCTGGGGATGAGACGGTACTGACTCCTTCTTTGCTGCCCAGTCCCTGGGGGATCAGACAGCAATGACTCCGTCATTGCTGGATAGTCTCTGGGGGATCAGACTGCATTGACTCCTTCATTGCTGCCCAGTCCCTGGGGGATCAGACTGCACTGACTCATTCATTTCTGCCCAGTTCCTGGGGATCAGACTGTACTGACCACTTCATTGCTGTGCAGTGCCGGGGGGATCGGATTGCACTGACTCCTTCATTGCTGCCCAGTCACTGGGGAATCAGCCTGCATTGAAGTCTCCATTACTGCCCAGTCCCTGGGAGATCAGACTGCACTGAAAACTTCATTGCTGTCCAGTCCTTGTGAGATGAGCCTGCGCTGATGGCTTCATTCCTGCTCAGTCCCAGGGGGTTTAGACTGCACTGAATCCTTCCTGAATGCTCAGTCACTGGGGAATCAGACTGCATTGACTTCTTCATTGATGCCCAATCCCTGGGGGATCAGACTGCATTTATTCCTTCAGTGCTGCCCAGTCCCTGGGTGATCAGACTGCACTGACTCCTTCATTGCTGGCCAGTCCCTGGGGGATCAGACTGCATTGAATCCTTCATTGCTGCCCAGTCCCTGGGGTATCAGACTGCACTGACTCCTTCATTGCTGCCCAGTACCAGGGGGATCAGACTGCACTGAAACCTTCATTGCTGCCCAGTCCCTGGTGGATCAGACTGCACTGACCCCTTCATTGCTGCCCAGTCCCTGGGGAATCAGACTGCTATTAGCCCGTCATTGCTGCCAACTCCCTGGGGATGAGACTGCACTGACTCCTTCCTTGCTGCCCAGTCCCTGGGGGATCAGACGGCACTGACTCCGTCATTGCAACCCAGTCCCTGGGTGATCAGACTGCACTGATTCCTTCATTGTTTCCCCTGTCCCTGCGGATCAAACGGCACTGAATCCACTATTGCTGCCCAGTCCCTGGGGGATCAGACTGCACTGACTCCTTCATTGCTGCCCAGTCCCTGGGGGATCAGACTGCACTGACGTTTTCATTGCTGCCCAGTCCCTGGGGGATCAAACTGCACTGACGTTTTCATTGCTGCGCAGTCCCGTAGGTATCGGAATGCACTGACTCTTTCATTGCTGCTCAGTCACTGGGCTATGAGACTGCACTGATGTCTCCATTACTGCCCAGTCCCTGGTCGATCAGACTGCACTGGCCCCTTCATTGCTGCACAGTCCCTGGGGATTCAGAATGCTATTACCATTTCATTGCTGCCCAGTCCCTGGGGATGAGACGGTACTGACTCCTTCATTGCTGCCCAGTCCCTGGGGGATCAGACAGCAATGACTCCGTCATTGCTGGATAGTCTCTGGGGGATCAGACTGCATTGACTCCTTCATTGCTGCCCAGTCCCTGGGGGATCAGACTGCACTGACTCATTCATTTCTGCCCAGTTCCCGGGGATCAGACTGTACTGACCACTTCATTGCTGTGCAGTGCCGGGGGGATCGGATTGCACTGACTCCTTCATTGCTGCCCAGTCACTGGGGAATCAGACTGCATTGAAGTCTCCATTACTGCCCAGTCCCTGGGAGATCAGACTGCACTGAAAACTTCAAAGCTGTCCAGTCCTTGTGAGATGAGCCTGCACTGTTGTCTCCATTCCTGCTTAGTCCCCGGGGGTTTAGACTGCAGTGAATCCTTCATTAATGCTCAGTCACTGGGGAATCAGACTGCATTGACTTCTTCAATGCTGCCCACTCCCTGGGTGATCAGACTGCATTGGCTCCTTCATTGCTGCCCAGTCCATGGGGATCAGACAGCACAGACTCCTTCATTGCTGGCCAGTCCCTGGGGGATAAGACTGCACTGACTCCTTCATTGCTGCCCAGTACCTGGGAGATGAGACTGCACTGACCCCTTCATTGCTGCCCAGTGCCTGGGGGATAAGACTGCACTGATGTCTCCATTCCTGCCCAGAACCTGGGGGATGAGACTGCAATGACGCCTTCATTAATGCTCAGTCCCTGAGGGATCAGACTGCACTGACTCCTTCATTGCTGCCAGTCAATGTGAGAACAGTCTGCACTGACTCCTGCATTGATGCCCAGTCCCTGGATTATGAGATGCACTGTCTCCTACATTGCTGCCTATTCCCCTTGAGACCAGTCTGCAGTGATTCCACCATTGCTGTCCAGTCCCTGAGGGATCAGACTGCACTGACTCCTTCATTGCTGCCCAGTACCAGGGTGATCAGACTCCACTGACACCTTTATTGCTGCCCAGTCATTGCTGGATCTGACTGCACTGACACCTTCATTGATGCCCAGTCCCTGGGGAATCAGACTGCTATTACCCCTTCATTGCTGGCCACTCCCTGCGGGATCAGACTGCATTGACTCCTTCATTGCTGCTCTGTCACCTGGGAATCAGACTGCACTTAGGTCTCCATTCCTGCCCAGTCCCTGGGGGATCAGACTGCACTGAAACCATCATTGCTGCCCAGTCCCTGGGGAATTAGACTGCACTGACTCCTCCATTGCTGCCCAGTCCTTGGGAGATGAGGCTGCACTGAAGTCTCCATTCCTGCTCAGTCCCTGGGGATTTAGACTGCACTGAATCCTCCATTAATGCTCAGTCACTGCACAATCATACTGCACTGACTCCTTCATTGCTGCCCAGTCCCCGGGGGTCCAGACTGCACTGAACACTTCATTGCTTCCCAGTCGCTTGGGTATGAGACTGCAGTTACCCATTCAATGCTGCCCAGTCCATGGGGGATCAGCTGCACTGAAACCCTTCATTGCTGCCCTGTCCCTGGGGGATCAGACTGCAGTTACCCATTTATTGCTGCCAGGCCCTGAGGGATCAGGCTGCACTGATGTCTCCATTCCTGCCCAGAACCTGAGGGATCAGACTGCATTGACTCCTTGTTTAATGCTCAGTCCCTGGGGGATCAGACTGCACTGAATCCTTCATTGCTGCCAGACAATGTGAGAACAGTCTGCACTGACTCCTGCATGGCTGCCCAGTCACTGGGGTATGAGATATAATGACTCCTACATTGCTGCCTATTGCCCTTGAGACCAGATTGCAGTGATCCCAGCATTGCTGTCCAGTCCCTGAGGGATCAGACTGCACAGACTCGTTCACTGCTGCCCAGTCCCTGGGGAATCAGACTGCACTGACCCCTTCATTGCTGCCCAGTCCCTGGGGGATCAGATTGCACTGACTCCTTCATTGCAGCCCAGTCCCTGGGTGATCATTCTGCACTGACTCCTTCATTGCTGCCCAATCCCTGGGGGATCAGACGGCACTGAATCCTTCATTTCTGCCCAGTCCCTGGGGCATCAGATTGCACTGAATCATTCATTGCTGCCCAGTCCCTGCGGATCAGACTGCACTGACCCATTCATTGCTGCCCAGTCCCTGGGGATCAGACTGCACTGACTCCTTCATTGCTGCGCAGTCCCTGCGGATCAGACTGCACTGATCCCTTCTTTATGGCCAATTCCCTGGGAATGAGACTGCACTGATTCCTTTATTGCTGCGCAGTCCCCTGGGGGTTCAGACTGCACTGAACCCTTCATTGCTGCCCAGTCCCTGGGTGATCAGCCTGCAGTTACCCATTTATTGCTGCCAGTCCCTGAGGGATCAGACTGCACTGATGTCTCCATTCCTGCCCAGAACCTGGGGTCAGACTGCACTGACTCCTTCATTAATGCTCAGCCCCTGGGGGATCAGACTGCACTCACTCCTTCATTGCTGCCAGTCAATGGGAGAACATTCTGCACTGACTATTGCATTGCTGCCCAGTCCCTGTTGGATGAGATGCACTGACTCCTACAATGCTGCCTATTCCCCTTGAGACCAGACTGCAGTGATCCCAGCAGTGCTGTCCAGTCCCTGAGGGATCAGACTGCATTGACTCCATCATTGCTGCTCAGTCCCTGGTGAATCAGACTGCACTGATGTCTCCTTTCCTGCCCAGTCCCTTGGGGATCAGAAGGCACTGACTTGTGCATTGCTGCCCAATCCCTCGGGGATGAGATACAATGACTCCTACATTGCTGCCTATTCCCCTTGAGATCAGACTGCTGTGATCCCAGCATTGCTGTCCAGTCCCTGAGGGATCAGACTGCACAGACTCGTCCACTGCTGCCCAGTCCCTGGGGTATCAGAATGCATTAACTCCTTCATTGCTGTCCAGTACCAGGGGTATCAGACTGCACTGACTCCTTCATTGCTGCCCAGTCCCTGGGGAATCAGACTGCTATTACCCCTTCATTGCTGCCCAGTGCCTGGGGGATCAGACTGCACTGACTCCTTCATTGCAGCCCAGTCCCTGGGTGATCAGACTGCACTGACTCCTTCATTGCTGCCCAGTCCCTGGAGAATCAGACTGCTCAGAATCCTTCATTGCTGCCCATTCCCTGGGTCATCAGACTGCACTGACTCATTCATTGCAGCCCAATCTCTGCGAATCAGAGTGCACTGATCCATTCATTGCTGCCCAGTCCCTGGGGATGAGACTGCACTGACTCCTTTATTGCTGCCCAGTCCCCTGGGGGAAGAGACTGCACTGAATCCTTCATTGCTGCCCAGTCTGTGCGGATCAGACTGCACTGACTCCTTCATTGCTGACGAGCCACTGGGTGATCAGACTGCACTGACTCCGTCATTGCTGCTCAGTCCATGGGGAATCAGACTGCACTGAACCCTTAATTGCTGCCCTGTCCCTGGGGGATTAGACTGCAGTTACCCATCTATTGCTGCCAGGCCCTGAGGGATCAGGCTGCACTGATGTCTCCATTCCTGCCCAGAACCTGAGGGATCAGACTGCACTGCCTCCTTCATTAATGCTCAGTCCCTGGGGGATCAGACTGCACTGAATGCTTCATTGATGCCAGACAATGTGAGAACAGTCTGCACTGACTCCTGCATTGCTGCCCAGTCCCTGAGGGATGAGATAAAATGACTCCTACATTGCTGCCTATTCCCTTTGAGACCAGAGTGCAGTGATCCCAGCATTGCTGTCCAGTCCCTGAGGGATCAGACTGCACAGACTCGTTGACTGCTGCCCAGTCCCTGGGGTATCAGAGTGCATTGACTCCTTCATTGCTGCCCAGTACCAGGGGTATCAGACTGCACTGAATCCTTCATTGCGGCCCAGCCCCTGCGGATCAGACTGCACTGACCCATTCATTGCTGCCCAGTCCCTGGGGATGAGACTGCACTGACTTCTTCACTGCTGCCCAGTCCCTTGCGGATCAGACTGCACTGACTCCTTCATTGCTGACCAGCCCCTGGGTGACCAGACTGCACTGACTCCATCATTGCTGCCTAGTCCCTGGGGAATCAGACTGCACTGAACCCTTAATTGCTGCCCAGTCCCTGTGGGAGCAGACTGCAGTTACCCATTTATTGCGGCCAGTCCCTGAGGGATCAGACTGCACTGATGTCTCCATTCCTGCCCAGAACCTGGGGGATCAGATGGCACTGAGTCCTTCATTAATGCCCAGTCCCTGGGGGATCAGACTGAACTGAAACCCTTCGTTGCTGCCCTGTCCCTGGGGGTTCAGACTGCAGTTACCCATTTATTGCTGCCAGGCCCTGAGGGATCAGGCTGCCCTGAGGGATCAGGCTGCACTGATGACTCCATTCCTGCCCCAAACCTAAGGGACCAGACTGCACTGACTCCTTCATTAATGCTCAGTCCCTGGGGGATCAGACTGCACTGACTCCTTCATTGTTGCCTGTCAAGGTGAGAACAGTCTGCACTGACTCCTGCATTGCTGCCCAGTCCCTGAGGGATGAGATGTACTGACTCCTACGTTGCTGCCTATTCCCCTTGAGACCAGACTGCACTGATCCCAGCATTGCTATCTAGTCCATGAGGGATCAGACTGCATTGACTCAATCATTGCTGCTCAGTCCCTGGGGAATCAGACTGCACTGATGTCTCATTTCCTGCCCAGACCCTTGGGGATCAGAAGGCACTGACTTGTGCATTGCTGCCCAGTCCCTGGGGGATGAGATACAATGACTCCTACATTGCTGCCTATTCCCCTTGAGACCAGACTGCAGTGAACCCAGCATTGCTGTCCAGTCCCTGACGGATCAGAATGCACAGACTCGTTCGCTGCTGCCCAGTCCCTGGGTGATCAGACTGCACTGATTCCTTCATTGTTTCCCAGTCTGTGCGGAGCAAACGGCACTGAATCCTCCATTGCTGTCCAGTCCCTGAGGGATCAGACTGCACTGACTCCTTCATTGCTGCCCTGTCTGTGGGGTATCAGACTGCACTGACTCCTTCACTGCTGCCCAGTCCCTGGGGTATCAGACTGCACTGACTTTCTCATTGCTGCCCAGTACCAGGGGGATCAGACTGCACTGACACCTTTATTGCTGTCCAGTCCTTGGTGGATCAGACTGCACTGACCCTTCATTGCTGCCCAGTCCCTGGGGAATCAGACTGCTAATTCACTTTCATTGCTGCCCACTCCCTGGGGGTTCAGATTGCATTGACTCCTTCATTGCGGCTCAGTAACTGGGGAATCAGACTGCACTGAGGACTCCATTCCTGCCCAGTCCCTGGGGGATCAGACTGCAATGACTCCTTCATTGCTGCCCAGTCCCTGGGGGATCAGACTGCACTGACTCCTTCATTGCTGCCCAGTCCCTGGGGATCAGACTGCACTGACCCCTTCATTGCTGCCCAGTGCCGGGGGGATCGGATTGCACTGACTCCTTCATTGCTGCTCAGTCACTGGGGAATCAGCTGCATTGACGTCTCCATTACTGCACCGTCCCTGGGAGATCAGACTGCACTGAAACCTTCATTGCTGTCCAGTCCTTGCGAGATGAGCATGCACTGTTGTCTCCATTCCTGCTCTGTCCCTGGGGGTTTAGACTGCAGTGAATCCTTCATTAATGCTCAGTCACTGGGGAATCAGACTGCTTTGACTTCTTCATTGTTGCCCAGTCCATGGGTGATCAGACTGCACTGACTCCTTCATTGCTGCCCAGTCCCTGGGGGATCAGACTGCACTGAATCCTTCATTGCTGCCCATTCCCTGGGGGATCAGACAGCACTGACTCCTCCATTGCTGCCCAGTCCCTGGTGGATCAGACTGCACTGAAACCTTCATTGCGGCTCAGTCCCTGGGGGATCAGATTGCACTGACTCCTTCATTGCTGCCCAGTACCTGGGGTATCAGACTGCACTGACCCCTTCATTGCTGCCCAGTGCCTGGGGGAATCAGACTGCACTGATGTCTCCATAACAAAAACAGAATTACCTGGAAAAACTCAGCAGGTCTGGCAGCATCGGCGGAGAAGAAAAGAGTTGACGTTTCGAGTCCTCATGACCCTTCAACAGAACTTGCGTTCGAGTCCAGGAAAGAGCTGAAATATAAGCTGGTTTAAGGTGTGTGTGTGGGGGGCGGAGAGATAGAGAGAGAGAGAGAGGTGGGGGGGGGTGTGGTTGTAGGGACAAACAAGCAGTGATAGAAGCAGATCATCCAAAGATGTCAACGACAATAGTACAATAGAACACATAGGTGTTAAAGTTAAAGTTGGTGATATTATCTAAACGAATGTGCTAATTAAGAATGGATGGTAGGGCACTCAAGGTATAGCTCTAGTGGGGGTTTTTTTTTTATATAATGGAAATAGGTTGGAAAAGGAAAATCTTTATAATTTATTGGGAAAAAAAATGGAAGGGGGAAACAGAAAGGGGGTGGGGATGGGGGAGGGAGCTTACGACCTAAAGTTGTTGAATTCAATATTCAGTCTGGAAGGCTGTAAAGTGCCTAGTCGGAAGATGAGGTGTTGTTCCTCCAGTTTGCGTTGGGCTTCACTGGAACAATGCAGCAAGCCAAGGACAGACATGTGGGCAAGAGAGCAGGGTGGAGTGTTGAAATGGCAAGCGACAGGGAGGTTTGGGTCATTCTTGCGGACAGACCGCAGGTGTTCTGCAAAGCGGTCGCCCAGTTTACGTTTGGTCTCTCCAATGTAGAGGAGACCACATTGGGAGCAACGAATGCAGTAGACTAAGTTGGGGGAAATGCAAGTGAAATGCTGCTTCACTTGAAAGGAGTGTTTGGGTCCTTGGACGGTGAGGAGAGAGGAAGTGAAGGGGCAGGTGTTGCATCTTTTGCGTGGGCATGGGGTGGTGCAATAGGAGGGGGTTGAGGAGTAGGGGGTGATGGAGGAGTGGACCAGGGTGTCCCGGAGGGAGCGATCCCTACGGAATGCCGATAAGGGGGGTGAAGGGAAGATGTGTTTGGTGGTGGCATCATGCTGGAGTTGGCGGAAATGGCGGAGGATGATCCTTTGAATGCGGAGGCTGGTGGGGTGATAAGTGAGGACAAGGGGGACCCTATCATGTTTCTGGGAGGGAGGAGAAGGCGTGAGGGCGGATGCGCTGGAGATGGGCCGGACACGGTTGAGGGCCCTGTCAACGACCGTGGGTGGAAAACCTCGGTTAAGGAAGAAGGAGGACATGTCAGATGAACTGTTTTTGAATGTAGCATCATCGGAACAGATGCGACGGAGGCGAAGGAACTGAGAGAATGGGATGGAGTCCTTACAGGAAGCAGGGTGTGAGGAGCTGCCCCACAGAACTCATTTCTCGTTATCTTGACTCCCTTCTCTCTCCCCTTGTCCAGTCCCTTCCCATCTACATCCGTGATTCCTCTGACACCTTACGTCACATCAACGATTTCCAGTTCCCTGGCCCCAACCGCTTCCTCTTCACCATGGACGTCCAATCCCTCTACACCTCCATCCCCCACCAGGATGGTCTGAGGGCCCTTAGCTTCTTCCTCGAACAGAGGCCCGAACAATCCCCATCCACCACTACTCTCCTCCGTCTGGCTGAACTTGTTCTCACACTGAACAACTTCTCCTTCAACTCCTCTCACTTCCTCCAAATAAAAGGTGTGGCTATGGGTACCTGCATGGGCCCCAGCTATGCCTGTCTCTTTATGGGGTATGTGAAACATTCCTTGTTGCAGTCCTACTCCGGCCCCCTTCCACAACTCTTCCTCCGGTACATCGATGATTACTTCGGTGCCGCTTCATGCTCTCGTCAGGACTTGGAAAAATTTTATTAATTTTGCTTCCAATCTCCACCCCTCCATCATTTTCACGTGGTCCATCTCTGACACTTCCCTTCCCTTCCTTGAACTCTCTGTCTCAATCTCTGGTGATAGACTGTCCACCAATATCCATTACAAACCCACCGACTCCCACAGCTATCTCGACTACAGCTCCTCACACCCCGCTTCCTGTAAGGACTCCATCCCATTCTCTCAGTTCCTTCGCCTCCGTCGCATCTGTTCCGATGATGCTACATTCAAAAACAGTTCCTCTGACATGTCCTCCTTCTTCCTTAACCGAGGTTTTCCACCCACGGTCGTTGACAGGGCCCTCAACCGTGTCCGGCCCATCTCCCGCGCATCCGCCCTCACGCCTTCTCCTCCCTCCCAGAAACATGATAGGGTCCCCCTTGTCCTCACTTATCACCCCACCAGCCTCCGCATTCAAAGGATCATCCTCCGCCATTTCCGCCAACTCCAGCATGATGCCACCACCAAACACATCTTCCCTTCACCCCCCTTATCGGCATTCCGTAGGGATCGCTCCCTCCAGGACACCCTGGTCCACTCCTCCATCACCCCCTACTCCTCAACCCCCTCCTATTGCACCACCCCATGCCCACGCAAAAGATGCAACACCTGCCCCTTCACTTCCTCTCTCCTCACCGTCCAAGGACCCAAACACTCCTTTCAAGTGAAGCAGCATTTCACTTGCATTTCCCCCAACTTAGTCTACTGCATTCGTTGCTCCCAATGTGGTCTCCTCTACATTGGAGAGACCAAACATAAACTGGGCGACCGCTTTGCAGAACACCTGCGGTCTGTCCGCAAGAATGACCCAAACCTCCCTGTCGCTTGCCATTTCAACACTCCACCCTGCTCTCTTGCCCACATGTCTGTCCTTGGCTTGCTGCATTGTTCCAGTGAAGCCCAACGCAAACTGGAGGAACAACACCTCATCTTCCGACTAGGCACTTTACAGCCTTCCAGACTGAATATTGAATTCAACAACTTTAGGTCGTAAGCTCCCTCCCCCATCCCCACCCCCTTTCTGTTTCCCCCTTCCCTTTTTTTTTCCCAATAAATTATAAAGATTTTCCTTTTCCAACCTAATTCCATTATATAAAAAAAAAAACCCCACTAGAGCTATACCTTGAGTGCCCTACCATCCATTCTTAATTAGCACATTCGTTTAGATAATATCACCAACTTTAACTTTAACACCTATGTGTTCTATTGTACTATTGTCGTTGACATCTTTTGATGATCTGCTTCTATCACTGCTTGTTTGTCCCTACAACCACACCCCCCCCCCACCTCTCTCTCTCTCTCTATCTCTCCGCCTCCCACACACACACCTTAAACCAGCTTATATTTCAGCTCTTTCCTGGACTCGAACGCAAATTCTGTTGAAGGGTCATGAGGACTCGAAACGTCAACTCTTTTCTTCTCCGCCGATGCTGCCAGACCTGCTGAGTTTTTCCAGGTAATTCTGTTTTTGTTTTGGATTTCCAGCATCCGCAGTTTTTTTGTTTTTATCTCTGATGTCTCCATTCCTGACCCGAACCAGATGGATCAGACTGCAATGACGCCTTCATTAATGCTTGGTCCCTGCGGGATCAGACTGCACTGACTCCTTCATTGCTGCCAGTCAATGTAAGAACACTCTGCACTGACTCCTGCATTGCTGCCCAGTCCCTGAGGAATGAGATGCAGTGACTCCTACATTGCTGCCTATTCACCTTGTGACCAGACTGCAGTGATCCCACCATTGCTGTCCAGTCCCTGAGGGATCAGACTGCACTGACTCCTTCATTGCTGCCCTGTCTGTGGGGTATCAGACTGCACTGACTCCTTCACTGCTGCCCAGTCCCTGGGGTATCAGACTGCACTGACTTTCTCATTGCTGCCCAGTACCAGGGGGATCAGACTGCACTGACACCTTTATTGCTGCCCAGTCCTTGGTGGATCAGACTGCACTGACCCTTCATTGCTGCCCAGTCCCTGGGGAATCAGACTGCTATTTCACCTTCATTGCTGCCCACTCCCTGGGGGATCAGATTGCATTGACTCCTTCATTGCGGCTCAGTCACTGGGGAATCAGACTGCACTGAGGTCTCCATTCCTGCCCAGTCCCTGGGGGTTCAGACTGCACTGAAACCTTCATTGCTGCCCTGTCCCTGGGGAATTAGACTGTACTGACTCCTCCATTGCTGCCCAGTCCTTGGGAGATGAGGCTGCACTGAATTCTCCATTCCTGCTCAGTCCCTGGGGATTTAGACTGCTCTGAATCCTCCATTAATGCTCAATCACTGCACAATCAGACTGCACTGACTCCTTCAATGCTGCCCAATCCCTGGGGGATCAGACTGCACTGAATCCTTCATTGCTGCCGATTCCCTGGGGCATCAGATTTCACTGACTCATTCATTGCTGCCCAGTCCCTGGGGATGAGACTGCATTGACTTCTTCATTGCTGCCCAGTCCCTGGGGGTTCACACTGCACTGACTCCTTCATTGCTACCAGCCCCTGGGTGATCAGACTCCAATGACTCCTTCATTGCTGCCGAGTCCCTGGGGGATCTGACTGCACTGACTCCTTCATTGCTGCCCCGTCCCTGCAGAATCAGACAGCAATCATTCCTTTATTGCTGCATAGTCCCCGGGGGCTCAGACTGCACTCTACCCGTCATTGCTGCCCTGTCTCTGGGGGATCAGACTGCAGTTACCCATTTATTGCTGCCAGGCCCTGAGGGATCAGTCTGCAATGATGTCTCCATTCCTGCCCAGAACCTGAGGGATCAGACTGCACTGACTCCTTCATTAATGCTCAGTCCCTGGGGGATCAGACTGCACTGACTCCTTCATTGCTGCCAGTCAAGGTGAGAACAGTCTGCACTGACTCCTGCATTGCTGCCCAGTCCCTGAGGGATGAGATACAATGACTCCTACATTGCTGCCTATTCCTCTTGAGACCAGACTGCAGTGATCCCAGCATTGCTGTCCAGTCCCTGAGGGATCAGACTGCACTGACTTGTTCATTGTTGCCCAGTCCCTGCGGTATCAGAGTGCACTGACTCCTTCATTGCTGCCCAGTACCAGGGGTATCAGACTGCATTGACTCCTTCATTGCTGCCCAGTCCCTGGGGAATCAGACTGCTATTACCCCTTCATTGCTGCCCAGTCCCTGGGGATTAGACTGCACTGACTGCTTCATTGCTGCCCAGTCCCTGGGCCATCAGACTGCACTGACTCCTTCATTGCTGCCCAGTCCCTGGGGATCAGACTGCACTGACCCCTTCATTGCTGCCCAGTTTCTGGGGATAAGCCTGCACTGATTCCTTCATTGCTTCCCAGTCCCTGCGGGATCAGAATGCACTGACTCCTTCATTGCTGACAAGCCCCTGGGGGATCAGACTGCACTGACACCTATATTGCTGCCCAGGCCCTGGTGGATCAGACTGCACTGACGCATTGATTGCTGCCCAGTCCCTGGGGGATGAGATGCACTGATTCCCAAATTGCTGCCTATTCCTCTTGAGATCAGACTGAGTGATCCCAGCATTGCTGTCCAGTCCCTGATGGATCAGACTGCACTGACTTGTTCATTGCTGCCCAGTCCCTGGGGTATCAGAGTGCACTGACTCCTTCATTGCTGCCCAGTACCAGGGGTATCAGACTGCACTGACTCCTTCATTGCTGCCCAGTCCCTGGGGAATCAGACTGCTATTACCCCTTCATTGCTGCCCAGTCCCTGGGGATTAGACTGCACTGACTCCTTCATTGCTGCCCAGTCCCTGGGGGATCAGACTGCACTGACTCCTTCATTGCAGCCCAGTCCCTGGGTGATCAGACTGCACTGACTCCTTCATTGCTGCCCAGTCCCTGGAGGATCAGACTGCTCTGAATCCTTCATTGCTGCCCATTTCCTGGGGCATCAGACTGCACTGACTCCTTCATTGCTGCGCAGTCCCTGCGGATCAGACTGCACTGATCCCTTCTTTGCGGCCAATTCCCTGGGAATGAGACTGCACTGATTCCTTTATTGCTGCGCAGTCCCCTGGGGGTTCAGACTGCACTGAACCCTTCATTGCTGCCCATTCCCTGGGTGATCAGCCTGCTGTTACCTATTTATTGCTGCCAGTCCCTGAGGGATCAGACTGCACTGATGTCTCCATTCCTGCCCAGAACCTGGGGGGTCTGACTGCACTGACTCCTTCATTGCTGCCAGTCAATGAGAGAACATTCTGCACTGACTCTTGCATTGCTGCCCAATCCCTGGGGGATGAGATGCACTGACTCCTACAATGCTGCCTATTCCCCTTGAGACCAGACTGCAGTGATCCCAGCAGTGCTGTCCAGTCCCTGAGGGATCAGACTGCATTGACTCCATAACAAAAACAGAATTACCTGGAAAATCTCAGCAGGTCTGGCAGCATCGGCGGAGAAGAAAAGAGTTGACGTTTCGAGCCCTCATGACCCTTCGACAGAACTCCATCATTGCTGCTCAGTCCCTGGGGAATCAGACTGCACTGATGTCTCCTTTCCTGCCCAGTCCCTTGGGGATCAGAAGGCACTGACTTCTGCATTGCTGCCCAGTCCCTGGGGGATGAGATACAATGACTCTACATTGCTGCCTATTCTCCTTGAGACCAGACTGCTGTGATCCCAGCATTGCTGTCCAGTCCCTGAGGGATCAGACTGTACAGACTCGTCCACTGCTGCCCAGTGCCTGGGGTATCAGAGTGCATTAACTCCTTCATTGCTGTCCAGTACCAGGGGTATCAGACTGCACTGACTCCTTCATTGCAGCCCAGTCCCTGGGTGATCAGACTGCACTGATTCCTTCATTGCTGCCCAGTCCCTGGAGAATCAGACTGCTCAGAATCCTTCATTGCTGCCCATTCCCTGGGGCATCAGACTGCACTGACTCATTCATTGCTGCCCAGTCTCTGCGAATCAGAGTGCACTGATCCATTCATTGTTGCCCAGTCTCTGGGGATGAGACTGCACTGACTCCTTTATTGCTGCCCAGTCCCCTGGGGGAAGAGACTGCACTGAATCGTTCAATGCTGCCCACTCCCTGGGCCATCAGACTGCACTGATTCCTGCATTGCTGCCCAGTCTCTGCGGATCAGACTGCACTGACTCATTCATTGCTGACAAGCCCCTGGGGGATCAGACTGCATTGACACTTACATTGCTGCCCAGGCCCTGGTGGGTCAGACTGCACTGACGCATTGATTGCTGCCCAGTCCCTGGGGGATGAGATGCACTGATTCCTAAATTGCTGCCTATTCCCCTTGAGACCAGACTGAGTGATCCCAGCATTGCTGTCCAGTCCCTGAAGGATCAGATTGCACTGACTTGTTCATTGCTGCCCAGTCCCTGGGGTATCAGAGTGCACTGTCTCCTTCTTTGCTGCCCAGTACCAGGGGTATCAGACTGCACTGACTCCTTCATTGCTGCCCAGTCCCTGGGAGATCAGACGGCACTGAATCCTTCATTGCAGCCCAGTCCCTGGGTGATCAGACTGCACTGACTCCTTCATTGCTGCTCAGTCCCTGGGAGATCAGAATGCACTGAATCCTTCATTGCTGCCCAGTCCCTGGGGGAGCCGACGGTACTGACTTCTGCATTGCTGCCCAGTCCTTGTTGCATCAGAGTGCGCTGACTCCTGAATTTGTGCCCATTCCCTGGGGGATTAGACAGCAGTTACAGCTTCATGCTGCCCATTACCTGGGCGATCAGACTGCACTGACTACTTCATTCCTGCCCAGTCCCTGTGGGTTTAGAATGCACTGATTCCTTCATTGCTGCCAACTCCCTGGGGATCAGACTGCACTGAATCCTGCATTGCTGCCCAGCCAAAGGGAGGTCAGACTGCACTGACTCCTCCATTGTTGCCCAGAACCTGGGGGTTTAGACTGCACTGATTCCTGAATTTGTGCTCTGTTTCTGGGGAATCAGACTGCACTGACTCCTTCGTTAATGCTCAGTCACTGGGGAATCAGACTGCACTGACTCCTTCATTGCTGCTCAGTCACTGGGGAATCAGACTGCCATGAATCCGACATTGCTGCCCAGTCATTGGGAGATCAGACTGCACTGACTGCGGCAATGCTGCCCAGTCGCTGGGGGATCAGACTGCACTGACTTGTTCATTGCTGCCCAGTCCCTGGCGAATCAGACTGCACTGAAGACTCCATTAATGCTCAGTCACTTATGGATGAGACTGCACTGATGCCTTCACTGCTGCACTGTTCCTTGGGGATCAGTCTGCACTGACTCCTTCATTAATATCAAGAACCTGGGGTTCAGATTGCACTGACTCCTGAATTTGTGCTCTGTTACTGGGGACTCAGACTGCACTGACTCCCTCATTGCTGCTCAGTTACTGTGGGATCTGTCTCCACTTAATCCTACTTTGCTGCCCAGTCCCTGGAGGATCAGACTGCACCGAGCTTTTCACTACTAACCAGTCCCTGGAGGATTGACGGCATTGATGCCTACATTGCTGCCCAGTTCCTGGGGAATCAGATTGTACTGACTTCTGCATTGCTGCCCAGTCACTGCGGCATCAGATTGCAATTACGCCTGAATTTGTGCCCATTCCCTGGGGGATTGGACATCACTTACAGCTTCATTGCCGCCTAGTACCTGTGGATTTAGAATGCATCGATTCCTTCATTGCTGCCAACTCCCTGGGGATCAGACTGCACTGAATCCTGCATTGCTGCCCAGTCAAAGGGAGATCAGACTGCACTGACTCCTTCATTGCTGTCCAGAACCTGGGGGTTTAGACTGCACTGATTCCTGAATTTGTGCTCTGTTTCTGGGGAATCAGACTGCAACTGCACTGACTCCTTCGTTAATGCTCAGTCACTGGGGAATCAGACTTTACTGACTCCTTCGTTAATACTCAGTCACTGGGGAATCAGACTGCAATGAATCTGACATTGCTGCCCAGTCATTGGGAGATCGGACTGCACTGACTCCTTCATTGATGCCCAGTCCTTGGGGGATCATACTTCACTGACTTGTTCATTGCTGCCCAGTCCCTGGGGGATCAGACTGTACTGAAGTCTCCATTAATGCTCAGTCACTTATGGATGAGACTGCACTAATGCCTTCACTGTTGCACTGTTCCTTGGGGATCAGACTGCACTGACTCCTTCATTAATGCCGAGAAGGTAGGGGTTGAGACTGCACTGACTCCTGAATTTGTGCTCTGTTACTCGGGACTCAGACTGCACTGGCTCCCTCACTGCTGCTCAATTACTGTGGGATCTGTCTCCACTTAATCCTTTATTGCTGCCCAGTCCCTGGGGGATCAGACTGCACTGACATTTTCACAACTGCCCGGTCCCTGGAGGATTAGACGGCACTGAAGCCTACATTGCTGCCCAGTTCCTGGGGGCTCAGACTGCACTGACATTTACATTGCTGCCCATCCGACTGCACTGACCCCTTCATTGCTGCCCACTGCCTGGGGTATCAGACTGCACTGACTCCTTCCTTGCTGCTCAGTTACTGGGGCATTTTCCTCCACTTAATCCTTCATTGCTGCCCAGTCCCTGGGGGATGAGACTGCACTGAATCCTTCATTGCATCCCCATTCCCGGGGGAACAGACTGCACTGACGTCTCCATTCCTGCCCAGTCCCTGGGGAATCAGACTGCACTGAATCCTTCATTGCTGCTGAGTCCCTGGTGGATGTGACTGCACTGAATATGTTGCTGCGAATTCCCTGGGGGATCTGATAGACTCTACTGAAGCCTCCTGTCCTACGATCAGACTGCAGTGACTCCAGCATTGCTGTCTAGTCCCTGGGCGATCAGACTGCACTGAATCCTTCATTGCTGCCCAGTCCCTGGGACATCAGACTGCACTGAATCCTTCATTGCTGTTCAGTCCCTGGGAGATCAGAATGCACTGAATCCTTCATTGCTGCCCAGTCCCTGGGGGAGCAGACTATACTGACTTCTGCATTGCTGCCCAGTCCTTGGTGCATCAGAGTGCGCTGACACCTGAATTTGTGCCCATTCCCTGGGGGATTAGACAGCAGTTACACTTCATTGCTGCCCATTACCTGGGCGATCAGACTGCACTGACTACTTCATTCCTGCCCAGTCCCTTGGGCTTTAGAATGCACTGATTCCTTCACTGTTGCCAACTCCCTGGGGATCAGACTGCACTGAATCCTGCATTGCTGCCCAGTCAAAGGGAGGTCAGACTGCACTGACTCCTTCATTGCTGCCCAGAACCTGGGGGTTTAGACTGCACTGATTCCTGAATTTGTGCTCTGTTTCTGGGGAATCAGACTGCACTGACTCCTTCGTTAATGCTCAGTCACTGAGGAATCAGACTGCACTGAAACCTTCATTGTTGCTCAGTCACAGGGGAATCAGACTGCCATGAATCCGACATTGCTGCCCAGTCATTGGGAGATCAGACTGCACTGACTCGTTCCTTGCTGCCCAATCCCTGGGGGATCAGACTGCACTGAAGACTCCATTAATGCTCAGTCACTTATGGATGAGACTGCACTGATGCTTTCACTGCTGCACTGTTCCTTGGGGATCAGTCTGCACTGACTCCTTCATTAAACCCAGAACCTGGGGTTTAGACTGCACTGACTCCTGAATTTGTGCTCTGTTACTGGGGACTCAGATTTCACTGACACCCTCATTGTTGCTCAGTTACTGTGGGATCTGTCTCCACTTAATCCTTCATTGCTGCGCAGTCCCTGGGGATCAGACTGCACTGACTTCTGCATTGCTGCCCAGTCTCTGGGGCATCAGATGCACTGACTCCTGAATTTGTACCCATTCCCTTCGGGATTAAAGAGCAGTTACCCCTTCATTGCAGCCCTGTACCTGGGCGATGAGACTGCACTGACTCCTTCATTGATTTCAAGTCCCGGTGGGTTTAGAATGCACTGATTCCTTCATTGCTGCCCAGTCCTTGGGGATGACTGCACTGACTCCTCCATTCCTGCCCAGTCCCAGGGTGATCAGATGGCACTGAATCCTTCATTAATGCTCAGTCACTTGGGGATGAGACTGCACTGAATCCTTCATTAATGCTCAGTCACTGGGGGATGAGACTACACTGACTCCTTCGTTAATGCTCAGTCCCTGGGGGATCGGACCGCACTGACTCCTTCATTGCTGCCTATTCCCTGGTGGATCAGACCACACTGACTCCTTCATTGCTGCCCATTCCCTGGGCGATCAGACTGCAGTGACCAAAGCATTGCTGTACAGTCCCTGGGCGATCAGACTGTACTGGATTCTTCATTGCTGCCTATTCCCTGGGGGATCAGACTGCAATGAATCCTTCATTGCTGCCCAGTCCCTGGGGGATCAGACTGTACTAACTTATGCATTGCTGCCCAGTCCCTGGGGCATCAGAGTGCACTGACTCCTGAATTTGTGTCCATTCGCTGGGGGATTAAATAGCAGTTACCCCTTCATTGCTGCCCAGTACCTGGGCGATCTGTCTGCACTGACTCCTTCATTGCTTTCCAGTCCCTGTGGGTTCAGAATGCACTGATTCCTTCATTGCTACCCAGTATTTGGGGATGAGACTGCACTGACTCCTCCATTCCTGCCCAGTCCCAAGGTGATCAGACTGCACTGAATCCTACGTTAATGCTCAGTCACTGGGGGATGAGACTGCACTGAATCCTTCAATGCTGCCCCATCCCTGGGGGATCAGACTGCACTGACTTATTCATTCCTGCCCCGTCCTTGGGGGTTTAGACTACACTGACTCCTTCATTGCTGCCCAGTCCCTGGTGGATGAGACTGCACTGGCTCTTTCATTGCTGCTCAGTTCCTGGGGAATCAGACTGCACTGACTCCTTCATTAATGCTCAGTAACTCGGGAATCAGATTGCACTGACTCCTTGCTTGCTGCTCAGTTACTGGGGAATTTTCCTCCACTTAATCCTTCATTGCTGCCCAGTCCTTGGGGGATGAGACCTCACTGATTCCTTCATTACAACCCCATTCCCGGGGGAACAGACTGCACTCATGTCTCCATTCCTGCCCAGTCCCTGGGGAATCAGACTGCACTAAATCTTTCATTGCTGCCAAGTCCCTGGTGGATGTGACTGCACTGAATATGTTGCTGCGAATTCCCTGGGGGATCTGATAGACTCTACTGAAGCCTCCTTTTCTACAGAATCCCTGGGGAATCAGACTGCACTGACTTCTTCATTGCTGCTCAGTTCCTAGGTGATCTTCTTCGTTCATCTTAATCGTTCATTGCTTCCCAATCCCGGAGGAATCAGTCTGCACTGACTAATTTATTGCTGCCGAGTCCATGCGGTATCAGACTGTACTGAATCTATTGCTGTGAATTACATGGGGATCTGACAGTACTGACTCCTTCATTGCTGCTCAGTCCCTGGGGGATCAGACTGCTCTGACTCCTTCATTACTGCCCAGTTCCTGCGGGATCAGACGGCACTGACTCCTTCATGGCTGCATAGTCCCTGGTGGATGAGACTGCACGGGCTCCTTCATTGCTGCCCAGTCCCAGGGGGTTCAAACTGCACTGTCTACTTCATTAATGCTCAGTCCCTGGGGGATCGGACCGCACTGACTCCTTCATTGATGCCTAGTCACTGTGGGATGAGATGCACTGACTCCTACATTGCTGCCCATTCCCTGGGCGATCAGACAGCAGTGACCCAAGGATTGCTGTCCAGTCCCTGGGCGATCAGACTGTACTGACTCCTTCATTGCTTCCCAGTCCCTGGGGGATGAGACTGCAATAAATCCTTCATTGCTGCCCAATCCTTGGGAGATCAGACTGCACTAAATCCTTCATTGCTGCCCAGTCATTGGGAGATCAGACTGCACTGACTTCGGCAATGCTGCCCAGTCCCTGGGGGATCAGACAGCACTGACTCCTTCATTGATGCCAAGTCCTTGGGGGATCAGAGTGCTCTGACTCCTTCATTTCTGCCCAGTTCCTGAGGGATCAGACTGCACTGACTCCATCATTGCTGCTCAGTCCCTGGGGGATCAGACTGCTCTGACTCCTTTATTACTGCCCAGTTCCTGCGGGATCAGACTGCACTGACTCCTGAATTGCTGCCTAGTCCCTGGTGGATGAGACTGCACTGGCTCCTTCATTGTTGCCCAATGCACTGAAGACTCTATTAATGCTCAGTCATTTATGGATGAGACTGCACTGACGCTTTCACATTGCACTGTTCCTTGGGGATCAGACTGCACTGACTCCTTCATTAATGCCCAGAACCTCGGGTTTAGACTGCAGCGACTCCTGAATTTGTGCTCTGTTACTGGGGACTCAGACTGCACTGACTCCCTTATTGCTGCTCAGTTACTGTGGGATCTGTCTCCACTTAATCCTTTATTGCTGCCCAGTCCCTGGAGGATCAGACTGCACTGATCTGTTCATTACTGCCCACTCCCTGGAGGATTGACTGCACTGAAGCCTACATTGCTGCCCAGTTCCTGGGGGCTCAGACTGCAGTGACAGTTTCATTGCTGCCCATCTGATTGCACAGATCCCTTCATTGATTCCCACTGCCTGGGGAATCAGAATGCACTGACTCGTTCCTTGATGCTCAGTTACTGGGGCATTTTCCTCCACTTAATCCTTCATTGCTGCCCAGTCCCTGGGGGATCAGAATGTACTGACTTCTGCATTGCTGCCCAGTCACTGGGGCATCAGAGTGCACTGACACCTGAATTTGTGCCCATTCCCGGGGGATAAAACAGCAGTTACCCCTTCATTGCTGCCCAGTAACTGGGCAATCAGACTGCACTGACTCCTTCATTGCTTTCCAGTCCCTGTGGGTTTAGAATGCACTAATTCCTTCATTGCTGCCAACTCCCTGGGGATCAGATTGCACTGACTCCTTCATTGCTGCCCAGTCCCTGGGGAAACAGACTGCTCTGACTCCTTCATTACTGCCCAGTTCCGGCAGGATCAGACTGCACTGACCCCTTCATTTCTGTCCAGTCCCTGGGGGATCAGACTGCACTAACATTTTCATTGCTGCCCATCTGACTGCACTGACGCCTTCGTTGCTGCCCACTGCCTGGGCTATCAGACTGCACTGACTCCTTCCTTGATGCTCAGTTACTGGGGCATTTTCCTCCACTTAATACTTCATTGCTGCCCAGTCCCTGGGGGATGACACTGCACTGAATATTTCATTGCATCCCCATTCCCGGGGGAACGGACTGCACTGACGTCTCCATGCTGCTTTGTACTTGGGGGATCAGACTGCACTGACTCCTTCATTGTTTTTCAATCCTTGGGGAATCAGACTGCACTGAATCCTTCATTGCTGCCGAGTCCCTGGTGGAGGTGACTGCACTGAATATGTTGCTGCGAATTCCCTGGGGGCCCTGATAGACTCTACTGAAGCCTCCTTTCCTACAGAATCACTGGTGGCTTAGACTGCACTGACTCCTCCATTAATGCTCAGTCACTGAAGAATCAGACTGCACTGAATCCTTCATTGCTGCCCAGTCCTTGGGGGATCAGACTGTACTGGCTTCTGTATTGCTGCCCAGTCCCTGGGGCATAAGAGCGCACTCACTCCTGAATTTCTGCCCATTCCCTGGGGGATTAAACTATAGTTACCCCTTCATTACTGCCCAGTACCTGGGCGATCAAACTGCACTGACTCCTGCATTGCTTTCCAGTCCCTGTGGTTTTAGAATGCACTGATTCCTTCATTGCTGACAACTCCCTGGGGATCAGATTGCACTGAATCCTTCATTTCTGCCCAGTCCATGGGGGATCAGACTGTACTGAATCTATTGCTGTGAATTCCATGGGGATGTGACAGTACTGACACATTCATTGTTGCCCTGTCCATGGGGGAATCAGGCTGCAGTGATTCCTGCATTGCTTTCCAGTCCCTGGGGGATCTGCCTCCCCTTATTCCTTCATTGATGCCCAGTCCATGGGGAACCAGACTGCACTGAGACCTTCATTGCTGCCCAGTCCCTGGGGGATCAGACTGCACTGACTCATTCATTGCTGCCCAGTCCCTGGGGGATCAGAATGCACTGAGTCCTTCATTGCTGCCCAGTTCCTGGGGAATCAGACTACTCTGACTCGTTCATTACTGCTCATCCCTTGGGGATCGGATCGCACTGAATCCTTCATTGCTGCCTATTCCCTGGGGGATCAGATTGCACTGAATCCTTCATTGCTGCCTATTCCCTGGGGGATGAGATGCACTGAATCCTATATTGCTGTCCATTCCCTGGGCGAACAGACTGCAGTGACCCAAGAATTGCCGTCCAGTCCCTGGCCGATCAGACTGTACTGACACCTTCATTGCTGCCCAGTCCCTGGGAGATCAGAATGCACTGAATCCTTCATTGCTGCCCAGTGCCTGGGGGATCAGTCTGTACTGACTTCTGCATTGCTGCCCAGTCCCTGGGGTATCACAGTGCACTAACTCCTGAATTTGTGCCCATTCCCTGTGGGATTAAACAGCAGTAACCCCTTCATTTCTGCCCAGTAACTGGGCGATCAGACTGCACTGACTCCTTCATTCCTGCCCAGTCCTTGGGGACAAGACTGCACTGACTCCTTAATTCCTGCCCAGTCCCAGGGTCATCAGACTGCACTGAATACTTCATTAGTGCTAAGTCACTTGGGGATGAGACTGCACTGAATCCTTCACTGCTGCCTAGTCCTTGGGGATGAGACTGCACTGACTCCTTCATTGCTGCCCATTCCCAGAGTGATCAGACTGCACTGAATCCTTGATTAGTGCTATATCACTGGGGGATGAGACAGCACTGAATCCTTCACTGTTGCCCAGTAACTGGGGGTTCAAACTGCACTGGCCACTTCATTGCTTTCCAGACCCTGGGGGATTAGACTGCACTAACTCGTTCATTCCTGCCCTGTCCCTGGGGATTAGACTACACTGAATCCTTCATTAATGCTCAGTCCCTGGGGGATCGGAACGCAAAGACTCCTTCATTGCTGCCTAGTCTCTGGGGGATCTGACTGCACTGACCCCAGCATTGCCGCCCAGTCCCTGGGGGATGAGATGCACTGATTCCTACATTGCTGCCCATTCCCTGGGCGATCAGACTGCAGTGATCCAAGCATTGCTGTCCAGTCACTGGGCGATCAGACTGTACTGGCTCCTTCATTGCTTCCCAGTCCATGGGGGATGAGACTGCAATGAATCCTTAATTGCTGCCCATTCCCTGGGAGATCAGATTGCACTGAATCCTGCATTGCTGCCCAGTCAATGGGAGATCAGACTGCACTGAATTCTGCATTGCTGCTTTGTACTTGGGGGATCAGACTGCACTAACTCCTTCATTGATGTTCATTCCCTGGGCGATCAGACTTCACTGAAGCCTACATTGCTGCCCACTGCCTGGGGAATCAGACTGCACTGACACCTTCATTAATGCTCAGTCACTAGGGAATCAGACTGCACTAACGCCTTCCTTGCTGCTCAGTTACTGGGGCATTTTCCTCCACTTCATCCTTCATTGCTTCCCAGTCCCTTGGGGATGAGACTGCACTGAATCCTTCATTGCATCAACATTCCCAGGGGAACAGACTGCACTGAATCGTTCATTCCTGCTCAGTCCCTGGGGCTTTAGACTACACTGACTCCTTCATTAATGCTCAGTCCCTGGGTGATCGGACCTCACTGACTTCTTCATTGTTGCATATTTCCTGGGGGATCAGAATGCACTGACCCCAGCATGGCTGCCAAGTCCCTGGGGAATGAGATGCACTGACTCCTACATTGCTGACCATTCCCTGGACAATCAGACTGCAGTAACCCAAGCATTGCTGTCCAGTCCCTGGGCGATCAGACTGTACTGGCTCCTTCAATGCTTTCCAGTCCCGGGGGGATGAGAGGGCAATGAATCCTTCATTGCTGACCAGTCCCTGGGAGATCAGAATGCACTGAATCCTTCATTGCTGCCCAGTCCTTGGGGTATCAGACTGTACTGGCTTCTGCATTGCTGCCCAGTGCCTGGGGCATAAGAGTGCACTCACTCCTGAATTTCTTCCCATTCTCTGCGGGATTAAACTATAGTTACCCCTTCATTACTGCCCAGTACCTGGGCGATCAGACTGCACTGACTCCTGCTTTGCTTTCCAGTCCCTGTGGGTTTAGAATGCACTGATTCCTACATGGCTGACAACTACCTGGGGATCAGATTGCACTGAATCCTTCATTTCTGCCAAGTCCATGGGGGATCAGACTGTACTGAATCTATTGCTGCGAATTCCATGGGGATATGACAGCACTGACACCTTCATTGCTGCCCTGTCCATGGGAGATCAGGCTGCACTGATTCCTGCATTGCTTTCCAGTCCCTGGGGGATCTGCCTCCCCTTAAGCCTTCATTGCTGCCCAGTCCCTGGGGGATCAGACTGCACTGACTCCTTCATTGCTGCCCAGTCCCTGGGGGATCAAAATGCACTGACTCCTTCATTGCTGCCCAGGTCCGGGGAAATCAGACTGCTCTGACTCCTTCATTACTGCCCAGTCCCTGGGTCATCAGAATGCACTGACTCCTTCATTGCTGCCCAGTTCCTGGGGAATCAGACTGCTCTGACTCGTTCATTACTGCTCATCCCTTGAGGATCGGATCGCACTGACTCCTTCATTGTTGCCTATTCCCTGGGGGATCAGATTGCACTGAATACTTCATTACTGCATATTCCCAGGGGGATGAGATGCACAGACTCCTATCTTGCTGCCCATTCCCTGGGCGATCACACTGCAGTGACCCAAGCATTGCTGTCCAGTCCCTGGCCGATCAGACTATACTGACACCTTCATTGCTTCCCAGTCCCTGGGGGATGAGACTGCGATGAATCCTTCATTGCTGCCCAGTCCCTGGGAGATCAGACTGCACTGAATCCTTCATTGCTGCCCAGTCCCTGGGGGACCAGTCTATACTGACATCCGCATTGCTACCCAGGCCCTGAAGTATCACAGTGCACTAACTCCTGAATTTGTGCCCATTCCCTGGGGGATTAAAGTGCAGTTACCCCTTCATTGCTGCCCAGTAGCTGGGCGATCAGACTGCACTGACTCCTTCATTGCTTTCCAGTCCCTGTGGGTTTAGAATGCACTGATTCCTTCATTGCTGCCCAGTCCTTGGGGATGAAACTGCACTGACTCCTCCATTTCAGCCCAGTGCCAGGGTGATCAGACTGCACTGAATCCTTCATTAATGCTAAGTCACTGGGGGATGAGACTGCACTGAATCCTTCACTGCTGCCCAGTCCTGGAGCATTCAAACTGCACTGACGCCTTCATTGCTGTCCAGACCCGGGGGATCAGACTGCACTAACTCGTTCATTCCTGCCCAGTCCCTGGGGGTTTCGACTACAATGACTCCTTCATTAATGCTCAGTCCCTGGGGGATCGGACCGCACTGACTCATTCATTGCTGCCTATTCCCTGGGGGATCAGACTGCACTGACCCCAGCATTGCTGCCCAGTCCCTTGGGGATGAAATGCACTGACTCCGACATTGCTGCCCATTCCCTGGGCCATCAGACTTCAATGATTCAAGCATTGATGTTCAGTCCCTGGGCGAACAGACTGTACTAGCTCCTTCATTTCTGCCCAGTCACTGGGAGATCAGACTGCACTGAATCCTTAATTGCTGCCCAATCCCTGGGAGATCAGACTGCACTGAATCGTTCATTGCTGCCCATTCCCTTGGGGATTAAACAGCATTACCCCTTCATTGCTGCCCAGTACTTGGGCAATCAGACTGCACTGACTCCTTCATTGCTTTTCAGGCCCTGTGGGTTTAGAATGCACGGATTCCTTCATTGCTGCCAACGCCTTGGGGATCAGATTGCATCGACTCCTTCACTCCTGCTCAGTCACTTTGGGTTTAGACTGCAGTGACATCTTCATAGTTGCCCAGTCCCTGGGGGATCAGACTGCACTGACCCCTTCATTGCGGCCATGTCCCACGGGGATCAGACTGCACTGACTCAATCATTGCTGCCCAGTCGCTGGGGGATCAGACTGCATTGATGCCTTCATTGCTGGGCATTCCCTGGGGGATCAGACTGCACTGACTCCTTCATTTTCACCAAGTAACTGGGGGATCAGACTGCACTGACTCCTTCATTGCTGCCCCATCCCTGGCGGATTAGAATGTACTGACACCTTCATTACTGCCCTGTTCCTGCTGCATCAGACTGCACTGAATCCTTCATTGCTGCCTTGTAACTGGTGGATGAGACTGCACTGACTCCTTCATTGCTGCCCAGTCCTTGGGGATGAGACTGCCCTGACTCCTCCATTCCTGCCAGTCCCAGGGTGATCAGACTGCACTGAATCCTTCATTAATGCTCAGTCACTGGGGGATGAGACTGCACTGAATCCTACACTGCTCCCCAGTCCCAGGGGGTTCCAACTGCACTGACACTTTCACTGCTGTCCAGTCCCCGGGGGATCAGACTGCACTGACTCGTTCATTCCTGCTCAGTCCCTGGTCGTGAATACTACACTGACTCATTCATTGCTGCCTATTTCCTGGGGTATCAGACCGCACTGACCCCAGCATTGCTGCCCAGTCCCTGAGGTATGAGATGCACTGACTCCTACATTGCTGCCCATTCCCTGGGCGATCAGACTGTACTGACTCCTTCATTGCTTCCCAGTCCCTGTGGGATGAGACTGCAATGAATCCTTCATTGCTGCCCCATCCCTGGGAGATCAGACTGCACTGAATTCTTTACTGCTGACCAGTCCCTGGGAGATCAGACTGCTCTGAATCCTTCACTGCTGCCCAGTTACTGGGGGTTCAAACTGCACTGAGCCCTTCATTGTTGTCCAGTCCCTGGGGAATCAGACTGCACTGATTAGTTCATTCCTGCCCAGTCCCTGGGGCTTTAGACTACACTGACTCCTTTATTAATGCTCAGTGCCTGGGGGATTAGGACCTCACTGACTCCTTCATTGTTGCCTATTCCCTGGGGGATCAGACTTCACTGACTCCAGCATGGCTGCCAAGTCCCTCGGGAATGAGATGCACTGACTGCTAAATTGCTGCCCATTCCCTGGATAATCAGACTGCAGTAACCCAAGCATTGCTGTCCAGTCACTGGGCGATCAGACTGTACTGGCTCCTTCATTGCTTCCCAGTCCCGGGCGGGATGAAAGTGCAATGAATTCTTCATTGCTGCCCAGTCCCTGGGAGATCAGACTGCACTGAATCTTTCATTTCCTGCCCAGTCCCTGGGAGATCAGCCTGTACTGACTTCTGCATTGCTGCCCAGACCCTGGGGCATCAGAGTGCACTAACTCCTGAATTTGTGACCATTCCCTGGGGGATTAAACAGCATTTACCTCTTCATTGCTGCCCAGTACCTGGGCGATGAGACTGCACTGACTCATTCATTCCTGCCCAGTCCCAGGGTCATCAGACTGCACTGAATACTTCATTAGTGCTAAGTCACTTGGGGGATGAGACTGCACTGAATCCTTCACTGCTGCCTAGTCCTTGGGGATGAGACTGCACTGACTCCTTCATTGCTGCCCATTCCCAGAGTGATCAGACTGCACTGAATCCTTGATAAGTGCTATATCACTGGGGGATGAGACTGCACTGAATCCTTCACTGCTGCCCAGTAACTGGGGGTTCAAATTGCACTGGCCACTTCATTGCTTTCCAGACCCTGGGGGATTAGACTGCACTAACTCGTTCATTCCTGCCCTGTCCCTGGGGATTAGACTACACTGAATCCTTCATTAATGCTCGGTCCCTGGGGGATCGGACCGCAATGACTCCTTCATTGCTGCCTAGTCTCTGGGGGATCTGACTGCACTGACCCCAGCATTGCCGCCCAGTCCCTGGGGGATGAGATGCACTGATTCCTACATTGCTGCCCATTCCCTGGGCGATCAGACTGCAGTGATCCAAGCATTGCTGTCCAGTCCCTGGGCGATCAGACTGTACTGGCTCCTTCATTGCTTCCCAGTCCATGGGGGATGAGACTGCAATGAATCCTTAATTGCTGCCCATTCCCTGGGAGATCAGATTGCACTGAATCCTGCATTGCTGCCCAGTCAATGGGAGATCAGACTGCACTGAATTCTGCATTGCTGCTTTGTACTTGGGGGATCAGACTGCACTAACTCCTTCATTGATGTTCATTCCCTGGGCGATCAGACTTCACTGAAGCCTACATTGCTGCCCACTGCCTGGGGAATCAGACTGCACTGACACCTTCATTAATGCTCAGTCACTAGGGAATCAGACTGCACTAACGCCTTCCTTGCTGCTCAGTTACTGGGGCATTTTCCTCCACATCATCCTTCATTGCTTCCCAGTCCCTTGGGGATGAGACTGCACTGAATCCTTCATTGCATCAACATTCCCAGGGGAACAGACTGCACTGACTCGTTCATTCCTGCTCAGTCCCTGGGGCTTTAGACTACACTGACTCCTTCATTAATGCTCAGTCCCTGGGTGATCGGACCTCACTGACTTCTTCATTGTTGCATATTCCCTGGGGGATCAGAATGCACTGACCCCAGCATGGCTGCAAAGTCCCTGGGGAATGAGATGCACTGACTCCTACATTGCTGACCATTCCCTGGACAATCAGACTGCAGTAACCCAAGCATTGCTGTCCAGTCCCTGGGCGATCAGACTGTACTGGCTCCTTCAATGCTTTCCTGTCCCGGGGGGATGAGAGGGCAATGAATCCTTCATTGCTGACCAGTCCCTGGGAGATCAGAATGCACTGAATCCTTCATTGCTGCCCAGTCCTTGGGGTATCAGACTGTACTGGCTTCTGCATTGCTGCCCAGTGCCTGGGGCATAAGAGTGCACTCACTCCTGAATTTCTTCCCATTCTCTGCGGGATTAAACTATAGTTACCCCTTCATTACTGCCCAGTACCTGGGCGATCAGACTGCACTGACTCCTGCTTTGCTTTCCAGTCCCTGTAGGTTTAGAATGCACTGATTCCTTCATGGCTGACAACTCCCTGGGGATCAGATTGCACTGAATCCTTCATTTCTGCCAAGTCCATGGGGGATCAGACTGTACTGAATCTATTGCTGCGAATTCCATGGGGATCTGACAGCACTGACACCTTCATTGCTGCCCTGTCCATGGGAGATCAGGCTGCACTGATTCCTGCATTGCTTTCCAGTCCCTGGGGGATCTGCCTCCACTTAATCCTTCATTGCTGCCCAGTCCCTGGGGGATCAGACTGCACTGACTCCTTCATTGCTGCCCAGTCCCTGGGGGATCAGAATGCACTGACTCCTTCATTGCTGCCCAGGTCCGGGGAAATCAGACTGCTCTGACTCCTTCATTACTGCCCAGTCCCTGGGTCATCAGAATGCACTGACTTCTTCATTGCTGCGCAGATCCTGGGGAATCAGACTGCTCTGACTCGTTCATTACTGCTCATCCCTTGAGGATCGGATCGCACTGACTCCTTCATTGTTGCCTATTCCCTGGGGGATCAGATTGCACTGAATACTTCATTGCTGCATATTCCCTGGGGGATGAGATGCACTGACTCCTATGTTGCTGCCCATTCCCTGGGCGATCAGACTGCAGTGACCCAAGCATTGCTGTCCAGTCCCTGGCCGATCAGACTGTACTGACACCTTCATTGCTTCCCAGTCCCTGGGGGATGAGACTGCAATAAATCCTTCATTGCTGCCCAGTCCCTGGGGGACCAGTCTATACTGACTTCCGCATTGCTGCCCAGGCCCTGAGGTATCACAGTGCACTAACTCCTGAATTGGTGCCCATTCCCTGGGGGATTATACAGCAGTTACCCCTTCATTGCTGCCCAGTACCTGGGCGATCAGACTGCACTGACTCCTTCATTGCTTTCCAGTCCCTGTGGGTTTAGAATGCACTGAATCCTTCATTGCTGCCCAGTCCTTGGGGATGAGACTACACTGACTCCTCCATTCCAGCCCAGTGCCAGGGTGATCAGACTGCACTGAATCCTTCATTAATGCTAAGTCACTGGGGGATGAGACTGCACTGAATCCTTCACTGCTGCCCAGTCCTGGAGCATTCAAACTGCACTGACGCCTTCATTGCTGTCCAGACCCGGGGGATCAGACTGCACTAACTCGTTCATTCCTGCCCAGTCCCTGGGGGTTTCGACTACAATGACTCCATCATTAATGCTCAGTCCCTGGGGGATCGGACCGCACTGACTCATTCATTGCTGCCTATTCCCTGGGGGATCAGACTGCACTGACCCCAGCATTGCTGTCCAGTCCCTTGGGGATGAAATGCACTGACTCCTACATTGCTGCCCATTCCCTGGGCCATCAGACTTCAGTGATTCAAGCATTGATGTTCGGTCCCTGGGCGAACAGACTGTACTAGCTCCTTCATTTCTGCCCAGTCCCTGGGGGATCAGACTGCACTGACCCCTTCATTGCAGCCAAGTCCCTCGGAGATCAGACTGCACTGACTCAAACATTGCTGCCCAGTCACTGGGGGTTCAGACTGCATTGATGCCTTCATTGCTGGGCAATCCCTGGGGGATCAGGCTGCACTGTCTCCTTCATTTCCACCAAGTAACTGGGGGATCAGACTGCACTGACTCCTTCATTGCTGCCAAATCCCTGGCGGGTTAGAATGTACTGACACTTTCATTACTGCCCTGTTCCTGCTGCATCAGACTGCACTGACTCCTTCATTGCTGCCTTGTAACTGGTGGATGAGACTGCACTGACTCCTTCATTGCTGCCCAGTCCTTGGGGATGAGACTGCCTTGACTCCTCCATTCCTGCCAGTCCCAGGGTGATCAGACTGCACTGAATCCTTCATTAATGCTCAGTCACTGGGGGATGAGACTGCACTGAATCCTACACTGCTCCCCAGTCCCAGGGGGTTCAAACTGCACTGACACTTTCACTGCTGTCCAGTCCCCGGGGGATCAGACTGCACTGACTCGTTCATTCCTGCTCAGTCCCTTGGCGTGAAGACTACACTGACTCATTCATTGCTTGCTATTTCCTGGGGTATCAGACCGCAGTGATCCCAGCATTGCTGCCCAGTCCCTGAGGTATGAGATGCACTGACTACTACATTGCTGCCCATTCCCTGGGCGATAAGACTGTACTGACTCCTTCATTGCTTCCCAGTCCCTGTGGGTTGAGACTGCAATGAATCCTTCATTGCTGCCCCATCCCTGGGAGATCAGACTGCACTGAATTCTTTACTGTTGACCAGTCCCTGGGAGATCAGACTGCTCTGAATCCTTCACTGCTGCCCAGTTACTGGGGGTTCAAACTGCACTGAGCCCTTCATTGTTGTCCAGTCCCTGTGGGGTCAGACTGCACTGACTAGTTCATTCCAGCCCAGTCCCTGAGGCTTCAGACTACACTGACTCATTCATTAACGCTCAGTCCCTGAATGATAGGACCTCACTGACTCCTTCATTGTTGCCTATTCCTTGGGGGATCAGACTGCACTGACCCCAGCATGGCTGCCAAGTCCCTGGGGAATGAGATGCAATGACTCCTACATTGCTGCCCATTCCCTGGATAATCAGACTGCACTGACTCCTTCATTACGGCCCAGTCCCTGGGTCATCAGAATGCACTGACTCCTTCATTGCTGCCCAGTTCCTGGGGGATCAGAATGCACTGACTCCTTCATTGCTGCCCAGTTCCTGGGAAATCAGACTGCTCTGAATCCTTCATTACTGCCCAGTCCCTGGGTCATCAGAATGCTCTGACTCCTTCATTGCTGCCCAGTTCCTGGGGAATCAGACTGATCTGACTCGTTCATTACTGCTCATCCCTTGAGGATCGGATCGCACTGACTCCTACATTGCTGCCTATTCCCTGGGGGATCAGATTGCTCTGAATACTTCATTGCTGCATATTCCCTGGGGGATGAGATGCACTGATTCCTATCGTGCTGCCCATTCCCTGGGCGATCAGACTGAGGTGACCCAAGCATTGCTGTCCTGTCCCTGGGCGATCAGACTGTACTGACACCTTCATTGCTTCCCAGTCCCTGGGGGATGAGACTGCAATGAATCCTTCATTGCTGCCCAGTCCCTGGGAGATCAGACTGCACTTCATCGTTCATTGCTGCCCAGTCCCTGGGGGATCAATCTATACTGACTTCCGCATTGCTGCCAAGGCCCTGGGGTATCACAGTGCGCTAACTCCTGAATTTGTGCCCATTCCCTGGGGTATTAAACAGCAGTTACCCCTTCATTGCTGCCCAGTACCTGGGCGATCAGACTGCACTGACTCCTTCATTAAGGCTCAGTCCCCGGGGGATCGGACCCCTCTGACTCATTCAGTGCTGCCTATTCCCTGGGGGATCAGACTGCACTGACACCGGCATTGCTGCCCAGTCCCTTGGGGATGAAATGCACTGACTCCTACATTGCTGCCCATTCCCTGGGCCATCAGACTTCAGTGATTCAAGCATTGATGTTCTGTCCCTGGGCGATCAGACTGTACTAGCTCCTTCATTTCTGCCCAGTCACTGGGAGATCAGACTGCACTGAATCTTTAATTGCTGCCCAGTCCCTGGGAGATCAGACTGCACTGAATCGTTCATTGCTGCCCATTCCCTTGGGGATTAAACAGCATTACCCCTTTATTGCTGCCCAGTACTTTTGCAATCAGACTGCACTGACTCCTTCATTGCTTTCCAGTCCCTGTGGGTACAGAATGCACGGATTCCTTCATTGCTGCCAACTCCCTGGGGATCAGATTGCATCGACTCCTTCACTCCTGCTCAGTCACTTTGGGTTTAGACGGCAGTGACACCTTCATAGTTGCCCAGTCCCTGGGGGATGAGACTGCACTGACTCCTTCATTGCGGCCAAGTCCCTCGGTGATCAGACTTCACTGACTCAATCATTGCTGCCCAGTCCCTGGTAGATCAAACTGCATTGATGCCTTCATTGCTGGGCATTCCCTGGGGGATCAGACTGCACTGACTCCTTCATTTCCACCAAGTAACTGGGGGATCAGACTGCACTGACTCCTTCATTGCTGCCCCATCCCTGGCGGATTAGAATGTACTGACACCTTCATTACTGACCTGTTCCTGCTGCATCAGACTGCACTGACTCCTTCATTGCTGCCTTGTAACTGGTGGATGAGACTGCACTGACTCCTTTATTGCTGCCCAGTCCTTGGGGATGAGACTGCCCTGACTCCTCCATTCCTGCCAGTCCCAGGGTGATTAGACTGCACTGAATCCTTCATTAATGCTCAGTCACTGGGGGATGAGACTGCACTGAATCCTACACTGCTCCCCAGTCCCAGGGGGTTCAAACTGCACTGACACTTTCACTGCTGTCCAGTCCCCGGGGGATCAGACTGCACTGACTCATTCATTCCTGCTCAGTCCCTGGGCGTGAAGATTACATTGACTCATTCATTGCTTCCTATTTCCTGGGGTATCAGACCGCACTGATCCCAGCATTGCTGCCCAGTCCCGGAGGTATGAGATGCACTGACTACTACATTGCTGTCCATTCCCTGGGCGATAAGACTGTACTGACTCCTTCATTGCTTCCCAGTCCCTGTGGGATGAGACTGCAATGAATCCTTCAATGCTGTCCCATCCCTGGGAGATCAGACTGCACTGAATTCTTTACTGTTGACCAGTCCCTGGGAGATCAGACTGCTCTGAATCCTTCACTGCTGCCCAGTAACTGATGGTTCAAACTGCACTGAGCCCTTCATTGTTGTCCAGTCCCTGGGGGATCAGACTGCACTGACTAGTTCATTCCTGCCCAGTCCCTGAGGCTTCAGACTACACTGAATCCTTCATTAATGCTCAGTCCCTGAATGATAGGACCTCACTGACTCCTTCATTGTTGCCTATTCCTTGGGGGATCAGACTGCACTGACCCCAGCATGGCTGCCAAGTCCCTGGGGAATGAGATGCAATGACTCCTACATTGCTGCCCATTCCCTGGATAATCAGACTGCACTGACTCCTTCATTACGGCCCAGTCCCTGGGTCATCAGAATGCACTGACTCCTTCATTGCTGCCCAGTTCCTGGGGGATCAGAATGCACTGACTCCTTCATTGCTGCCCAGTTCCTGGGAAATCAGACTGCTCTGAATCCTTCATTACTGCCCAGTCCCTGGGTCATCAGAATGCTCTGACTCCTTCATTGCTGCCCAGTTCCTGGGGAATCAGACTGATCTGACTCGTTCATTACTGCTCATCCCTTGAGGATCGGATCGCACTGACTCCTACATTGCTGCCTATTCCCTGGGGGATCAGATTGCTCTGAATACTTCATTGCTGCATATTCCCTGGGGGATGAGATGCACTGATTCCTATCGTGCTGCCCATTCCCTGGGCGATCAGACTGACGTGACCCAAGCATTGCTGTCCTGTCCCTGGGCGATCAGACTGTACTGACACCTTCATTGCTTCCCAGTCCCTGGGGGATGAGACTGCAATGAATCCTTCACTGCTGCCCAGTAACTGGTGGTTCAAACTGCACTGAGCCCTTCATTGTTGTCCAGTCCCTGGGGGATCAGACTGCACTGACTAGTTCATTCCTGCCCAGTCCCTGAGGCTTCAGACTGCACTTCATCGTTCATTGCTGCCCAGTCCCTGGGGGATCAATCTATACTGACTTCCGCATTGCTGCCAAGGCCCTGGGGTATCACAGTGCGCTAACTCCTGAATTTGTGCCCATTCCCTGGGGTATTAAACAGCAGTTACCCCTTCATTGCTGCCCAGTACCTGGGCGATCAGACTGCACTGACTCCTTCATTGCTTTCCAGTCCCTGTGGGTTTAGAATGCACTGATTCCTTCACTGCTGCCCAGTCCTTGGGGATGAGACTGCACTGACTCCTCCATTCCAGCCCAGTGCGAGGGTGATCAGACTGCACTGAATCCTTCATTAATGCTAAGTCACTGGGGGATGAGACTGCACTGAATCCTTCACTGCTGCCCAGTCCCGGAGCATTCAAACTGCACTGACGCCTTCATTGCTGTCCAGACCCGGGGAATCAAACTGCACTAACTCGTTCATTCCTGCCCAGTCCCTGGGGGTTTCGACTACACTGACTCCTTCATTAAGGCTCAGTCCCCGGGGGATCGGACCCCTCTGACTCATTCAGTGCTGCCTATTCCCTGGGGGATCAGACTGCACTGACACCGGCATTGCTGCCCAGTCCCTTGGGGATGAAATGCACTGACTCCTACATTGCTGCCCATTCCCTGGGCCATCAGACTTCAGTGATTCAAGCATTGATGTTCTGTCCCTGGGCGATCAGACTGTACTAGCTCCTTCATTTCTGCCCAGTCACTGGGAGTCAGACTGCACTGAATCTTTAATTGCTGCCCAGTCCCTGGGAGATCAGACTGCACTGAATCGTTCATTGCTGCCCATTCCCTTGGGGATTAAACAGCATTACCCCTTTATTGCTGCCCAGTACTTTTGCAATCAGACTGCACTGACTCCTTCATTGCTTTCCAGTCCCTGTGGGTACAGAATGCACGGATTCCTTCATTGCTGCCAACTCCCTGGGGATCAGATTGCATCGACTCCTTCACTCCTGCTCAGTCACTTTGAGTTTAGACTGCAGTGACACCTTCATAGTTGCCCAGTCCCTGGGGGATGAGACTGCACTGACTCCTTCATTGCGGCCAAGTCCCTCAGTGATCAGACTTCACTGACTCAATCATTGCTGCCCAGTCCCTGGTAGATCAAACTGCATTGATGCCTTCATTGCTGGGCATTCCCTGGGGGATCAGACTGCACTGACTCCTTCATTTCCACCAAGTAACTGGGGATCAGACTGCACTGACTCCTTCATTGCTGCCCCATCCCTGGCGGATTAGAATGTACTGACACCTTCATTACTGCCCTGTTCCTGCTGCATCAGACTGCACTGACTCCTTCATTGCTGCCTTGTAACTGGTGGATGAGACTGCACTGACTCCTTTATTGCTGCCTAGTCCTTGGGGATGAGACTGCCCTGACTCCTCCATTCCTGCCAGTCCCAGGGTGATCAGACTGCACTGAATCCTTCATTAATGCTCAGTCCCTGGGGGATAGGACTGCACTGACTCCTTCATTGTTGCCTATTCCCTGGGGGATCAGACTGCACTGACCCCAGCATGGCTGCCAAGTCCCTGGGGAATGAGATGCAATGACTCCTACATTGCTGCCCATTCCCTGGATAATCAGACTGCAGTGACCCAAGCATTGCTGTCCAGTCCGTGGGCGATCAGACTGTACTGGCTCCTTCTTTGCTTCACAGACCCTGGGAGATCAGACTGTACTGACTCCTTCATTGCTTTCCAGTCCCGCGGGCGGATGATAGTGCAATGAATTCTTCATTGCTGCCCAGTCCCTGGGAGATCAGACTGCACTGAATCCTTCATTGCTGCCCAGTCCTTGGGGTATCAGACTGTACCGGCTTCTGCATTGCTGCTCAGTGCCTGGGGCATAAGAGTGCACTCACTCCTGAATTTGTGACCATTCCCTGGGGGATTAAACAGCAGTTACCTCTTCATTGCTGCCCAGTACCTGGCCGATGAGACTGCACTGACTCATTCATTCCTGCCCAGTCCCAGGGTCATCAGACTGCACTGTATACTTCATTAGTGCTAAGTCACTGGGAGATGAGACTGCATTGAATCCTTCACTGCTGCCTAGTCCTTGGGGATGAGACTGCACTGACTCCTTCATTGCTGCCCATTCTCAGTGTGATCAGTCTGCACTGAATCCTTATTAGTGCTAAGTCACTGGGGGATGAGACTGCACTGAATCCTTCACTGCTGCCCAGTCCCAGGGGATTCAAACTGCACTGACCAATTCATTGCTTTCCAGACCCTGGGGGATTAGACTGCACTAACTCGTTCATTCCTGCCCTGTCCCTTGGGGTTTAGACTAAACTGAATCCTTCATTAATGCTCAGTCCCTGGGGGATTGGACCGCACTGACTCCTTCATTGCTGCCGAGTCCCAGGGGATCAGACTGCACTGACCCCGGCATTGCTGCCCAGGCCCTGGGGGATGAGATGCACAGACTACAACATTGCTGCCCATTCCCTGGGCGATCAGACAGCAGTGAACCAAGCATTGCTGGCCAGTCCCTGGGCGATCAGACTGTACTAGCTCCATCATTGCCTCCCAGTCCCTGTGGGATGAGACTGCAATGAATCCTTCATTTCCTGCCCACTCCCTGGGGGATCAGCATGTACTGACTTCTGCATTGCTGCCCAGACACTGGGGCAACAGAGTGCACTAACACCTGAATTTGTGACCATTCCCTGGGGGATTAAACAGCAGTTACCTCTTCATTGCTGCCCAGTACCTGGGCGATGAGACTGCACTGACTCATTCATTCCTGCCCAGTCCCAGGGTCATCAGACTGCACTGAATACTTCATTAGTGCTAAGTCGCTTGGGGATGTGACTGCACTGAATCCTTCACTGCTGCCTAGTCCTTGGGGATGAGACTGCACTGACTCCTTCATTGCTGCCCATTCCCAGAGTGATCAGACTGCACTGAATCCTTGATTGGTGCTATATCACTGGGGGATGAGACTGCACTGAATCCTTCACTGCTGCCCAGTAACTGGGGGTTCAAACTGCACTGGCCACTTCATTGCTAACCAGACCCTGGGGGATTAGACTGCGCTAACTCGTTCAATCCTGCCCTGTCCCTGGGGATTAGACTACACTGAATCCTTCATTAATGCTCGGTCCCTGGGGGATCAGACCGCCCTGACTCCTTCATTGCTGCCGAGTCTCTGGGGGATCAGACTGCACTGACCCCAGCATTGCCGCCCAGTCCCTGGGATATGAGATGCACTGATTCCAACATTGCTGCCCATTCCCTGGGCGATCAGACTGCAGTGATCCAAGCATTGCTGTCCAGTCCCTGGGCGATCAGACTGTACTGGCTCCTTCATTGCTTCCCAGTCCATGGGGGATGAGACTGCAATGAATCCTTAATTGCTGCCCATTCCCTGGGAGATCAGATTGCACTGAATCCTGCATTGCTGCCCAGTCAATGGGAGATCAGACTGCACTGAATTCTGCATTGCTGCTTTGTACTTGGGGGATCAGACTGCACTAACTCCTTCATTGATGTTCATTCATGGGGGATCAGACTGTACTGAAGCCTGCATTGCTGCCCATGGCCTGGGGAATCAGACTGCACTGACACCTTCATTAATGCTCAGTCACTAGCGAAGCAGACTGCACTGACTCCTTCCTTGCTGCTCAGTTACTGGGGCATTTTCCTCCACTTCATCCTTCATTGCTTCCCAGTCCCTGGGGGATGAGACTGCACTGAATCCTTCATTGCATCCCCATTCCCAGGGGAACAGACTGCACTGACTCATTCATTCCTGCTCAGTCCCTGGGGCTTTAGACTACACTGACTCCTTCATTAATGCTCAGTCCCTGGGTGATCGGACCTCACTGACTTCTTCATTGTTGCCTATTCCCTGGGGGATCAGACTGCACTGACCCCAGCATGGCTGCCAAGTCCCTGGGGAATGAGATGCACTGACTCCTACATTGCTGCCCATTCCCTGTACAATCAGACTGCAGTAACCCAAGCATTGCTGTCTAGTCCCTGGGCGATCAGACTGTACTGGCTCCTTCAATGCTTCCCAGTCCATGGGAGATCAGACTGTACTGCCTCCTTCATTGCTTTCCAATCCCGGGGTGTTGAGAGAGCAATGAATCCTTCATTGCTGACCAGTCCCTGGGAGATCAGAATGCACTGAATCCTTCATTGCTGGCAAGTCCTTGGGGTATCAGACTGTACTGGCTTCTGCATTGCTGCTCAGTGCCTGGGGAATAAGAGTGCACTCACTCCTGAATTTCTGCCCATTCCCTGAGGGATTAAACTATAGTTACCCCTTCATTACTGCCCAGTACCTGGGCGATCAGACTGCACTGACTCCTGCTTTGCTTTCCAGTCCCTGTAGGTTTAGAATGCACTGATTCCTACATGGCTGACAACTCCCTGGGGATCAGATTGTACTGAATCCTTCATTTCTGCCAAGTCCATGGGGGATCAGACTGTACTGAATCTATTGCTGCGAATTCCATGGGGATCTGACAGCACTGACACCTTCATTGCTGCACTGTCCATGGGGGATCAGGCTGCACTGATTCCTGCATTGCTTTCCAGTCCCTGGGGGATCTGCCTCCCCTTAATCCTTCATTGCTGCCCAGTCCTTGGGGGATGAGACTGCACTGACTCCTTCATTGCTGCCCAGTCCCTGGGGGATCAAAATGCACTGACTCCTTCATTGCTGCCCAGTTCCTGGGAAATCAGACTGCTCTGACTCGTTCATTACTGCTCATCCCTTGAGGATCGGATCGCACTGACTCCTTCATTGCTGCCTATTCCCTGGGGGATCAGATTGCACTGAATACTTCATTGCTGCATATTCCCTGGGGGATGAGATGCACTGACTCCTATCTTGCTGCCCATTCCCTGGGCGATCAGACTGCAGTGACCCAAGCATTGCTGTCCAGTCCCTGGCCGATCAGACTGTATTGACACCTTCATTGCTTCCCAGTCCCTGGGGGATGAGAATGCAATCAATCCTTCATTGCTGCCCAGTCCCTGGGAGATCAGACTGCACTGAATCCTTCATTGCTGCCCAGTCCCTGGGGGATCAGTCTATACTGACTTCTGCATTGCTGCCCAGCCCTGGGGTATCACAGTGCACTAACTAATGAATTTGTGCCCATTCCCTGGGGGATTAAACTGCAGTTACCCCTTCATTGCTGCCCAGTACCTGGGTGATCAGACTGCACTGACTCCTTCATAGCCTTCCAGTCCCTGTGGGTTTAGAATGCACTGAATCCTTCATTGCTGCCCAGTCCTTGGGGATGAGACTGCACTGACTCCTCCATTCCAGCCCAGTGCCAGGGTGATCAGACTGCACTGAATCCTTCATTAATGCTAAGTCACTGGGGGATGAGACTGCAATGAATCCTTCACTGCTGCCCAGTCCCGGAGCATTCAAACTGCACTGACGCCTTCATTGCTGTCCAGACCCGGGGGATCAGACTGCACTAACTCGTTCATTCCTGCCCAGTCCCTGGGGGTTTCGACTACAATGACTCCTTCATTAATGCTCAGTCCCTGGGGGATCGGACCGCACTGACTCATTCATTTCTGCCTATTCCCTGGGGGATCAGACTGCACTGACCCCAGCATTGCTGCCCAGTCCCTTGGGGATGAAATGCACTGACTCCAACATTGCTGCCCATTCCCTGGGCGATCAGACTTCAGTGATTCAAGCATTGATGTTCAGTCCCTGGGCGAACAGACTGTACTAGCTGCTTCATTGCTGCCCAGTCACTGGGAGATCAGACTGCACTGAATCCTTAATTGCTGCCCAGTCCCTGGGAGATCAGACTGCACTGAATCGTTCATTGCTGCCCATTCCCTGGGGGATTAAACAGCAGTTACCCCTTCATTGCTGCCCAGTACTTGAGCAATCAGACTGCACTGACTCCTTCATTGCTTTTAAGTCCCTGTGGGTTTAGAATACACGGATTCCTTCATTGCTGCCAACTCCTTGGGGATCAGATTGCATCGACTCCTTCACCCCTGCTCAGTCACTTTGGGTTTAGACTGCAGTGACACCTTCATAGTTGCCCAGTCCCTGGGGGATCAGACTACACTGACCCCTTCATTGCAGCCAAGTCCCTCGGAGATCAGACTGCACTGACTCAAACATTGCTGCCCAGTCACTGGGGGATCAGACTGCATTGATGCCTTCATTGCTGGGCATTCCCTGGGGGATCAGACTGCACTGTCTCCTTCATTTCCACCAAGTAACTGAGGGATCAGACCGCACTGACTCCTTCATTGCTGCCCCATCCCTGGTGGATTAGAATGTACTGACTCCTTCTTTACTGCCCTGTTCCTGCTGCATCAGACTGCACTGACTCCTTCATTGCTGCCTTGTAACTGGTGGATGAGACTGCAATGGCTCCTTCATTGCTGCCTAGTCCTTGGGGATGAGACTGGCCTGACTCCTCCATTCCTGCCAGTCCCAGGGTGATCAGACTGCACTGAATCCTTCATTAATGCTCAGTCACTGGGGGATGAGACTGAATTGAATCCTACACTGCTCTCCAGTCCCAGGGGGTTCCAAATGCACTGTCACCTTCACTGCTGTCCAGTCCCTGGGGGATCAGACTGCACTGACTCGTTCATTCCTGCTCAGTCCCTGGGCGTGAAGATTACATTGACTCATTCATTGCTTCCTATTTCCTGGGGTATCAGACCGCACTGATCCCAGCATTGCTGCCCAGTCCCGGAGGTATGAGATGCACTGACTACTACATTGCTGTCCATTCCCTGGGCGATAAGACTGTACTGACTCCTTCATTGCTTCCCAGTCCCTGTGGGATGAGACCGCAATGAATCCTTCATTGCTGCCCCGTCCCTGGGAGATTAGACTGCACTGAATTCTTTACTGCTGACCAGTCCCGGAGAGATCAGACTGCTCTGAATCCTTCACTGCTGCCCAGTTACTGGTGGTTCAAACTGCACTGAGCCCTTCGTTGTTGTCCAGTCCCTGGGGGATCAGACTGCACTGACTAGTTCATTCCTGCCCAGTCCTTGAGGCTTCAGACAACACTGAATCGTTCATTAATACTCAGTCCCTGGGGGATAGGACCGCACTGACTCCTTCATTGTTGCCTATTCCCTGCGGGATCAGACTGCACTGACCCCAGCATGGCTGCCAAGTCCCTGGGGAATGAGATGCAATGACTCCTACATTGCTGCCCATTCCCTGGATAATCAGACTGCAGTAACACAAGCATTGCTGTCCAGTCCGTGGGCGATCAGACTGTACTGGCTCCTTCTTTGCTTCCCAGTCCCTGAGAGATCAGACTGTACTGACTCCTTCATTGCTTTCTAGTCCCGGGGGGGATGATATTGCAATGAATTCTTCATTGCTGCCCAGTCCCTGGGAGATCACACTGCACTGAATCTTTCATTTCCTGCCCAGTCCCTGGGGGATCAGCCTGTACTGACTACTGCATTGCTGCCCAGACCCTGGGGCATCAGAGTGCACTAACTCCTGAATTTGTGACCATTCCCTGGGGGATTAAACAGCAGTTACCTCTTCATTGCTGCCCAGTACCTGGGCGATGAGACTGCACTGACTCATTCATTCCTGCCCATTCCCAGGGTCATCAGACTGCACTGAATACTTCATTAGTGCTAAGTCACTGGGAGATGAGACTGCATTGAATCCTTCACTGCTGCCTAGTCCTTGGGGATGAGACTGCACTGACTCCTTCATTGCTGCCCATTTTCAGTGTGATCAGTCTGCACTGAATCCTTCATTAGTGCAAAGTCACTGGGGGGATGAGAATGCACTGAATCCTTCACTGCTGCCCAGTCCCAGGGAGTTCAAACTGCACTGACCAATTCATTGCTTTCCAGACCCTGGGGAATTAGACTGCACTAACTCGTTCATTCCTGCCCTGTCCCTTGGGGTTTAGACTACACTGAATCCTTCATTAATGCTCAGTCCCTGGGGGATCGGACCGCACTGACTCCTTCATTGCTGCCGAGTCCCAGGGGGATCAGACTGCACTGACCCCAGCATTGCTGCCCAGGCCCTGGGGGATGAGATGCACAGACTACAACATTGCTGCCCATTCCCTGGGCGATCAGACTGCAGTGAACCAAGCATTGCTGTCCAGTCCCTGGGCGATCAGACTGTACTAGCTTCATCATTGCTTCCCAGTCCCTGTGGGATGAGACTGCAATGAATCCTTCATTGCTTCCCAGTTCCTGGGAGATTAGACGGCACTGAATCCTTCATTGCTGCCATCTCCCTGGGAGATCAGATTGCACTGAATCATGCATTGCTGCCCAGTCAATCGGAGATCGGACTGCACTGACTCCTGCATTGCTGCTTTGTACTTGGGGGATCAGACAGCACTGACTACACTGACATCTTAATTAATGCTCAGTCACTTGGGAATCAGACTGCACTGACTCCTTCCTTGCTGCTCAGTTACTGGGGCATTTTCCTCCACTTCATCCTTCATTGCTTCCCAGTCCCTGGGGGATGAGACTGCACCGAATCATTCATTGCACCCCCATTCCCAAGGGAACAGACTGCTCTGACTCGTACATTCCGACCCAGTTCCTGGGGATTCAGACTACACTGACTCATTCATTAATGCTCAGTCCCTGCGGGATCAGACCTCACTGATTTCTTCGTTGTTGCCTATTCCCTGGGGGATCAGACTGCACTGACCCCAGCATGGTTGCCAAGTCCCTGGGGAATGAGATGCACTGACTCCTACATTGCTGCCCATTCACTGAACAATCAGACTGCAGTAACCCAAGCATTGCTGTCCAGTCCCTGGGCGATCAGACTGTACTGGCTCCTTCATTGCTTCCCAGTCCCTGGGAGATCAGACTGTACTGACTCCGTCATTGCTGCCCAGTCCCTGGGAGATCAGACTGCAATGAATCCTTCATTGCTGCCCAGTTCCTGGGAGATCAGACTGCACTGAATCCATCATTGCCGCCCAGTCCCTGGGGGATCAGAATTTACTGACTTCTGCATTGCTGCCCAGTTTCTGGGGCATCAGAGTACACTGACTCCTGAATCTGTGCCCATTCCCTGGAGGATTAAACAGCAGTTACCCCTTCATTGCTGCCCAGTACCTGGGCGATCAGACTGCACTGACTCCTTCATTGCTTTCCAGTCCCTGTGGGTTTAGAATGCACTGATTCCTTCATTGCAACCCAGTCCTTGGGGATGAGACTGCACTGACTCCTCCATTCCAGCCCAGTGCCAGGGTGATCAGACTGCACTGAATCCTTCATTAATGCTAAGTCACTGGGGGATGAGACTGCACTGAATCCTTCACTGCTGCCCAGTCCCGGAGCATTCAAACTGCTCTGACGCCTTCATTGCTGTCCAGACCCCGGGGGATCAGACTGCACTAACCCGTTCATTCCTGCCCTCTCCCTGGGGATTTCGACTACACTGACTCCATTAATGCTCAGTCCCTGGGGGATCGGACCACACTGACTCATTCATTGCTGCCTATTCCCTGGGGGATCAGACTGCACTGACCCCAGCATTGCTGCCCAGTCCCTGGGGGTTGAAGTGCACTGACTCCTATATTGCTGCCCATTCCCTGGGCGATCAGACTTCAGTGATTCAAGCATTGATGTTCAGTCCCTGGGCGATCAGACTGTACTAGCTGCTTCATTGCTGCCCAGTCACTGGGAGATCAGACTGCACTGAATCCTTAATTGCTGCCCAGTCCCTGGGAGATCAGACTGCACTGAATCGTTCATTGCTGCCCATTCCCTAGGGGATAAAACAGCAGTTACCCCTTCATTGCTGACCAGTACTTGGGCAATCAGACTGCACTGACTCCTTCATTGCTTTCCAGTCCCTGTGGGTTTAGAATGCACGGATTCCTTCATTGCTGCCAACTCCTTGGGGATCAGATTGCATCGACTCCTTCACTCCTGCTCAGTCACTTTGGGTTTAGACTGCAGTGACACCTTCATAGTTGCCCAGTCCCTGGGGGATCGGACTGCACTGACTCCTTCATTGCAGCCAAGTCCCTCGGGGATCAGACTGCACTGACTCAATCATTGCTGCCCAGTCACTGGGGGATCAGACTGCACTGACTCCTTCATTTCCACCAAGTAACTGGGGGATCAGACTGCACTGACTCCTTCATTACTGCCCCATCCCTGGCGGATTTGAATGTACTGACACCTTCATTACTGACCTGTTCCTGCTGCATCAGACTGCACTGACTCCTTCATTGCTGCCTGGTAACTGGTGGATGAGACTGCACTGGCTCCTTCATTTCTGCCCAGTCCTTGGGGATGAGACTGCCCTGACTCCTCCATTCCTGCCAGTCCCAGGGAGATCAGACTGCACTGAAACCTTCATTAATGCTCAGTCACTGGGGGATGAGACTGCACTGAATCCTACACTGCTCCCAAGTCCCAGGGGGTTCAAACTTCACTGACACCTTCACTGCTGTCCAGTCCCCCGGGATCAGACTGCACTTACTCGTTCATTCCTGCCCAGTCCCTGGGCGTGTAGACTACACTGACTCTTTCATTAATGCTCAGTCTCTCGGGGATCGGACTGCACTGACTCATTCATTGTTGCCTATGTCCTCGGGCATCAGACAGCACTGACCCCAGCATTGGTGCCCAGTCCCTGAGGTATGAGATGCACTGACTAATACATTGCTGCCCATTCCCTGGGCGATCAGACTGTACTGACTCCTTCATTGCTTCCCAGTCCCTGTGGGATGAGACTGCAATGAATCCTTCATTGCTGCCACGTCCATGGGAGATCAGACTGCACTGAATTCTTAACTGCTGACCAGTCCCTGGGAGATCAGACTGCACTGAATCCTTCACTGCTGCCCAGTAACTGGGGGTTCAAACTGCACTGAGCCCTTCATTGTTGTCCAGTCCCTGGGGGATCAGACTGCAATGACTAGTTCATTCCTGCCCAGTACCTGGGGCTTTAGACTACACTGACTCCTTCATTAATGTTCAGTCCCTGGGGGATCGGACCGCACTGACTTCTTCATTGTTGCCTATTCCCTGGGGGATCAGACTGCACTGACCCCAGCATGGCTGCCAAGTCCCTGGGGAATAAGATGCAATGACTCGTACTTTGCTGACCATTCCCTGGATAATCAGACTGCAGTAACCCAAGCATTGCTGTCCAGTCAGGGGGCAATCAGACTGTACTGGCTCCTTCATTGCTTCCCAGTCCCTGGGAGATCAGACTGTATTGACTCCTTCATTGCTTTCCAGTCCCGGGGGGGATGAGAGTGCAATGAATTCTTCATTGCTGCCCAGTCCCTGGGAGATCAGACTGCAATGACTTCTGCATTGCTGCCCAGACCCTGGGGCATCAGAGTGCACTAACTCCTGAATTTGTGACAATTCCCTGGGGGATTAAACAGCTGTTACCTCTTCATTGCTGCCCAGTACCTGGGCGATGAGACTGCACTGACTCATTCATTCCTGCCCAGTCCCAGGGTCATCAGACTGCACTGAATACTTCATTAGTGCTAAGTCACTGGGGGATGAGACTGCATTGAATCCTTCACTGCTGCCTAGACCTTGGGGATGAGACTGCACTGACTCCTTCATTCCTGCCCTTTCCCAGTGTGATCAGTCTGCACTGAAACCTTCATTAGTACTAAGTCACTGGGGGATGAGACTGCACTGAATACTTCACTGCTGCCCAGTCCCAGGGGGTTCAAACTGCACTGCGCACTTCATTGCTTTCCAGACCCTGGGGGATTAGACTGCACTAACTCGTTCATTCCTGCCCTGTCCCTTGGGGTTTAGACTACACTGAATCCTTCATTAATGCTCAGTCCCTGGGGGATCGGACCGCACTGACTCCTTCATTGCTGCCGAGTCCCAGGGGGATCAGACTGCACTGACCCCAGCATTGCTGCCCAGTCCCTGGGGAATGTGATGCACTGACTCCAACATTGCTGCCCATTCCCTGGGCGATCAGACTGCAGTGATCCAAGCATTGCTGTCCAGACCCTGGGCGATCAGACTGTAATAGCTCCATCATTGCTTCCCAGTCCCTGTGGGATGAGACTGCAATGAATCCTTCATTGCTGCCCATTCCCTCGGAGATCAGATTGCACTGAATCCTGCATTGCTGCCCAGTCAATCGGAGATCAGACTGCAATGACTCCTACATTGCTGCTTTGTACTTGGGGGATCAGACTGCACTGACAACTTCCTTGAAGTTCAATCCCTGGGGGATCAGACTGCACTGACATTTTCATTGCTGCCCACTGCCTGGGAAATCAGACTGCACTGACACCCTCATTAATGCTCAGTCACTAGGGAATCAGACTGCACTGACTCCTTCCTTGCTGCTCAGTTACTGGGGCATTTTCCTCCACTTAATACTTCATTGCTTCCAAGTCCCTGGGGGATGAGACTGCACTGAATCCTTCATTGCATCCCCATTCCCGGGGGAACAGACTGCTCTGACTCGTACATTCCTACCCAGCCCCTGGGGATTCAAACTACACTGACTCCTTCATTAATGCTCAGTCCCTGGGGGATCGGACCTCACTGACTCCTTCATTGTTGCCTATTCCCTGGGGGAATCAGACTGCACTGACCCCAGCATGGCTGCCAAGTCCCTGGGGAATGAGATGCACTGACTCCAACATTGCTGCCCATTCCCTGGATAATCAGACTGCAGTAACCCAAGCATTGCTGTCCAGTCCCTGGGCGATAAGACTGTACTGGCTCCTTCATTGCTTCCCAGTCCCTGGGAGATCAGACTGCACTGAATCCTTCATTGCTGCCCAGTCCCTGGGAGATCAGACTGCACTGAATCCTTCATTGCTGCCCAGTCCCTGGAGGATCAGACTTTACTGACTTCGGCATTGCTGCCCAGTTTCTGGGGCATCAGAGTACACTGACTCCTGAATTTGTGCCCATTCCCTGGGGGATTAAACAGCAGTTACCCCTTCATTGCTGCCCAGTACCTGGGCGATCAGACTGCACTGACTCCTTCATTGCTTTCCAGTCCCTGTGGGTTTAGAATGCACTGATTCCTTCATTGCTGCCCAGTCCTTGGGGATGAGACTGCACTGACTGCTCCATTCCAGCCCAGTGCCAGGGTGATCAGACTGCACTGAATCCTTCATTAATGCTAAGTCACTGGGGGATGAGACTGAACTGAATCCTTCACTGCTGCTCAGTCCCGGAGCATTCAAACTGCACTGATGCCTTCATTGCTGTCCAGACCCCGGGGGATCAGACTGCACTAACCCGTTCATTACTGCCCAGTCCCTGGGGGTTTCGACTACACTGACTCCTTCATTAATGCTCAGACCCTGGGGGATCGACCGCACTGACTCATTTATTGCTGCCTATTCCCTGGGGGATCAGACTGCACTGACCCCAGCACTGCTGCCCAGTCCCTGGGCGTTGAAATGCACTGACTCCTATATTGCTGCCCATTTCCTGGGCGATCAGACTTCAGTGATTCAAGCATTGATGTTCAGTCCCTGGGCGATCAGACTGTACAAGCTGCTTCATTTCTGCCCAGTCACTGGGAGATCAGACTGCACTGAATCCTTAATTGCTGCCCAGTCCCTGGGAGATCAGACTGCACTGAATCGTTCATTGCTGCCCATTCCCTGGGGGATTAAACAGCAGTTACCCCTTCATTGCTGACCAGTACTTGGGCAATCAGACTGCACTGACTCCTTCATTGCTTTCCAGTCCCTGTGGGTTTAGAATACACGGATTCCTTCATTGCTGCCAACTCCTTGGGGATCAGATTGCATCGACTCCTTCACTCCTGCTCAGTCACTTTGGGTTTAGATTGCAGTGACAACTTCATAGTTGCCCAATCCCTGGGGGTTCAGACTGCACTGACCACTTCATTGCAGCCAAGTCCCTCGGGGATCAGACTGCACTGACTCAATCATTGCTGCCCAGTCACTGGGGGATCAGACTGCATTCACACCTTCATTGCTGGGCATTCCCTGGGGGATCAGACTGCACTGACTCCTTCATTTCCACCAAGTAACTGGGGGATCAGACTGCACTGACTCCTTCATTGCTGCCCCATCCCTGGCAGAATCGAATGTACTGACACCTTCATTACTGCCCTGTTCCTGCTGCATCAGACTGCACTGACTCCTTCATTGCTGCCTTGTAACTGGTGGATGAGACTGCACTGGCTCCTTCATTGCTGCCCAGTGCTTGGGGATGAAACTGCCCTGACTCCTCCATTCCTGCCAGTCCCAGGGTGATCAGACTGCACTGAATCCTTCATTAATGCTCAGTCACTGGGGGATGAGACTGCACTGAATCCTACACTGCTCCCCAGTCCCAGGGGGTTCAAACTGCACTGACACCTTCACTGTTGTCCAGTCCCCGGGGGATCAGACTGCACAGACTCGTTCATTCCTGCCCAGTCCCTGGGCGTGTAGACTACACTGACTCCTTCATTAACGCTCAGTCTCTGGGGGATCGGACTGCACTGACTCATACATTGTTGCCTATTTCCTGGGGCATCAGACCGCACTGACCACAGCATTGCTGCCCAGTCCCTGAGGAATGAGATGCACTGACTACTACATTGCTGCCCATTGCCTGGGCGATCACACTGTACCGACTCCTTCATTGCTTCCCAGTCCCTGTGGGATGAGACTGCAATGAATCCTTCATTGCTGCCCCGTCCCTGGGAGATCAGACTGCACTGAATTCTTTACTGCTGACCAGTCCCTGGGAGATCAGACTGCACTGAATCCTTCACTGCTGCCCAGTAACTAGGCGTTCAAACTGCACTGAGCCCTTCATTGTTGTACAGGCCCTGGGGGATCAGACTGCACTGGCTAGTTCATTCCTGCCCAGTCCCTGGGGATTCAGACTACACTGACTCCTTCATTAATGCTCAGTCCCTGGGGGCTCGGACCTCGCTGACTTCTTCATTGTTGCCTATTCCCTGGGGGATCAGACTGCACTGACCCCAGCATAGCTGCCAAGTCCCTGGGGAATGAGATGCACAGACTCCAACATTGCTGCCCATTCACTGGACAATCAGACTGCAGTAACCCAAGCATTGCTGTCCAGTCCCTGGGCGATCAGACTGTACTGGTTCCTTCATTGCTGCCCAGTCCCTGGGGGATCAGACTTTACCGACTTCTGCAGTACTGCCCAGTTTCTGGGGCATCAGAATACACTGACTCCTGAATTTGTGCCCATTCCCTGGGGGATTAAACAGCAGTTACCCCTTCATTGCTGCCCAGTAACTGGGCGATCAGACTGCACTGACTCCTTCATTGCTTTCCAGTCCCTGTGGGCTTAGAATGCACTGATTCCTTCATTGCTGCCCGGTCCTTGGGGATGAGACTGAACTGTCTCCTCCATTTCAGCCCAGTGCCAGGGTGATCAGACTGCACTGAATACTTCATTAATGCTAAGTCACTGGGGGATGAGACTGCACTGAATCCTTCACTGCTGCCCAGTCCCGGAGCATTCAAACTGCACTGACGCCTTCATTGCTGTCCAGACCCCGGGGGATCAGACTGCACTAACTCGTTCATTCCTGCCCAGTCCCTGGGGGTTTCGACTACACTGACTCCTTCATTAATGCTCAGTCCCTGGGGGATCGGACCGCACTGACTCATTCATTGCTGCCTATTCCCTGGGGGATCAGATTGCACTGACCCCAGCATTGCTGCCCAGTCCCTGGGGGTTGAAATGCACTGACTCCTATATTGCTGCCCATTCCCTGGGCCATCAGACTTCAGTGATTCAAGCATTGATGTTCAGTCCCTGGGTGATCAGACTGTACTAGCTGCTTTATTGCTGCCCAATCACAATGAGATTAGACTGCACTGAATCCTTAATTGCTGCCCAGTCCCTGGGAGATCAGATTGCACTGAATCGTTCATTGCTGCCCATTCCCTGGGGGATTAAACAGCAGTTACCCTTCATTGCTGCCCAGTACTTGGGCAATCAGACTGCACTGACTCCTTCATTGCTTTCCAGTCCCTGTGGGTTTAGAATGCACGGATTCCTTCATTGCTGCCAACTCCTTGGGGATCAGATTGCATCGACTCCTTCACTCCTGCTCAGTCACTTTGGGTTTAGACTGCAGTGACACCTTCATAGTTGCCCAGTCCCTGGGGGATCAGACTGCACTGACCCCTTCATTGCAGCCAAGTCCCTTGGGGATCAGACTGCACTGACTCAATCATTGCTGCCCAGTCACTGGGGGATCAGACTGCATTCACACCTTCATTGCTGGGCATTCCCTGGGGAATCAGACTGCACTGACTCCTTCATTTCCACCAAGTAACTGGGGGATCAGACTGCACTGACTCCTTCATTGCTGCCCCATCCCTGGCAGATTCGAATGTACTGACTCCTTCATTACTGACCTGTTCCTGCTGCATCAGACTGCACTGACTCCTTCATTGCTGCCTTGTAACTGGTGGATGAGACTGCACTGGCTCCTTCATTGCTGCCCAGTCCTTGGGGATGAGACTGCCCTGACTCCTCCATTCCTGCCAGTCCCAGGGTGATCAGACTGCATTGAATCCTTCATTAATGCTCAGTCACTGGGGGATGAGACTGCACTGAATCCTACACTGCTCCCCAGTCCCAGGGGGTTCAAACTGCACTGACACCTTCACTGTTGTCCAGTACCCGGGGGATCAGACTGCACAGACTCGTTCATTCCTGCCCAGTCCCTGGGCGTGTAGACTACACTGACTCCTTCATTAATGCTCAGTCTCTGGGGGATTGGACTGCACTGACTCATTCATTGTTGCCTATTTCCTGGGGCATCAGACCGCACTGACCCCAGCATTGCTTCCCAGTCCCTGAGGAATGAGATGCACTGACTAATACATTGCTGCCCATTCCCTGGGCGATCAGACTGTACTGACTCCTTCATTGCTTCCCAGTCACTGTGGGATGAGACTGCAATGAATCTTTCATTGCTGCCCCGTCCTTGGGAGATCAGACTGCACTCAATACTTTACTGCTGACCAGTCCCTGGGAGATCAGACTGCACTGAATCCTTCACTGCTGCCCAGTAACTGGGGGTTCAAACTGCACTGAGCCCTTCATTGTTGTCCAGTCCCTGGGGGATCAGACTGCACTGACTAGTTCATTCCAACCCAGTCCCTGGGGATTCAGACTACACTGACTCCTTCATTAATGCTCAGTCCCTGGGGGATCGGACCTCACTGACTTCTTCATTGTTGCCTATTCCCTGGGGGATCAGACTGCACTGACCCCAGCATGGCTGCCAAGTCCCTGGGGAATGAGATGCACTGACTCCTACATTGCTGCCCATTCACTGGACAATCAGACTGCAGTAACCCAAGCATGGCTGTCCAGTCCTGGGGCAATCAGACTGTACTGGCTCCTTCATTGCTTCCCAGTCCCTGGGAGATCAGACTGTAGTGAATCCTTCATTGCTTCCCAGTCCTTGGGGTATCAGACTGTACTGGCTTCTGCATTGCTGCCCAGTCCCTGGGTCATAAGAGTGCACTCACTCCTGAATTTTTCCCCATTACCTGGGGGATTAAACTATAGTTACCCCTTCATTGCTGACAACTCCCTGGGGATAAGATTGCACTAATCCTTCATTTCTGCTCAGTCCATGGGGGATCAGACTGTACTGAATCTATTGCTGCAAATTCCATGGGGATCTGACAGTACTGACACTTTCATTGCTGCCCAGTCCATGGGGGATCAGGCTGCAGTGATTCCTGAATTGCTTTCCAGTCCCTGGGGAATCTGCCTCCCCTTAATCCTTCATTGCTGCCCAGTCCATGGGGAATGAGACTACACTGATACCTTCATTGCTGCCCAGTCCCTGGGGGATCAGACTGCACTGACTCCTTCATTGCTGCCCAGTCCATGGGGGATCAAAATGCACTGACTCCTTCATTGCTGCCCAGTTCCTGGGGGATCAGACTGCTCTGACTCCTTCATTACTGCCCAGTCCCTGGGTCATCAGAATGCACTGACTCCTTCATTGCTGCCCAGTTCCTGGGGAATCAGACTGCTCTGACTCGTTCATTACTGCTCATCCCTTGGGGATCGGATCGCACTGACTCGTTCATTGCTGCCTATTCCCTGGGGGATCAGATTGCACTGAATCCTTCATTGCTGCCTATTCCCTGGGGGATGAGATGCACTGACTCCTATATTGCTGCCCATTCCCTGGGCGATCAGACTGCAGTGACCCAAGCATTGCTGTCCAGTCCCTGGCCGATCAGACTGTACTGACACCTTCATTGATTCCCAGTCCCGGGGGGATGAGACTGCAATGAATCCTTCATTGCTGCCTAGTTCCTGGGAGATCAGACTGCACTGAATCCTTCATTGCTGCCTAGTCCCTGGGAGATCAGACTGTACTGACTTCTGCATTGCTGCCCAGTCCCTGGGGTATCACAGTGCACTAACTCCTGAATTTGTGTCCATTCCCTGGGGGATTAAACAGTAGTTACCCCTTCATTGATGCCCAGTACTTGGGCGATCAGACTGCAGTGATCCAAGCATTGCTGTCCAGTCCCTGGGCGATCAGACTGTAATAGCTCCATCATTGCTTCCCAGTCCCTGTGGGATGAGACTGCAATGAATCCTTCATTGCTGCCCAATCCCTGGGAGAGCAGATTGCACTGAATCCTGCATTGCTGCCCAGTCAATCGGAGATCAGACTGCAATGACTCCTACATTGCTGCTTTGTACTTGGGGGATCAGACTGCACTGACAACTTCCTTGATGTTCAGTCCCTGGGGCATCAGACTGCACTGACATTTTCATTGCTGCCCACTACCTGGGGATTCAGACTGCACTGACACCTTCATTAATGCTCAGTTACTAGGGAATCAGACTGCACTGACTCCTTCCTTGCTGCTCAGTTACTGGGGCATTTTCCTCCACTTAATACTTCATTGCTTCCAAGTCCCTGGGGGATGAGACTGCACTGAATCCTTCATTGCATCCCCATTCCCGGGGGAACAGACTGCACTGACTCGTACATTCCTGCCCAGTCCCTGGGGATTCAGACTACACTGACTCCTTCATTAATGCTCAGTCCCTGGGGGATCGGACTTCACTGACTTCTTCATTGCTGCCTATTCCCTGGGGGATCAGACTGCACTGACCCCAGCATGGCTGCCAAGTCCCTGGGGAACGAGATGCACTGACTCCTACATTGCTGCCCATTCCCTGGATAATCAGACTGCAGTAACCCAAGCATTGCTGTCCAGTCCCTGGGCGATCAGACTGTAATGGTTCCTTCATTGCTTCCCAGTCCCTGGGAGATCAGACTGCACTGAATCCTTAATTGCTGCCCAGTCCCTGGGAGATCAGACTGCACTGAATCGTTCATTGCTGCCTATTCCCTGGGGGACTAAACAGCAGTTACCCCTTCATTGCCCACCAGTACTTGGGCAATCAGACTGCACTGACTCCTTCATTGCTTTCCAGTCCATGTGGGTTTAGAATACACGGATTCCTTCATTGCTGCCAACTCCTTGGGGATCAGATTGCATCGACTCCTTCACTCCTGCTCAGTCACTTTGGGTTTAGATTGCAGTGACAACTTCATAGTTACCCAGTGCCTGGGGGATCAGACTGCACTGTCCCCTTCATTGCAGCCAAGTCCCTTGGGGATCAGACTGCACTGACTCAATCATTGCTGCCCAGTCACTGGGGGGTCAGACTGCATTGATGCCCTCATTCCTGGGCATTCCCTGGGGGACCAGACTGCAATGACTCCTTCATTTCCACCAAGTAACTGAGGGATCAGACTGCAGTGACTCCTTCATTGCTGCCCCATCCCTGGCAGATTCGAATGTACTGACACCTTCATTACTGCCCTGTTCCTGCTGCATCAGACTGCACTGACTCCTTCATTGCTGCCTTGTAACTGGTGGATGAGACTGCACTGGCTCCTTCATTGCTGCCCAGTCCTTGGGGATGAGACTGCCCTGACTCCTCCATTCCTGCCAGTCCCAGGGTGATCAGACTGCACTGAATCCTTCATTAATGCTCAGTCACTGGGGGATGAGACTGCACTAAATCCTACACTGCTCCCCAGTCCCAGGGGGTTCAAACTGCACTGACACCTTCACTGCTGTCCAGTCCCCGGGGGATCAGACTGCACAGACTCGTTCATTCCTGCCCAGTTCCTGGGCGTGTAGACTACACTGACTCCTTCATTAATGCTCAGTCTCTGGGGGATCGGACTGCACTGACTCATTCATTGTTGCCTATTTCCTGGCGCATCAGACCGCACTGACCACAGCATTGCTGCCCAGTCCCTGAGGAATGAGATGCACTGACTACTACATTGCTGCCCATTCCCTGGGCGATCAGACTGTACTGACTCCTTCATTGCTTCCCAGTCCCTGAGGGATGAGACTGCAATGAATCCTTCATTGCTGCCCCGTCCCTGGGAGATCAGACTGCACTGAATTCTTTACTGCTGACCAGTCCCTGGGAGATCAGACTGCACTGAATCCTTCACTGCTGCCCAGTAACTAGGCGTTCAAACTGCACTGAGCCCTTCATTGTTGTACAGGCCCTGGGGGATCAGACTGCACTGACTAGTTCATTCCTGCCCAGTCCCTGGGGATTCAGACTACACTGACTCCTTCATTAATGCTCAGTCCCTGGGGGCTCGGACCTCGCTGACTTCTTCATTGTTGCCTATTCCCTGGGGGATCAGACTGCACTGACCCCAGCATAGCTGCCAAGTCCCTGGGGAATGAGATGCACAGACTCCAACATTGCTGCCCATTCACTGGACAATCAGACTGCAGTAACCCAAGCATTGCTGTCCAGTCCCTGGGCGATCAGACTGTACTGGTTCCTTCATTGCTGCCCAGTCCCTGGGAGATCAGACTGCACTGAATCCTTCATTGCTGCCCAGTCCCTGGGAGATCAGACTGCACTGAATCCTTCATTGCTGCCCAGTCCCTGGGGGAACAGACTTTACTGACTTTTGCATTGCTGCCCAGTTTCTGGGGCATCAGAGTACACTGACTCCTGAATTTGTGTCCATTCCCTGGGGGATGAAACAGCAGTTACCCCTTCATTGCTGCCCAGTACCTGGGCGATGAGACTGCACTGACTCCTTCATTTCTTTGCAGTCCCTGTGGGTTTAGAATGCACTGTTTCCTTCATTGCTGCCCAGTCCTTGGGAATGAGACTGAACTTAATCCTGCATTTCAGCCCAGTGCCAGGGTGATCAGACTGCACTGAATCCTTCATTAATGCTAAGTCACTGGGGGATGAGACTGAACTGAATCCTTCACTGCTGCCCAGTCCCGGAGCATTCAAACTGCACTGATGCCTTCATTGCTGTCCAGACCCCGGGGGATCAGACTGCACTAACTCGTTCATTCCTGCCCAGTCCCTGGGGGTTACGACTATACTGACTCCTTCATTAATGCTCAGTCCCTGGGGGATCGGACCGCACTGACTCATTCATTGCTGCCTATTCCCTGGGGGATCAGACTGCACTGACCCCAGCATTGCTGCCCAGTCCCTGGGGGTTGAAATGCACTGACTCCTATATTGCTGCCCATTCCCTGGGCCATCAGACTTCAGTGATTCAAGCATTGATGTTCAGGCTCTGGGCGATCAGACTGTACTAGCTGCTTCATTGCTGCCCAGTCACTGGGAGATCAGACTGCACTGAATCCTTAATTGCTGCCCAGTCCCTGGGTGATCAGATTGCACTGAATCGTTCATTGCTTCCCATTCCCTGGGGGATTAAACAACAGTTACCCCTTCATTGCTGACCAGTACTTTTGCAATCAGACTGCACTGACTCCTTCATTGCTGTCCAGTCCATGTGGGTTTAGAATGCACGGATTCCTTCATTGCTGCCAACTCCTTGGGGATCAGATTGCATCAACTCCTTCACTCCTGCTCAGTCAATTTGGGTTTAGACTGCAGTGACACCTTCATAGTTGCCCAGTCCCTGGGGGATCAGAATGCACTGACTCCTTCATTGCAGCCAAGTCCCTCGGGGATCAGACTGCACTGACTCAATCATTGCTGCCCAGTCCCTGGGGAATCAGACTGCATTGACGCCTTCATTGCTGGGCATTCCCTGGGGAATCAGACTGCACTGACTCCTTCATTTCCACCAAGTAACTGGGGGATCAGACTGCACTGACTCCTTCATTGCTGCCCCATCCCTGGCAGATTCGAATGTACTGACACCTTCATTACTGCCCTGTTCCTGCTGCATCAGACTGCACTGACTCCTTCATTGCTGCCTTGTAACTGGTGGATGAGACTGCACTGGCTCCTTCATTGCTGCCCAGTCCTTGGGGATGAGACTGCCCTGACTCCTCCATTCCTGCCAGTCCCAGGGTGATCAGACTGCATTGAATCCTTCATTAATGCTCAGTCACTGGGGGATGAGACTGCACTGAATCCTTCATTGCTGCCTATTCCCTGGGGGATGAGATGCACTGACTCCTATATTGCTGCCCATTCCCTGGGCGATCAGACTGCAGTGACCCAAGCATTGCTGTCCAGTCCCTGGCCGATCAGACTGTACTGACACCTTCATTGATTCCCAGTCCCGGGGGGATGAGACTGCAATGAATCCTTCATTGCTGCCTAGTTCCTGGGAGATCAGACTGCACTGAATCCTTCAGTGCTGCCCAGTCCCTGGGGGATCAGTCTGTACTGACTTCTGCATTGCTGCCCAGTCCCTGGGGTATCACAGTGCACTAACTCCTGAATTTGTGTCCATTCCCTGGGGGATTAAACAGCAGTTACCCCTTCATTGCTGCCCAGTACCTTGTCGATCAGACTGCACTGATTCCTTCATTGCTTTCCAGTCTCTGTGGGTTTAGAATGCACTGATTCCTTCATTGCTGCCCAGTCCTTGGGGATGAGACGGCACCGACTCCTGCATTGCTGCCCAGTGCCAGGGTGATCAGACTGCACTGAATCCTTCATTAATGCTAAGTCACTGGGGGATGAGACTGCACTGAATCCTTCACTCCTGCCCAGTCCTGGAACGTTCAAACTGCACTGACGCGTTCATTGCTCTCCAGACCCCGGGGGATCAGACTGCACTAACTCGTTCACTCCTGCCCTGTCCCTGGGGATTTCGACTACACTGACTCCTTCATTAATGCTCAGTCCCTGGGGGATTGGACCGCACTGACTCATTCATTGCTGCCTATTCCCTGAGGGATCAGACTGCAATGACCCCAGCATTGCTGCCCAGTCCTTGGGGAATGAAATGCCCCTGACGCTTACATTGATGCCCATTCCCTGGGCGATCAGACTTCAGTGATTCAAGCACTGATGTTCAGTCCCTGTGTGATCAGACTGTACTAGCTCCTTCATTGCTTCCCAGTCCCTGGGGGATGAGAATGCAATGAATCCTTCATTGCTGCCCAGTCCCTGGGAGATCAAACAGCAGTTACCCCTTTATTGCTGCCCAGTACTTTTGCAATCAGACTGCACTGACTCCTTCATTGCTTTCCAATCCCTGTGGGTACAGAATGCATGGATTCCTTCATTGCTGCCAAATCCCTGGGGATCAGATTGCATGGACTCCTTCACTCCTGCTCTGTCAATTTGGGTTTGGACTGCAGTGACTCCTTCATAGTTGCCCAGTCCCTGGGGGATCAGACTGCACTGACACCTTCATTGCGGCCAAGTACCTCGGGGATCAGACTGCACTGAATCAATCATTGCTGCCCAGTCCCTGGGGGATCAGACTGCATTGACGCCTTAATTGCTGCGCATTCCCTGGGGAATCAGACTGCACTGACTCCTTCATTTCCACCAAGTAACTGGGGGATCAGACTGCACTGACTCCTTCATTGCTGCCCCATCCCTGGGGGATTAGAATGCACTGACACCTTCATTACTGCCCTGTTCCTGCTGCATCAGACGGCACTGACTCCTTCATTGCTGCCTTGTAACTGGTGGATGAGACTGCACTGGCTCCTTTATTGCTGCCCAGTCCTTGGGGATGAGACTGCCTTGACTCTTCCATTCCTGCCAGTCCCAGGGTGATCAGACTGCACTGAATCCTTCATTAATGCTCAGTCACTGGGGGATGAGACTGCACTGAATCCTACACTGCTCCCCAATCCCAGGGGGTTCAAACTGTACTGACACCTTCACTGCTGTCAAGTCCCCGGGGGATCAGACTGCACTGACTCGATCATTCCTGCCCAGTCCCTGGGGGTTTAGTCTACACTGACTCCTTCATTAATGCTCAGTCTCTGGGGTATCGGACCGCAGTGACTCCTTTATTGCTGCCTATTTCCTGGGGGATCAGATCTCACTGACCCCAGCATTTCTGCCCAGTTCCTGAAGTATGAGATGCACTGACTCCTACATTGCTGCCCATTCTCTGAGCAATCAGACTGTACTGACTCCTTCATTGCTTCCCAGTCCCTGGGTGATCAGACTGTACTGGCTCCTTCATTGCTTCCCAGTCCCTGGGAGATCAGACTGAACTGAATCCTTCATTGCTGCCCAGCCCCTGGGAGATCAGACTGCACTGAATCCTTCATTGCTGCCCATTCCTTGGGGTATCAGACTGTACTGGCTTCTGCATTGCTGCCCAGTCCCTGGGTCATAAGAGTGCACTCACTCCTGAATTTGTGCCAATTACCTGGGGGATTAAACTATAGTTACCCCTTCATTGCTGACAACTCCCTGGGGATCAGATTGCACTAATCCTTCATTTCTGCCCAGTCCATGGGGGATCAGACTGTACTGAATATATTGCTGCAAATTCCATGGGGATCTGACAGTACTGACACCTTCATTGCTGCCCAGTCCAAGGGGGATCAGGCTGCAGTGATTCCTGCATTGCTTTCCAGTCCCTGGGGGATCAGACTGCACTGACTCTTTCATTGCTGCCCAGTCCCTGGGGGATCAAAATGCACTGACTCCTTCATTGCTGCCCAGTTCCTGGGGGATCAGACTGCTCTGAATCCTTCATTACTGCCCAGTCCCTGGGTCATCAGAATGCACTGACTCCTTCATTGCTGTCCAGTTCCTGGGGAATCAGACTGCTCTGACTCGTTCATTACTGCTCATCCCTTGGGGATCGGATCGCACTGACTCCTTCATTGCTGCCTATTCCCTGGGGGATCAGATTGCACTGAATCCTTCATTGCTGTCTATTCCCTGGGGGATGAGATGCACTGACTCCTATATTGCTGCCCATTCCCTGGGCGATCAGACTGCAGTGACCCAAGCATTGCTGTCCAGTCCCTGGCCGATCAGACTGTACTGACACCTTCATTGATTCCCAGTCCCGGGGGGATGAGACTGCAATGAATCCTTCATTGCTGCCTAGTCCCTGGGAGATCAGACTGCACTGAATCCTTCAGTGCTGCCCAGTCCCTGGGGGATCAGTCTGTACTGACTTCTGCATTGCTGCCCAGTCCCTGGGGTATCACAGTGCACTAACTCCTGAATTTGTGTCCATTCCCTGGGGGATTAAACAGCAGTTACCCCTTCATTGCTGCCCAGTACCTTGTCGATCAGACTGCACTGATTCCTTCATTGCTTTCCAGTCTCTGTGGGTTTAGAATGCACTGATTCCTTCATTGCTGCCCAGTCCTTGGGGATGAGACGGCACCGACTCCTGCATTGCTGCCCAGTGCCAGGGTGATCAGACTGCACTGAATCCTTCATTAATGCTAAGTCACTGGGGGATGAGACTGCACTGAATCCTTCACTCCTGCCCAGTCCTGGAACGTTCAAACTGCACTGATGCGTTCATTGCTCTCCAGACCCCGGGGGATCAGACTGCACTAACTCGTTCACTCCTGCCCTGTCCCTGGGGATTTCGACTACACTGACTCCTTCATTAATGCTCAGTCCCTGGGGGATTGGACCGCACTGACTCATTCATTGCTGCCTATTCCCTGAGGGATCAGACTGCAATGACCCCAGCATTGCTGCCCAGTCCATGGGGAATGAAATGCCCCTGACGCTTACATTGATGCCCATTCCCTGGGCGATCAGACTTCAGTGATTCAAGCACTGATGTTCAGTCCCTGTGCGATCAGACTGTACTAGCTCCTTCATTGCTTCCCAGTCCCTGGGGGATGAGAATGCAATGAATCCTTCATTGCTGCCCAGTCCCTGGGAGATCAAACAGCAGTTACCCCTTTATTGCTGCCCAGTACTTTTGCAATCAGACTGCACTGACTCCTTCATTGCTTTCCAGTCCCTGTGGGTACAGAATGCATGGATTCCTTCATTGCTGCCAAATCCCTGGGGATCAGATTGCATGGACTCCTTCGCTCCTGCTCTGTCAATTTGGGTTTAGACTGCAGTGACTCCTTCATAGTTGCCCAGTCCCTGGGGGATCAGACTGCACTGACACCTTCATTGCGGCCAAGTCCCTCGGGGATCAGACTGCACTGAATCAATCATTGCTGCCCAGTCCCTGGGGGATCAGACTGCATTGACGCCTTAATTGCTGCGCATTCACTGGGGAATCAGACTGCACTGACTCCTTCATTTCCACCAAGTAACTGGGGGATCAGACTGCACTGACTCCTTCATTGCTGCCCCATCCCTGGGGGATTAGAATGCACTGACACCTTCATTACTGCCCTGTTCCTGCTGCATCAGACGGCACTGACTCCTTCATTGCTGCCTTGTAACTGGTGGATGAGACTGCACTGGCTCCTTTATTGCTGCCCAGTCCTTGGGGATGAGACTGCCTTGACTCTTCCATTCCTGCCAGTCCCAGGTTGATCAGACTGCACTGAATCCTTCATTAATGCTCAGTCACTGGGGGATGAGACTGCACTGAATCCTACACTGCTCCCCAATCCCAGGGGGTTCAAACTGTACTGACACCTTCACTGCTGTCAAGTCCCCGGGGGATCAGACTGCACTGACTCGATCATTCCTGCCCAGTCCCTGGGGGTTTAGTCTACACTGACTCCTTCATTAATGCTCAGTCTCTGGGGTATCGGACCGCAGTGACTCCTTTATTGCTGCCTATTTCCTGGGGGATCAGATCTCACTGACCCCAGCATTTCTGCCCAGTTCCTGAAGTATGAGATGCACTGACTCCTACATTGCTGCCCATTCTCTGAGCAATCAGACTGTACTGACTCCTTCATTGCTTCCCAGTCCCTGTGGGATGAGACTGCAATGGATCCTTCATTGCTTCCCAGTCCCTGGGAGATCAGACTGCACTGAATCCTTCAATGCTGCCCAGTAACTGGGGGATCAAACTGCACTGAGCCTTTCATTGTTGTCCAGTCCCTGGCGGATCAGACTGCACTGACTCGTTCATTCCTGCTCAGTCCCTGGGGCTTTAGACAACACTGACTCCTTCGTTAATGCTCAGGCCCTGGAGGATCAGACCTCACTGACTCCTTCATTGTTTCCAATTCCCTGGGGGAATCAGAGTGCACTGGCCCAGCATGGTTGCCAAGTCCCTGGTGAATAAGATGCCCTGACTCCTACATTGCTGCCCATTGCCTGGACAATCAGACTGCAGTAACCCAAGCATTGCTGTCCAGTCCCTGGGAGATCAGACTGTACTGGCTCCTTCATTGCTTCCCAGTCCCTGGGAGATCAGACTGTACTGACTCCATCATTGCTGCCCAGTCCCTGGGAGATCAGACTGTACTGACTCCATCATTGCTGCCCAGTCCCTGGGAGATCAGACTGCACTGAACCCTTCATTGCTGCCCAGTACCTGGGAGATCAGACAGCACTGAATCCTTCATTGCTGCCCACTCCTTGGAGTATCAGACTATACTGGCTTCTGCATTGCTGCCCTTTCCCTGGGTCATAAGAGTGCACTCACTCCTGAATTTCTGCCCATTACCTGGGGGATTAAACTATAGTTACCCCTTCATTGCTGACAACTCCCTGGGGATCAGATTGCACTAATCCTTCATTTCTGCCCAGTCCATGGGGGATCAGACTGTACTGACTATATTGCTGCAAATTCCATGGGGATCTGACAGTTCTGACACCTTTATTGCTGCCCAGTCCATGGGGGATCAGGCTGCAGTGATTCCTGCATTGCTTTCCAGTCCCTGGCGGATCTCCCTCCCCTTAATCCTTCACTGCTGCCCAGTCCATGGGGAGTCAGACTACACTGATTCCTTCATTGCTGCCCAGTCCCTGGGGGATCAGACTGCACTGACTCCTTCATTGCTGTCCAGTCCCTGGGCGATCAGACTGTACTGGCTCCTTCATTGCTTCCCAGTCGCTGGGAGATCAGACTGCACTGAATCCTTCATTGCTGCCCAGTCCCTGGGAGATCAGACTGCACTGAATCCTTCATTGCTGCCCAGTCCTTGGGGTATCAGACGGTACTGGCTTCTGCATTGCTGCCCAGTCCCTGGGTCATAAGAGTGCACTCACTCCTGAATTTCTGCCCATTACCTGGGGGATTAAACTATAGTTACTCCTTCATTTTTGACAACTCGCTGGGGATCAGGTTGCACTAATCCTTCATTTCTGCCCAGTCCATGGGGGATCAGACTGTACTGAATATATTGCTGCAAATTCCATGGGGATCTGACAGTACTGACACCTTCATTGCTGCCCAGTCCATGGGGGATCAGGCTGCAGTGATTCCTGCATTGCTTTCCAGTCCCTGGCGGATCTGCCTCCCCTTAATCCTTCATTGCTGCCCAGTCCATGGGGAGTCAGACTACACTGATTCCTTCATTGCTGCCCAGTCCATGGGGGATCAGACTGCACTGACTCCTTCATTGCTGCCCAGTCCATGGGGGATCAAAATGCACTGACTCCTTCATTGCTGCCCAGTTCCTGGGGGATCAGACTGCTCTGACTCCTTCATTACTGCCCAGTCCCTTCGTCATCAGAGTGCACTGACTCCTTCGTTGCTGCCCAGTTCCTGGGGAATCAGACTGCTCTGACTCGTTCATTACTGCTCATCCTTGGGAATCGGATCGTACTGACTCCTTCATTGCTGCCTATTCCCTGGGGGATCAGATTGCACTGAATCCTTCATTGCTGTCTATTCCCTGGGGGATGAGATGCACTGACTCCTACATTGCTGCCCATTCCCTGGGCGATCAGACTGCAGTGACCCAAGCATTGCTGTCCAGTCCCTGGCCGATCAGACTGTACTGACACCTTCATTGATTCCCAGTCCCGGAGGGATGAGACTGCGATTAATCTTTCATTACTGCCTAGTCCCTGGGAGATCAGACTGCACTGAATCCTTCAGTGCTGCCCAGTCCCTGGGGGATCAGTCTGTACTGACTTCTGCATTGCTGCCCAGTCCTTGGGGTATCACAGTGCACTAACTCCTGAATTTGTGTCCATTCCCTGGGGGATTAAACAGCAGTTACCCCTTCATTGCTGCCCAGTACCTTGACAATCAGACTGCACTGATTCCTTCATTGCTTTCCAGTCACTGTTGGATTAGAATGCACTGATTTCTTCATTGCTGCCCAGTCCTTGGGGATGAGACTGCACTGACTCCTCAATTCCTGCCCAGTCCCAGGGTGATCAGAATGCACTGAATCCTTCATTAATGCTCAGTCACTGGGGGATGAGACTGCACTGATTCCTTCACTGCTGCCCAGTCCTGGAGCGTAGAAACTGCACTGACGCGTTCATTGCTGTCAAGTCCCAGGGGGATCAGACTGCACTGACTCGATCATTCCAGCCCAGTCCCTGGGGGTTTAGTCTACACTGACTCCTTCATTAATGCTCAGTCTCTGGGGTATCGGACCGCAGTGACTGCTTTATTGCTGCCTATTTCCTGGGGGATCAGACCTCAATGACCCCAGCATTTCTGTCCAGATCCTGAAGTATGAGATGCACTGAATCCTACATTGCTGCCCATTCTCTGGGCGATCAGACTGTACTGACTCCTTCATTGCTTCCCAGTCCCTGTGGGATGAGACTGCAATGAAACCTTCATTGCTTCCCAGTCCCTGGGAGATCAGACTGCACTGAATCCTTTACTGCTGACCAGTCCCTGGGAGATCAGACTGCACTGAATCCTTCATTGCTGTCCAGTCCCTGGGAGATCAGACAGCACTGAATCCTTCATTGCTGCCCACTCCTTGGGGTATCAGACTGTACTGGCTTCTGCATTGCTGCCCAGTCCCTGGGTCATAAGAGTGCACTCACTCCTGAATTTCTGCCCATTACCTGGGGGATTAAACTATAGTTACCCCTTCATTGCTGACAACTCCCTGGGGATCAGATTGCACTAATCCTTCATTTCTGCCCAGTCCATGGGGGATCAGACTGTACTGACTATATTGCTGCAAATTCCATGGGGATCTGACAGTACTGACACCTTCATTGCTGCCCAGTCCATGGGGGATCAGGCTGCAGTGATTCCTGCATTGCTTTCCAGTCCCTGGCGGATCTGCCTCCCCTTAATCCTTCATTGCTGCCCAGTCCATGGGGAGTCAGACTACACTGATTCCTTCATTGCTGCCCAGTCCCTGGGGGATCAGACTGCACTGACTCCTTCATTGCTGTCCAGTCCCTGGGCGATCAGACTGTACTGGCTCCTTCATTGCTTCCCAGTCCCTGGGAGATCAGACTGTACTGACTCCATCATTGCTGCCCAGTCCCTGGGAGATCAGACTGCACTGAATCCTTCATTGCTGCCCAGTCCCTGGGAGATCAGACAGCACTCCGCCCCCCACACACACACCTTAAACCAGCTTATATTTCAGCTCTTTCTTGGACTCGAACTCAAGTTCTGTCGAAGGGTCATGAGGACTCGAAACGTCAACTCTTTTCTTCTCCGCCGATGCTGCCAGACCTGCTGAGTTTTTCCAGGTAATTCTGTTTTTGTTTTGGATTTCCAGCATCCGCAGTTTTTTTGTTTTTAGCACTGAATCCTTCATTGCTGCCCACTCCTTGGGGTATCAGACTGTACTGGCTTCTGCATTGCTGCCCAGTCCCTGGGTCATAAGAGTGCACTCACTCCTGAATTTCTGCCCATTACCTGGGGGATTAAACTATAGTTACCCCTTATAAAAACAAAAAAACTGCGGATGCTGAAAATCCAAAACAAAAACAGAATTACCTGGAAAAACTCAGCAGGTCTGGCAGCATCGGCGGAGAAGAAAAGAGTTGACGTTTCGAGTCCTCATGACCCTTCGACAGAACTTGCGTTCGAGTCCAAGAAACAGTTGAAATATAAGCTGGTTTAAGGTGTGTGTGTGGGGGGGCGGAGAGATAGAGAGACAAAGAGGTGGAGCGGGGGGGCGGGGGTGTGGTTGTAGGGACAAACAAGCAGTGATAGAAGCAGCTCATCAAAAGATGTCAACGACAATAGTACAATAGAACACATAGGTGTTAAAATTAAAGTTGGTGATATTATCTAAACGAATGTGCTAATTAAGAATGGATGGTAGGGCACTCAAGGTATAGCTCTAGCGGGGTTTTTTTTTATTTATATAATGGAAATAGGTGGGAAAAGGAAAATCTTTATAATTTATTGGGAAAAAAAAAGGGAAGGGGGAAACAGAAAGGGGGTGGGGATGGGGGAGGGAGCTTGACATGTCCTCCTTCTTCCTTAACCGAGGTTTTCCACCCACGGTCGTTGACAGGGCCCTCAATCGTGTCCGGCCCATCTCCCGCGCATCCGCCCTCACGCCTTCTCCTCCCTCCCAGAAACATGATAGGGTCCCCCTTGTCCTCACTTATCACCCCACCAGCCTCCGCATTCAAAGGATCATCCTCCGCCATTTCCGCCAACTCCAGCATGATGCCACCACCAAACACATCTTCCCTTCACCCCCCTTATCGGCATTCCGTAGGGATCGCTCCCTCCGGGACACCCTGGTCCACTCCTCCATCACCCCCTACTCCTCAACCCCCTCCTATGGCACCACCCCATGCCCACGCAAAAGATGCAACACCTGCCCCTTCACTTCCTCTCTCCTCACCGTCCAAGGACCCAAACACTCCTTTCAAGTGAAGCAGCATTTCACTTGCATTTCCCCCAACTTAGTCTACTGCATTCGTTGCTCCCAATGTGGTCTCCTCTACATTGGAGAGACCAAACGTAAACTGGGCGACCGCTTTGCAGAACACCTGCGGTCTGTCCGCAAGAATGACCCAAACCTCCCTGTCACTTGCCATTTCAACACTCCACCCTGCTCTCTTGCCCACATGTCTGTCCTTGGCTTGCTGCATTGTTCCAGTGAAGCCCAACGCAAACTGGAGGAACAACACCTCATCTTCCGACTAGGGACTTTACAGCCTTCCGGACTGAATATTGAATTCAACAACTTTAGGTCGTAAGCTCTCTCCCCCATCCCCACCCCCTTTCTGTTTCCCCCTTCCCTTTTTTTTTCCCAATAAATTATAAAGATTTTCCTTTTCCCACCTATTTCCATTATATAAATAAAAAAAAACCCCACTAGAGCTATACCTTGAGTGCCCTACCATCCATTCTTAATTAGCACATTCGTTTAGATAATATCACCAACTTTAATTTTAACACCTATGTGTTCTATTGTACTATTGTCGTTGACATCTTTTGATGAGCTGCTTCTATCACTGCTTGTTTGTCCCTACAACCACACCCCCGCCCCCCCGCTCCACCTCTTTGTCTCTCTATCTCTCCACCCCCCCACACACACACCTTAAACCAGCTTATATTTCAACTCTTTCTTGGACTCGAACGCAAGTTCTGTCGAAGGGTCATGAGGACGCGAAACGTCAACTCTTTTCTTCTCCGCCGATGCTGCCAGACCTGCTGAGTTTTTCCAGGTAATTCTGTTTTTGTTATACTTACCCCTTCATTGCTGACAGCTCCCTGGGGATCAGATTGCACTAATCCTTCATTTCTGCCCAGTCCATGGGGGATCAGACTGTACTGACTGTATTGCTGCAAATTCCATGGGGATCTGACAGTACTGACACCTTCATTGCTGCCCAGTCCATGGGGGATCAGGCTGCAGTGATTCCTGCATTGCTTTCCAGTCCCTGGGGGATCTGCCTCCCCTTAATCCTTCATTGCTGCCCAGTCCATGGGGAGTCAGACTACACTGATTCCTTCATTGCTGCCCAGTCCCTGGGGGATCAGACTGCACTGACTCCTTCATTGCTGTCCAGTCCCTGGGCGATCAGACTGTACTGGCTCCTTCATTGCTTCCCAGTCCCTGGGAGATCAGACTGAACTGAATCCTTCATTGCTGCACGGTCCCTGGGAGATCAGACTGCACTGAATCCTTCATTGCTGCCCACTCCTTGGGGTATCAGAATGTACTGGCTTCTCCATTGCTGCCCAGTCCATGGGTCATAAGAGTGCACTCACTCCTGAATTTCTGCCCATTACCTGGAGGATTAAACTATAGTTACCCCTTCATTGCTGACAACTCCCTGGGGATCAGATTGCACTAATCCTTCATTTCTGCCCAGTCCATGGGGGATCAGACTGTACTGACTATATTGCTGCAAATTCCATGGGGATCTGACAGTACTGACACCTTCATTGCTGCCCAGTCCATGGGGGATCAGGCTGCAGTGATTCCTGCATTGCTTTCCAGTCCCTGGCGGATCTGCCTCCCCTTAATCCTTCATTGCTGCCCAGTCCATGGGGAGTCAGACTACACTGATTCCTTCATTGCTGTCCAGTCCCTGGGTGATCAGACTGTATTGGCTCCTTCATTGCTTCCCAGTCCCTGGGAGATCAGACTGAACTGAATCCTTCATTGCTGCCCAGTCCCTGGGAGATCAGACTGCACTGAATCCTTCATTGCTGCCCAGTCCTTGGGGTATCAGACTGTACTGGCTTCTGCATTGCTGCCCAGTCCCTGGGTCATAAGAGTGCACTCACTCCTGAATTTCTGCCCATTACCTGGGGGATTAAACTATAGTTACCCCTTCATTGCTGACAACTCCCTGGGGATCAGGTTGCACTAATCCTTCATTTCTGCCCAGTCCATGGGGGATCAGACTGTACTGAATATATTGCTGCAAATTTCATGGGGATCTGACAGTACTGACATCTTCATTGCTGCCCAGTCCATGGGGGATCAGGCTGCAGTGATTCCTGCATTGCTTTCCAGTCCCTGGGGGATCTGCCTCCCCTTAATCCTTCATTGCTGCCCAGTCCATGGGGAGTCAGACTACACTGATTCCTTCACTGCTGCCCAGTCCCTGGGGGATCAGACTGCACTGACTCCTTCATTGCTGCCCAGTCCCTGGGGGATCAAAATGCACTGACTCCTTCATTGCTGCCCAGTTCCTGGGGGATCAGACTGCTCTGACTCCTTCATTACTGCCCAGTCCCTTCATCATCAGAATGCACTGACTCCTTCATTGCTGCCCAGTTCCTGGGGAATCAGACTGCTCTGACTCGTTCATTACTGCTCATCCCTTGGGAATCGGATCGTACTGACTCCTTCATTGCTGCCTATTCCCTGGGGGATCAGATTGCACTGAATCCTTCATTGCTGTCTATTCCCTGGGGGATGAGATGCACCGACTCCTACATTGCTGCCCATTCCCTGGGCGATCAGACTGCAGTGACCCGAGCATTGCTGTCCAGTCCCTGGCCGATCAGACTGTACTGACACCTTCATTGATTCCCAGGCCCGGGGGGATGAGACTGCAATTAATCCTTCATTGCTGCCTAGTCCCTGGGAGATCAGACTGCACTGAATCCTTCAGTGCTGCCCAGTCCCTGGGGGATCAGTCTGTACTGACTTCTGCATTGCTGCCCAGTCCTTGGGGTATCACAGTGCACTAACTCCTGAATTTGTGTCCATTCCCTGGGGGATTAAACAGCAGTTACCCCTTCATTGCTGCCCAGTACCTTGACAATCAGACTGCACTTATTCCTTCATTGCTTTCTAGTCCCTGTGGGATTAGAATGCACTGATTTCTTCATTGCAGCCCAGTCCTTGGGGATGAGACTGCACTGACTCCTCAATTCCTGCCCAGTCCCAGGGTGATCAGACTGCACTGAATCCTTCATTAATGCTAAGTCACTGGGGGATGAGACTGCACTGAATCCTTCACTGCTGCCCAGTCCTGGAGCGTAGAAACTGCACTGACGCGTTCATTGCTGTCCAGACCCCGGGGGATCAGACTGCACTAACTCGTTCATTCCTGCCATGTCCCTGGGGATTTCGACTACACTGACTCCTTCATTAATGCTCAGTCCCTGGGGGATTGGACCGCACTGACTCATTCATTGCTGCCTATTCCCTGGGGGATCAGACTGCAATGACCACAGCATTGCTGCCAAGTCCCTGGGGAATGAAATGCACTGACTCTTACATTGATGCCCATTCCCTGGGCGATCAGACTTCAGTGATTCAAGCATTGATGTTCAGTCCCTGGGCGATCAGACTGTACTAGCTCCTTCATTGCTGCCCAGTCCCTGCGAGATCAGACTGCACTGAATCCTTAATTGCTGCCCAGTCCCTGGGAGATCAGACTGCACTGAATCGTTCATTGCAGCCCATTCCCTGGGAGATTAAACAGCAGTTACCCCTTTATTGCTGCCCAGTACTTTTGCAATCAGACTGCACTGACTCCTTCATTGCTTTCCAGTCCCTGTGGGTACAGAATGCACGGATTCCTTCATTGCTGCCAACTCCCTGGGGATCAGATTGCATGGACTCCTTCACTCCTGCTCAGTCAATTTGGGTTTAGACTGCAGTGACACCTTCATAGTTGCCCAGTCCCTGGGGGATCAGACTGCACTGACCCCTTCATTGCGGCCAAGTCCCTCGGGGATCAGACTGCACTGACTCAATCATTGCTGCCCAGTCCCTGGGGGATCAGACTGCATTGACGCCTTCATTGCTGCGCATTCACTGGGGAATCAGACTGCACTGAATCCTTCATTTCCACCAAGTAACTGGTGGATCAGACTGCACTGACTCCTTCATTGCTGCCCCATCCCTGGGGGATTAGAATGTACTGACACCTTCATTACTGCCCTGTTCCTGCTGCATCAGACTGCACTGACTCCTTCATTGCTGCCTTGTAACTGGTGGATGAGACTGCACTGGCTCCTTTATTGCTGCCCAGTCCTTGGTGATGAGACTACCCTGACTCTTCCATTCCTGCCAGTCCCAGGGTGATCAGACTGCACTGAATCCTTCATTAATGCTCAGTCACTGGGGGATGAGACTGCACTGAATCCTACACTGCTCCCCAATCCCAGGGGGTTCAAACTGCACTGACACCTTCATTGCTGTCAAGTCCCCGGGGGATCAGACTGCACTGACTCGATCATTCCTGCCCAGGCCCTGGGGGTTTAGTCTACACTGACTCCTTCATTAATGCTCAGTCTCTGGGGGATCGGACTGCACTGATTCATTCATTGTTGCCTATTTCCTGGGGCATCAGACCGCACTGACCACAGCATTGCTTCCCAGTCCCTGAGGAATGAGATGCACTGACTACTACATTGCTGCCCATTCCCTGGGCGATCAGACTGTACCGACTCCTTCATTGCTTCCCAGTCCCTGAGGGATGAGACTGCAATGAATCCTTCATTGCTGCCCCGTCCCTGGGAGATCAGACTGCACTGAATTCTTTACTGCTCACCAGTCCCTGGGAGATCAGACTGCACTGAATCCTTCACTGCTGCCCAGTAACTAGGCGTTCAAAATGCACTGAGCCCTTCATTGTTGTCCAGTCCCTGGGGGATCAGACTGCACTGACTCGTTCATTCCTGCCCAGTCCCTGGGGGTTTCAACTACACTGACTCCTTCATTAATGCTCAGTCCCTGGGGGATCGGACCGCACTGACTCATTCATTGCTGCCTATTCCCTGGGGGATCAGACTGCACTGACCCCAGCATTGCTGCCCAGTCCCTGGGGGTTGAAATGCACTGACTCCTATATTGCTGCCCATTCCCTGGGCGATCAGACTTCAGTGATTCAAGCATTGATGTTCAGGCCCTGGGCGATTAGACTGTACTAGCTGCTTCATTGCTGCCCAGTCACTGGGAGATCAGACTGCACTGAATCCTTAATTGCTGCCCAGTCCCTGGGAGATCAGATTGCACTGAATCGTTCATTGCTGCCCATTCCCTGGGGGATTAAACAGCAGTTACCCCTTCATTGCTGCCCAGTACTTTTGCAATCAGACTGCACTGACTCCTTCATTGCTTTCCAGTCCACGTGGGTTTAGAATGCACGGATTCCTTCAATGCTGCCAACTCCTTGGGGATCAGAGTGCATCGACTCCTTCACTCCTGCTCAGTCACTTTGGGTTTAGACTGCAGTGACACCTTCATAGTTGCCCAGTCCCTGGGGGATCAGACTACACTGACCACTTCATTGCGGCCAAGTCCCTCGGGGATCAGACTGCACTGACTCAATCATTGCTGCCCAGTCCCTGGGGGATCAGACTGCATTGACGCCTTCATTGCTGGACATTCCCTGGGGAATCAGACTGCACTGACTCCTTCATTTCAACCAAGTAACTGGGGGATCAGACTGCACTGACTCCTTCATTGTTGTCCCATCCCTGGCAGATTCGAATGTACTGACTCCTTCATTACTGCCCTGTTCCTGCTGCATCAGACTGCACTGACTCCTTCATTGCTGCCTTGTAACTGGTGGATGAGACTGCACTGGCTCCTTCATTGCTGCCCAGTCCTTGGGGATGAGACTGCCCTGACTCCTCCATTCCTGCCAGTCCCAGGGTGATCAGACTGCACTGAATCCTTCATTAATGCTCAGTCACTGGGGGATGAGACTGCACTGAATCCTACACTGCTCCCCAGTGCCAGGGGGTTCAAACTGCACTGACACCTTCACTGCTGTCCAGTCCCCGGGGGATCAGACTGCATTGACTCGTTCATTCCTGCCCAGTCCCTGGGCGTGTAGACTACACTGACTCCTTCATTAATGCTCCATCTCTGGGGGATCGGACTGCACTGACTCATTCATTGTTGCCTATTTCCTGGGGCATCAGACCGCACTGAACCCAGCATTGCTGCCCAGTCCCTGAGGTATGAGATGCACTGACTATTACATTGCTGCCCATTCCCTGGGCAATCAGACTGTACCGACTCCTTCATTGCTTCCCAGTCCCTGTGGGATGAGACTGCAATGAATCTTTCATTGCTGCCCCGTCCCTGGGAGATCAGACTACACTGAATACTTTACTGCTGCCCAGTCCCTGGGAGATCAGACTGCACAGAATCCTTCACTGCTGCCCAGTAACTGGGGGTTCAAACTGCACTGACACCTTCACTGCTGTCCAGTCCCTGGGGGATCAGACTGCACTGATTCGTTCATTCCTGCCCAGTCCCTGGGCGTGTAGACCACAGTGACTCCTTCATTAATGCTCCATCTCTGGGGGATCAGACTGCACTGACTCATTCATTGTTGCCTATTTCCTGGGGCATCAGACCGCACTGACCCCAGCATTGCTCCCCAGTCCCTGGGGAATGAGATGCACTGACTCCTACATTGCTGCCCATTCACTGGACAATCAGGCTGCAGTAATCCAAGCATTGCTGTCCAGTCCCTGGGCAATCAGACTGTACTGGCTCCTTCATTGCTTCCCAGTCGCTGGGAGATCAGACTGCACTGAATCCTTCATTGCTGCCCGGTCCCTGGGAGATCAGACTGCACTGAATCCTTCATTGCTGCCCAGTCCTTGGGGTATCAGACTGTACTGGCTTCTGCATTGCTGCCCAGTCCCTGGGTCATAAGAGTGCACTCACTCCTGAATTTCTGCCCATTACCTGGGGGATTAAACTATAGTTACCCCTTCATTGCTGACAACTCCCTGGGGATCACATTGCACTAATCCTTCCTTTCTGCCCAGTCCATGGGGGATCAGACTGTACTGAATATATTGCTGCAAATTCCATGGGGATCTGACAGTACTGACATCTTCATTGCTGCCCAGTCCATGGGGGATCAGGCTGCAGTGATTCCTGCATTGCTTTCCAGTCCCTGGGGGATCTGCCTCCCCATAATCCTTTATTGCTGCCCAATCCATGGGGAATCAGACTACACTGATTCCTTCATTGCTGCCCAGTCCCTGGGGGATCAGACTGCACTGACTCCTTCATTGCTGCCCAGTCCCTGGGGGATCAAAATGCACTGACTCCTTCATTGCTGCCCAGTTCCTCGGGGATCAGACTGCTCTGAATCCTTCATTACTGCCCAGTCCCTTCGTCATCAGAATGCACTGACTCCTTCATTGCTGCCCAGTTCCGGGGGAATCAGACTGCTCTGACTCGTTCATTACTGCTCATCCCTTGGGGATCGGATCGCACTGACTCCTTCATTGCTGCCTATTCCCTGGGGGATCAGATTGCACTGAATCCTTCATTGCTGTCTATTCCCTGGGGGATGAGATGCACTGACTCCTGTAATGCTGCCCATTCCCTGGGCGATCAGACTGCAGTGACCCAAGCATTGCTGTCCAGTCCCTGGCCGATCAGACTGTACTGACACCTTCATTGATTCCCAGTCCCGGGGGGATGAGACTGCAATGAATCCTTCATTGCTGCCTAGTCCCTGGGAGATCAGACTGCACTGAATCCTTCAGTGCTGCCCAGTCCCTGGGGGATCAGTCTGTACTGACTTCTGCATTGCTGCCCAGTCCCTGGGGTATCACAGTGCACTAACTCCTGAATTTGTGTCCATTCCCTGGGGGATTAAACAGCAGTTACCCCTTCATTGCTGCCCAGGACCTTGGCAATCAGACTGCACTGATTCCTTCATTGCTTTATAGTCCCTGTGGGTTTAGAATGCACAGATTCCTTCATTGCTGCCCAGTCCTTGGGGATGAGACTGCACTGACTCCTCCATTGCTGCCCAGTCCCAGGGTGATCAGACTGCACAGAATCCTTCATTAATGCTAAGTCACTGGGGGATGAGACTGCACTGAATCCTTCACTCCTGCCCAGTCCTGGAACGTTCAAACTGCACTGACGCGTTCATTGCTCTGCATACCCCGGGTGATCAGACTGCACTAACTCGTTCATTCCTGCCCTATCCCTGGGGATTTCGACTACACTGACTCCTTCATTAATGCTCAGTCGCTGGGGGATTGGACCGCACTGACTCATTCATTGCTGCCTATTCCCTGAGGGATCAGACTGCAATGACCCCAGCATTGCTGCCCAGTCCCTGGGGAATGAAATACCACTGACTCATACATTGATGCCCATTCCCTGGGCTATCAGACTTCAGTGATTCAAGCATTGATGTTAAGTCCCTGGGCGATCAGACAGTACTAGCTCCTTCATTGCTTCCCAGTCCCTGGGGGATGAGACTGCAATGAATCCTTCATTGCTGCCCAGTCCCTGGGAGATCAGACTGCATTGAATCCTTCATTGCTGCCCAGTCCCTGGGAGATCAGACTGCACTGAATCGTTCATTGCAGCCCATTCCCTGGGAGATCAAACAGCAGTTACTCCTTTAGTGCTGCCCAGTACTTTTGCAATCAGACTGCACTGACTCCTTCATTGCTTTCCAGTCCCTGTGGGTACAGAATGCACGGATTCCTTCATTGCTGCCAACTCCCTGGGGATCAGATTGCATGGACTCCTTCACTCCTGCTCAGTCAATTTGGGTTTAGACTGCAGTGACTCCTTCATAGTTGCCCAGAGCCTGGGGGATCAGACTGCACTGACACCTTCATTGCGGCCAAGTCCCTCGGGGATCAGACTGCACTGACTCAATCATTGCTGCCCAGTCCCTGGGGGATCAGACTGCATTGACGCCTTCATTGCTGCGCATTCCCTGGGGAATCAGACTGCACTGACTCCTTCATTTCCAAAGAGTAACTGGGGGATCAGACTGCACTGACTCCGTCATTGCTGCCCCATCCCTGGGGGATTAGAATGAACTGACACCTTCATTACTGCCCTGTTCCTGCTGCATCAGACTGCACTGACTCCTTCATTGCTGCCTTGTAACTGGTGGATGAGACTGCACTGGCTCCTTTATTGCTGCCCAGTCCTTGGGGATGAGACTGCCCTGACTCTTCCATTCCTGCCAGTCCCAGGGTGATCAGACTGCACTGAATCCTTCATTAATCCTCAGTCACAGGGGGATGACACTGCACTGAATCCTACACTGCTCACCAATCCCAGGGGGTTCAAACTGCACTGACACCTTCACTGCTGTCCAGTCCCCGGGGGATCAGACTGCACTGACTCGATCATTCCTGCCCAGTCCCTGGGGGTTTAGTCCACACTGACTCCTTCATTAATGCTCAGTCTCTGGGGTATCGGACCGCAGTGACTCCTTTATTGCTGCGTATTTCCTGGGGGATCAGACCTCACTGACCCCAGCATTTCTGCCCAGATCCTGAAGTATGAGATGCACTGACTCCTACATTGCTGCCCATTCTCTGGGCGATCAGACTGTACTGACTCCTTCATTGCTTCCCAGTCACTGTGGGATGAGACTGCAATGAATCCTTCATTGCTTCCCAGTCCCTGGGAGATCAGACAGCACTGAATCCTTTACTGCTGACCAGTCCCTGGGAGATCAGACTGCACTGAATCCTTCAATGCTGCCCAGTAACTGGGGGATCAAACTGCACTGAGCCTTTCATTGTTGTCCAGTCCCTGGGGGATCAGACTGCACTGACTCGTTCATTCCTGCTCAGTCCCTGGGGCTTTAGACTACACTGACTCCTTCATTAATGCTCAGGCCCTGGAGGATCGGACCTCACTGACTCCTTCATTGTTGCCTATTCCCTGCGGGAATCAGAGTGCACTGGCCCAGCATGGTTGCCAAGTCACTGGTGAATAAGATGCACTGACTCCTACTTTGCTGCCCATTGCCTGGACAATCAGACTGCAGTAACCCAAGCATTGCTGTCCAGTCCCTGGGCGATCAGACTGTACTGGCTCCTTCATTGCTTCCCAGTCCCTGGGAGATCAGACTGTACTGACTCCGTCATTGCTGCCCAGTCCCTGGGAGATCAGACTGCACTGAATCCTTCATTGCTGCCCAGTCCCTCGGAGATCAGACAGCACTGAATCCTTCATTGCTGCCCACTCCTTGGGGTATCAGACTGTACTGGCTTCTGCATTGCTGCCCAGTCCCTGGGTCATAAGAGTGCACTCACTCTTGAATTTCTGCCCATTACCTGGGGGATTAAACTATAGTTACCCCTTCATTGCTGACAACTCCCTGGGGATCAGATTGCACTAAATCTTCATTTCTGCCCAGTCCATGGGGGATCAGACTGTACTGAATATATTGCTGCAAATTCCATGGGGATCTGACAGTACTGACACCTTCATTGCTGCCCAGTCCATGGGGGATCAGGCTGCAGTGATTCCTGCATTGCTTTCCAGTCCCTGGCGGATCTGCCTCTCCTTAATCCTTCATTGCTGCCCAGTCCATGGGGAGTCAGACTACACTGATTCCTTCATTGCTGCCCAGTCCATGGGGGATCAGACTGCACTGACTCCTTCTTTGCTGTCCAGTCCCTGGGCGATCAGACTGTACTGGCTCCTTCATTGCTTCCCAGTCCCTGGGAGATCAGACTGCACTGAATCCTTCATTGCTGCCCGGTCCCTGGGAGATCAGACTGCACTGAATCCTTCATTGCTGCCCAGTCCTTGGGGTATCAGACTGTACTGGCTTCTGCATTGCTGCCCAGTCCCTGGGTCATAAGAGTGCACTCACTCCTGAATTTCTGCCCATTACCTGGGGTATTAAACTATAGTTACCCCTTCATTGCTGACAACTCCCTGGGGATCAGATTGCACTAATCCATCATTTCTGCCCAGTCCATGGGGGATCAGACTGTACTGACTATATTGCTGCAAATTCCATGGGGATCTGACAGTACTGACACCTTCATTGCTGCCCAGTCCATGGGGGATCAGGCTGCAGTGATTCCTGCATTGCTTTCCAGTCCCTGGGGGATCTGCCTCCCCTTAATCCTTCATTGCTGCCCAGTCCATGGGGAATCAGACTACACTGATTCCTTCATTGCTGCCCAGTCCCTGGGGGATCAGACTGCACTGACTCCTTCATTGCTGCCCAGTCCCTGGGGGATCAAAATGCAAAGACTCCTTCATTGCTGCCCAGTTCCTGGGGGATCAGACTGCTCTGACTCCTTCTTTACTGCCCAGTCCCTTCGTCATCAGAATGCACTGACTCCTTCATTGCTGCCCAGTTCCTGGGGAATCAGACTGCTCTGACTCGTTCATTACTGCTCATCCCTTGGGAATCGGATCGTACTGACTCCTTCATTGCTGCCTATTCCCTGGGGGATCAGATTGCACTGAATCCTTCATTGCTGTCTATTCCCTGGGTGATGAGATGCACTGACTCCTACATTGCTGCCCATTCCCTGGGCGATCAGACTGCAGTGACCCAAGCATTGCTGTCCAGTCCCTGGCCGATCAGACTGTACTGACACCTTCATTGATTCCCAGTCCCGGGGGGATGAGACTGCGATTAATCTTTCATTGCTGCCTAGTCCCTGGGAGATCAGACTGCACTGAATCCTTCAGTGCTGCCCAGTCCCTGGGGGATCAGTCTGTACTGACTTCTGCATTGCTGCCCAGTCCCTGGGGTATCACAGTGCACTAACTCCTGAATTTGTGTCCATTCCCTGGGGGATTAAACAGCAGTTACCCCTTCATTGCTGCCCAGTACCTTGACAATCAGACTGCACTTATTCCTTCATTGCTTTCCAGTCCCTGTGGGATTAGAATGCACTGATTTCTTCATTGCTGCCCAGTCCTTGGGGATGAGACTGCACTGACTCCTCAATTCCTGCCCAGTCCTAGGGTGATCAGACTGCACTGAATCCTTCATTAATGCTAAGTCACTGGGGGATGAGACTGCACTGAATCCTTCACAGATGCCCAGTCCTGGAGCGTAGAAACTGCACTGACGCGTTCATTGCTTTCCAGACCCTGGGGGATTAGACTGCACTAACTCGTTCATTCTTGTCCAGTCCCTGGGGGTTTAGACTACACTGAAGCCTTCATTAATGCTCAGTCCCTGGGGGATTGGGCCTCACTGACTCCTTCTTTGCTGCCCAGTTCCTGGGGAATGAGATGCACTCACTCCTACATTGCTGCCCATTCCCTGGGCGATCAGACTGCAGTGATCCAAGCATTGATGTCCAGTCCCTGGGCGATCAGACTGTACTGGCTCCTTCATTGCTTCTCAGTCCCTGGGGGATGAGACTGCAATGAATCCTTCATTGCTGCCCAGTCCCTGGGAGATCAGACTGCACTGAATCCTTCATTGCTGCCCAGTCCCTGGGAGATCAGACTGCACTGAATCGTTCATTGCTGCCCATTCCCTGGGAGATTAAACAGCAGTTACCCCTTTATTGCTGCCCAGTACTTTTGCAATCAGACTACACTGACTCCTTCATTGCTTTCCAGTCCCTGTGGGTACAGATTGCACGGATTCCTTCATTGCTGCCAACTCCCTGGGGATCAGATTGCATGGACTCCTTCACTCCTGCTCAGTCAATTTGGGTTTAGACTGCAGTGATTCCTTCATAGTTGCCCAGTCCCTGGGGGATCAGACTGCACTGACACCTTCATTGCGGCCAAGTCCCTCGGGGATCAGACTGCACTGACTCAATCATTGCTGCCCAGTCCCTGGGGGATCAGACTGCATTGACGCCTTCATTGCTGCGCATTCCCTGGGGAATCAGACTGCACTGACTCCTTCATTTCCAACAAGTAACTGGGGGATCAGACTGCACTGACTCCTTCATTGCTGCCCCATCCCTGGGGGATTAGAATGCACTGACACCTTCATTACTGCCCTGTTCCTGCTGCATCTGACTGCACTGACTCCTTCATTGCTGCCTTGTAACTGGTGGATGAGACTGCACTGGCTCCTTTATTGCTGACCAGTCCTTGGGGATGAGACTGCCCTGACTCTTCCATTCCTGCCAGTCCCAGGGTGATCAGACTGCACTGAATCCTTCATTAATGCTCAGTCACTGGGGGATGAGACTGCACTGCTCCCCAATCCCAGGGGGTTCAAACTGCACTGACACCTTCACTGCTGTCAAGTCCCCGGGGGATCAGACTGCACTGACTCGATCATTCCTGCCCAGTCCCTGGGGGTTTAGTCTACACTGACTCCTTCATTAATTCAGACTGCATTGACGCCTTCATTGCTGCGCATTCCCTGGGGAATCAGACTGCACTGACTCCTTCATTTCCAACAAGTAACTGGGAGATCAGACTGTACTGACTCCTTCATTGCGTTCCAGTCCTGGGGGGATGAGAGTGCAATGAATTCTTCATCGCTGCCCAGTCCCTGGGAGATCAGACTGCACTGAATACTTCATTGCTGCCCAGTCCCTGGGGGATCAGTCTGTCCTGACTTCTGCATTGCTGCCCAGACCCTGGGGCATCAGAGTGCACTAACTCCTGAATTTGTGACCATTCCCAGGTGGATTAAACAGCAGTTACCCCTTCATTGCTGCCCAGTACCTGGGCGATGAGAATGCACTGACTCATTCATTCCTTCCCAGTCCCAGGGTGATCAGACTGCACTGAATCCTTCATTAGTGCTTAGTCACTGAGGGATGAGACTGCACTGAATCCTTCATTGCTGCCCAGTCCTTGGGGATGAGACTGCACTGACTCCTTCATTGCTTTCCAGACCCTGGGGGATTAGACTGCACTAACTCGTTCATTCTTGTCCAGTCCCTGGGGGTTTAGACTACACTGAAGCCTTCATTAATGCTCAGTCCCTGGGGGATTGGGCCTCACTGACTCCTTCTTTGCTGCCCAGTTCCTGGGGAATGAGATGCACTCACTCCGACATTGCTGCCCATTCCCTGGGCGATCAGACTGCAGTGATCCAAGCATTGATGTCCAGTCCCTGGGCGATCAGACTGTACTGGCTCCTTCATTGCTTCTCAGTCCCTGGGGGATGAGACTGCAATGAATCCTTCATTGCTGCCCAGTCACTGGGAGATCAGACTGCACTGAATCCTTCATTGCTGCCCAGTCCCTGGGAGATCAGACTGCACTGAATCGTTCATTGCTGCCCATTCCCTGGGAGATTAAACAGCAGTTACCCCTTTATTGCTGCCCAGTACTTTTGCAATCAGACTGCACTGACTCCTTCATTGCTTTCCAGTCCCTGTGGGTACAGAATGCACGGATTCCTTCATTGCTGCCAACTCCCTGGGGATCAGATTGCATGGACTCCTTCACTCCTGCTCAGTCAATTTGGGTTTAGACTGCAGTGACTCCTTCATAGTTGCCCAGACCCTGGGGGATCAGACTGCACTGACTCAATCATTGCTGCCCAGTCCCTGGGGGATGAAACAGCAGTTACCCCTTCATTGCTGCCCAGTACCTGGGCGATGAGACTGCACTGACTCATTCATTCCTTCCCAGTCCCAGGGTGATCAGACTGCACTGAATCCTTCATTAGTGCTAAGTCACTGAGGGATGAGACTGCACTGAATCCTTCATTGCTGCCCAATCCTTGGGGTTGAGACTGCACTGACTCCTTCATTGCTTTCCAGACCCTGGGGGATTAGACTGCACTAACTTGTTCATTCTTGTCCAGTCCGTGGGGGTTTAGACTACACTGAATCCTTCATTAATGCTCAGTCGCTGGGGGATTGGACCTCACTGAATCCTTCTTTGCTGCCCATTCCCTGGGCGATCAGACTGCAGTTATCCAAGCATTGATGTCCAGTCCCTCGGCGATCAGACTGTACTGGCTCCTTCATTGCTGCCCATTCCCTGGTGGATTAAACAGCAGTTACACCTTCATTGCTGCCCAGTTTTTGGGCAATCGGACTGCACTGACTCCTTCATTCCTGCCCAGTCCCTGTGGGTTTAGAATGCACTGATTCCTTCATTGCTGCCAACTCCCTTGGGATCAGATTGCATGGACTCCTTCACTCCTGCTCAGTACCTTTGGGTTTAGACTGCAGTGACACCTTCATAGTTCCCCAGTCCCTAGTTGACCAATCCCTGCGGAATCAGTCTGCACTGACCTCTTCATGGTGGCCAAGTCCCTGGGGGATCAGAGTGCACTGACTCATTCATTGATGCCCAAAATCTGGGGGCTCAGACTGCACTGACCCATTTATTCCAGTCATACCCTGTGGGATCAGACTGCACTGACTCCTTCATTTCCACCAAGTAACTGGGGGATCAGACTGCACTGACTCCTTCATTGCTGCCCCGTCCCTGGGGGAGTAGAATGCAATGATGCCTTCATTACAGCCCCGTTCCTGCAGGATCAGACTGCACTGACCCTTCATTTTGCCTTGTAACTGGTGGATGAGACTGCACTTAATCCTTCACTGCTGCCTAGTCCTTGGGGATGAGACTGCATTGACTCCTCCATTCCTGCCCAGTTCCAGGGTGATCAGACTGCACTGAATCCTTCATTAATGCTCAGTCACTGGGGGATGAGACTGCACTGAATCCTTTACTGCTGCCCAGTCCCAGGGGGTTCAAACTGCACTGACACCTTCACTGCTGTCCAGTCCCTGGGGGATCAGACTGCACTGAATCCTTCATTTCTGCCCAGTCCCTAGGGGTTTAGACTACACTGACTCCTTCATTAATGCTCAGTCCCTGGGGGAGTGGACCGTACTGACTCCTTCATTTCTGCCTATTTCCTGGGGGATCAGATCGCTCTGACACCAGCATTGCTGCCCAGTCCCTGAGGTATGAGTTGCACTGACTCCTACATTGCTGCCCATTCCCTGTGCGATCAGACTGTACTGACTCCTTCATTGCTGCCTAGTCCTTAGGGGATCAGACTGTACTGACTTCTGCATTGCTGCCCAGTCCCTGGGGCATCAGAGTGCACTGAATCCTGAATTTGTGCCCATTCCCTGGGGGAATAAACAGCAGTTACCCCTTCATTGCTGCCCAGAAACTGGGTGATCAGACTGCACTGACCCCTTCATTGCTATCCAGTCCCTGTGGGTTTAGAATGCACTAATTCCTTCATTGATGCCAACTCCCTGGGGATCAGATTGCACTGAATCCTGCATTGCTGCCCAGTCAATGGGAGATCAGACTGCACTGACTCCTGCATTGATGTTTTGTACTTGGGGGATCAGACTGCACTGACTCCTTCATTGATGTTCAATCCCTGGGGGATCAGACTGCACTGAAGCCTACATTGCTGCCCAGTTCCTGGGGGCTCAGACTGCACTGACATTTTCATTGCTGCCCATCTGACTGCGCTGACCCCTTCATTGCTGCCCATTGCCTGGGGAATCAGACTGCACTGACACCTTCATTAATGCTCAGTCACTTGGGAATCAGACTGCACTGACTCCTTCCTGGCTGCTCATTTACTGGGGCATTTTCCTCCACTTAATCCTTCATTGCTTCCCAGTCTCTGGGGGATCAGACTGCACTGAATCCTTCATTGCATCCCCATTCCCGGGGGAACAGACTGCACTGACGTCTCCATTCCTGCCCAGTCCCTGGGGAATCAAACTGCACTGAATCCTTCATTGCTGCCGAGTCCCTGGTGGATGTGACTGCACTGAATATGTTGCTGCGAATTCCCTGGGAGAACTGATAGACTCTACTGAAGCCTCCTCTCCTACAGAATCCCTGGGGGCTTAGACTGCACTGACTCCTCCATTAATGCTCAGTCACTGGGAAATCAGACTGCACTGACTCCTTCATTGCTGCTCAGTTACTGGGGGATCTTCCTCCACTTAATCCTTCATTGCTTCCCAATCCCGGAGGAATCAGTCTGCACTGACTGATTTCTGCTGCCGAGTCCATGGGGTGTCAAACTGTACTGAATCTATTGCTGTGAGTTCCATGGGATCTGACAGTACTGACTACTTCAATGTTGCCCAGTCCCTGGGGGATCAGACTGCACTGACTCCTTCATTACTGCCTAGTCCCTCGTGGATGAGACTGCATTGGCTCCTTCATTTCTGCCCAGTCCTTGGGGATGAGACTGCACTGACTCTTCCATTCCCGCCCAGTCCCAGGGTGATCAGACTGCACTGAATCCTTCATTAATGCTAAGTCACTGGGGGATGAGACTGCACTGAATCCTTCACTACTGCCTTTCCCAGGGGGTTCAAACTGCACTGAGCCCTTCATTGTTGTCCAGTCCCTGGTGGATCAGACTGCACTGACTCGTTCATTCCTGCCCAGTCCCTGGGGCTTTAGACTACATTGACTCCTTCATTAATGCTCAGTCCCTGGGGGATCGGACCTCACTGACTCCTTCATTGTTGCCTATTCCCTGGGCGATCAGACTGCACTGACCCCAGCGTTGCTGCCATGTCCCTGAGGAATGAGATGCACTGAACACTACATTGCTGCCCATTCCTTGGACAATCAGACTGCAGTAACCCAAGCATTGCTGTCCAGTCCCTGGGCGATCAGACTGTACTGACTCCTTCATTGCTTTCCAGTCCCGGGGGGATGAGATTGCAATGAATCCTTCATTGCTGCCCAGTCCCTGGGAGATCAGACTGCAATGAATCCTTCATTGCTGCCCAGTCCCTGGGGGATCAGACTGCACTGAATCTTTCATTGCTGCCCAGTCCCTGGGAGATCAGTCTGCACTGACTGCTGCATTGCTGCCCAGACCCTGGGGCATCAGAGTGCACTTACTCCTGAATTTTGACCATTCCCTGGGGGATTAAACAGCAGTTACCCCTTCATTGCTGCCCAGTACTTGGGCGATCAGACTGCACTGACTGCTTCATTTCTTTCCAGTCCCTTTGTGTTTAGAATGCACTGATTCCTTCACTGCTGCCCAGTCCTTGGGAATGAGCCTGCACTGACTCCTTCATTCCTGCCCAGTCCCAGGGTGATAAGACCGCACTGAAGCTTTCATTAGTGCTAAGTCACTGGGGGATGAGACTACAATGAATCCTTCACTGCTGCCCAGTTCCAGGATGTTCAAACTGCACAGACCACTTCATTGATTTCCAGACCCTGGGGGATTTGACTGCACTAACTCGTTCATTCCTGCCCAGTCCCTGGGAGTTTAGACTACACTGACTCCTTCATTAATGCTCAGTCCCTGGGGGATCGGACCGCACTGACTCCTTCATTGCTGCCGAGTCCCTGGGGGATCAGACTGCACTGACCCAAGCATTGCTGCCCAGCCCCTGGGGGATGAGATGCACTGACTCCTACATTGCTGCCCATTCCCTGGGCGATCAGACTGCAGTGATCCAAGCATTGCTGTCCAGTCTCTGGGCGATCAGACTCTCCTGGCTCCTTCATTGCTTCCCTGTCCCTGGGGGATGAGACTGCAATGAATACTTCATTGCTGCCCAGACCCTGGGAGATCAGACTGCACTGAATCCTTCATTGCTGCCCAGTACCTGGGAGATCAGACTGCACTGAATCGTTCATTGCTGCCCATTCCCTGGGGGATTAAACAGCAGTTACACCTTCATTGCTGCCCAGTACTTGGGCAATCAGACTGCACTCACTCCTTCATTGCTTTCCAGTCCCTGTGGGTTTAGAATGCACTGATTCCTTCATTGCTGCCAACTCCCTGGGGATCAGACTGCATGGACTCCTTCACTCCTGCTCAGTACCTTTGGGTTTAGACTGCAGTGACTACTTCAGAGTTGCCCAGTCCCTGGGGGATCAGACTGCACTAACCTCTTCATGGCGGCCAAGTCCCTCGGGGATCAGACTGCACTGACATTTTCATTGCTGCCCATCTGACTGCACTGACCCCTTCATTACTGCCCACTGCCTGGGGAATCAGACTGCACTGACACCTTCATTAATGCTCAGTCACTCGGGAAACAGACTGCACTGACGTCTCCATTCCTGCCCAGTCCCTGGGGAATCAGACTGCACTGAATCCTTCATTGCTGCCGAGTCCCTGGTGGATGTGACTGCATTGAATATGTTGCTGCGAATTCCCTGGGGGAACTGATAGAATCTACTGAAGCCTCCTTTCCTGCAGAATCCCTGGGGGCTTAGACTGCACTGACTCCTCCATTAATGCTCAGTCACTTGGAAATCAGACTGCACTGACTCCTTCATTGCTGCTCAGTTACTGGGGGATCTTCATCCACTTAATCCTTCATTGCTTCCCAATCCCGGAGGAATCAGTCTGCAAAGACTAATTTCTGCTGCCGAGTCCATGGGGTATCAGACTGTACTGAATCTATTGCTTTGAGTTCCATGGGATCTTACAGTACTGACTACTTCATTGCTGCCCAGTCCTTGAGGGATCAGACTGCACTGACTCCTTCATTGCTGCCTAGTACCTCGTGGATGAGACTGCACTGGCTCATTCATTGCTGCCCAGTCCTTGGGGATGAGACTGAACTGACTCCTCCATTCCTGCCCAGTCCCAGGGTGATCAGACGGCACTGAATCCTTTATTAATGCTCAGGCACTGGGGGATGAGACTGCACTGAATCCTTCACTGCTGCCTTTCCCAGGGGGTTCAAACTGCACTGAGCCGTTCATTTCTGTCCAGTCCCTAGGGGATCAGACTGCACTGACTCGTTCATTCCTGCCCAGTCCCTGGGGGTTTAGACTACACTGACTCCTTCATTAATGCTCAGTCCCTGGGGGATAGGACCTCACTGACTCCTTCATTGTCGCCAATTCCCTGGGGGATCAGACTGCACTGACCCCAACATGGCTGCCATGTCCCTGGGGAATGAGATGCACTGACTCCTACATTGCTGCCCATTCCCTGGACAATCAGACTGCAGTAACCCAAGCATTGCTGTCCAGTCCCTGGGCGATCAGACTGTACTGGCTCCTTCATTGCTTCCCAGTCCCTGGGAGATCAGACTGTACTGACTCCTTCATTGATTTCCAGTCCCGGGTGGATGAGAGTGCAATGAATGCTTCATTGATGCCCAGTCCCTGGGAGATCAGACTGCACTGAATCCTTCATTGCTGCCCAGTCCCTGGGGGATCAGAATGCACTGAATCCTTCATTGCTGCCCAGTCCCTGAGGGATCAGAATGCACTGAATCCTTCATTGCTGCCCAGTCCCTGGGGGATCAGTCTGCACTGACTGCTGCATTGCTGCCCAGACCCTGGGGCATCAGAGTGCACTTACTCCTGAATTTTTTACCATTCCCTGGGGGAATAAACAGCAGTTACCCCTTCATTGCTGCCCAGTACTTGGGCGAGCAGACTGCACTGACTCCTTCATTGCATTCCAGTCCCTTTGGGTTTAGAATGCACTGATTCCTTCAATGCTGCCAAGTCCTTGGGGATGAGACTGCAATGACTCCTTCATTCCTGCCCAGTCCCAGGGTGATAAGACTGCACTGAATCTTTCATTAGTGCTAAGTCACTGGGGGATGAGACTGCAATGAATCCTTCACTGCTGCCCAGTTGCAGGGGGTTCAAACTGCACTGACCACTTCATTGCTTTCCAGACCCTGGCGGATTTGACTGCACTAACTCGTTCATTCCTGCCCAGTCCCTGGGGGTTTAGACTACACTGACTCCATCATTAATGCTCAGTCCCTGGGGGATCGGTCCGCACTGACTCCTTCATTGCTGCCCAGTCCCTGGGGGATCAGACTGCAGTGATCCAAGCATTGCTGTCCAGTCCCTGGGCGATCAGACTGTACTGGCTACTTCATTGCTTCCCAGTCCCTGGGGGATGAGACTGCAATGAATCCTTCATTGCTGCCCAGTCCCTGGGAGATCAGACTGCATTGAATCCTTCATTGCTGACCAGTCCCTGGGAGATCAGATTGCACTGAATCCTTCATTGCTACCCATTCCCTGGGGGATTAAACAGCAGTTACACCTTCATTGCTGCCCAGTACTTGGGCAATCAGACTGCACTGACTCCTTCATTGCTTTCCAGTTCCTGTGGGTTTAGAATGCACTGATTCCTTCATTGCTGCCAACTCCTTGGGGATCAGACTGCACGGACTCCTCCATTGCTGCCTAGTCCCTTGTGGATGAGACTGCAAAGGCTCATTCATTGCTGCTCAGTCCTTGGGGATGAGACTGCACTGAATCCTCCATTCCTGCCCAGTCCCAGGGGTTTCAAACTGCACTGAGCCCTTCATTGTTGTCCAGTCCCTGGGGGATCAGACTGCACTGACTCATTCATTCCTGCCCAGTCCCTGGGGCTTTAGACTACACTGACTCCTTCATTAATGCTCAGTCCCTGGGGGATCGGACCTCACTGACTCCTTCATTGTCGCCAATTCCCTGGGGGAATCAGACTGCACTGAACCCAGCATGGCTGCCAAGTGCCTGGGGAATGAGATGCACTGACTCTTACATTGCTGCCCATTCCCTGGACAATCAGACTGCAGTAACCCAAGCATTGCTGTCCAGTCCCTGGGCGATCAGTCTGTACTGTCTCCTTCATTGCTTCCCAGTCCCTAGGAGATCAGACTGTACTGACTCCTTCATTGCTTTCCAGTCCCGGGGGGATGAGAGTGCAATGAGTCCTTCATTGCTGCCCAGTCCCTGGGAGATCAGACTGCACTGAATCCTTCATTGCTTCCCAGTCCCTGGGGGATCAGTCTGTGCTGACTTCTGCATTGCTGCCCAGACCCTGGGGCATCAGAGTGCACTGACTCCTGAATTTGTGACCATTCCCTGGGGGATTAAACTATAGTTACCACTTCATTGCTGCCCAGTACCTGGGCGATGAGACTGCACTGATTCCTTCATTGATATCTAGTCCCTTTGGGTTTAGAATGCACTGATTCCTTCACTGCTGCCCCGTCCTAGGGGATGAGACTGCACTGTCTCCTCCATTCCTGTCCTGTCCCAGGGAGATCAGACTGCACTGAATCCTTCATTAGTGCTAAGTCACTGGGGGATGAGACTACACTGAATCCTTCACTGCTGCCCAGTCCCAGGGGGTTCAAACTGCAATAACCACTTCATTGCTTTCCAGACCCTGGGGGATTAGACTGCACTAACTCGTTCATTCCTGCCCAGTCCCTGGGGGTTTAGACTACACTGACTCCTTCATTAATGCTCAGTCCCTGGGGGATCGGACCGCACTGACTCATTCATTGCTGCCCAGTCCCTGTGGGATGAGATGCACTGACTCCTACATTGCTGCCCATTCCCTGGGCAATCAGTCTGCAGTGATCCAAGCATTGCTGTCCAGTCCCTGGGCGATCAGACTGTACTGGCTCCTTCATTTCTTACATGTCCCTGGGGGATGAGACTGCAATGAATCCTTCATTGCTGCCGAGTGCCTGGGATATCAGACTGCACTGAATCCTTCATTGCTGCCCAGTCCTTGGGGGATCAGACTGTACTGACTTCTGCATTGCTGCCCAGTCCCTGGGGCAGAAGAGTGCACTCACTCCTGAATTTCTGCCCATTCCCTGGGGGATTAAACAGTAGTTACCCCTTCATTGCTGCCCAGTACCTGGGCGATGAGACTGCACTGACTCCATCATTGCTTTCCAGTCCCTGTGGGATTAGAATGCACTGATTCCTTCGTTGCTGCCCAGTCCACGGGGTTCAGGCTGCACTGATTCCTGCATTGCTTTCCAGTCCCTCGGGGATCTGCCTCCCCTTAATCCTTCATTGCTACCCAGTCCATGGGGGATCAGACTGCACTGACGCCTTCATTGCTGCCCAGTCCCTGGGGGATCAGAATGCACTGACTCCTTCATTGCTGCCCAGTTCCTGGGGAATCAGATTGCTCTGAATCCTTCATTACTGCCCAGTCCCTGGGTCATCAGAATGCACTGACTCCTTCATTGCTGCCCAGTTCCTGGGGAATCAGACTGCTCCGACTCATCGATTACTGCTCATCCCTTGGGGATCGGATCGCACTGAATACTTCATTGCTGCCTATTCCCTGCGGGATCAGATTGCACTGAATTCTTCTTTGCTGCCTATTCCCTGGGGGATGAGATGCACTGACTCCGTTATTGCTGCCCATTCCCTGGGCGATCAGATTGCAGTGACACAAGCATTGCTGTCAGTCCTTAGCCGACTGTACTGACACCTTCATTGCTTCTCAGTACCTGTGGGATGAGACTGCAATGAATCCTTCATTGCTGCCCAGTCCCTGGGAGATCAGACTGCACTGAATCCTTCATTGCTGCCCAGTCCCTGGGGAATCAGTCTGTACTGACTTCTGCATTGCTACCCAGTCCCTGGGGTATCACAGTGCACTAACTCCTGAATTTGTGACCATTCCCTGGGGGATTAAACAGCAGTTACCCCTTCATTGCTGCCCAGTACCTGGGCGATCAGACTGCACTGACTCCTTCATTGCTTTTCAGTCCCTGTGGGTTTAGAATGCACTGATTCCTTCATTGCTGCCTAGTCATTGGGGATGAGACTGCACTGACTCCTCCATTCCTGCCCAGTCCCAGGGTGATCAGACTGCACTGAATCCTTCATTAATGCTAAGTCACTGGGGGATGAGACTGCACTGAATCCTTCACTGCTGCCCAGTCCCGGGGCGTTCAAACTGCACTGACTCCTTCATTGCTGTCCAGACCCCAGGGGATCAGACTGCCCCGACTCATTCATTCCTACCCAGTCCCTGGGGTTTTCGACTACACTGACTCCTTCATTAATGCTCAGTCCCTGGGGGATCGGACCTCACTGACTTCTTCATTGTTGCACACTCCCTGGGGGAATCAGACTGCACTGACCCCAGCATGGCTGCCAAGTCCCTGGGGAATGAGATGCACTGACTCCTACATTGCTGCCCATTCCCTGGGCTATCAGACTGCAGTGATTCAAGCACGGATGTTCAGTCCCTGAGCGATCAGACTGTACTAGCTCCTTCATTGCTTCCCAGTCCGTGGGGAAATGAGACTGCAATGAATCCTTCATTGCTGCCCAGTCACTGGGAGATCAGACTGCACTGAATCCTTCATTGCTGCCCAGTACCTGGGAGATCAGACTGCAATGAATCGTTCATTGCTGCCCATTCCCTGGGGGATTAAACAGCAGTTACCCCTTCATTGCTGCCCAGTACTTGGGCAATCAGACAGCACTGACTCCTTCATTGCTTAGAGTCCCTGTGGGTTTTGAATGCACGGATTCCTTCATTGCTGAGGTATGAGATCAGATTGCATGGACTCCTTCACTCCGGCTCAGTACCTTTGGGTTTAGACTGCAGTGACTCGGGGATCATTTTGCACTGACTCAATCATCGCCTCCCAGTCCGTGGGGGATCAGACTGCATTTATGCCTTCATTGCTGGGCATTCCCTGGGGAATCAGACTGCACTGACTCCTTCATTTCCACCAAGTAACTGGGGGTTCAGACTGCACTGACTCCTTCATTGCTGCCCCATCCCTGGGGGATTAGAATGCACTGACGCCTTCATTACTGCCCTGTTCCTGCTGGATCAGACCGCACTGACTCCGTCATTGCTGCCTTGTAACTGGTAGATGAGATTGCACTGGCTCCTTCATTGCTGCCCAGTCCTTGGGGATGAGACTGCCCTGTCTGCTCCATTACTGCCCAGTCCCAGGGTTATCAGACTGCACTGAATCCTTCAATAATGATCAGTCACTGGGGAATGAGACTGCACTGACACCTTCACTGCTGTCCAGTCCCTGGGGGATCAGACTGCACTGACTCGTTCATTCCTGCCCAGTCTGTGGGGGTGTGGACTACATTGACTCCTTCATTGCTGCCTATTTCCTGGGGCATCAGACTGCACTGACCCCAACATTGCTGCTCATTCCCTGAGGTATGAGATGCACTGACTCCTACATTGCTGCCCATTCCCTGGGCGATCAGACTGTACTGACTCCTTCATTGCTTCCCAGTCCCTGGGTGATGAGACTGCATTGAATCCTTCATTGCTGCCCAGTCCTTGGGAGATCAGACTGCACTGAATCCTTTACTGCTGACCAGTCCCTGGGAGATCAGACTGCACTGAATTCTTCACTGCTGCCCAGTAACTGGGGGTTCAAACTGCACTGACACCTTCACTGTTGTCCAGTCCCTGGGGGATCAGACTGCACTGACCCGTTCATTCCTGCCCAGTCCCTGGGGGTTTAGACTACACTGACTCCTTCATTAATGCTCAGTCTCTGGGGGATCGGACCGCACTGACTCCTTCATTGCTGTCTATTTCCTGGGGGATCAGACCGCTCTGACCCCAGCATGGCTGCCCAGTCCCTGAGGTATGAGATGCACTGTCTCCTACATTGCTGCCCATTCCCTGGGCGATAAGACTGTACTGAATACTTCATTGCTGCCCAGGCCCTGGGAGATCAGACTGCACTGAATCCTTCATTGCTGACCAGTCCCTGGGACATCAGACTGCCCTGAATCCTTCATTGCTGCCCAGTCCCTTTGGGATCAGACTGTACTGACTTCTGCATTTCTGCCCTGTCCCTGGGGCATCAGAGTGCACTGACTCCTGAATTTGTGCCCATTCCCTGGGGGATTAAACAGCAGTTACCCCTTCATTGCTGCCCAGTTCCTGGCCGATCAGAATGCACTGACTACTTCATTGCTTTCCAGTCCCTATGGGATTAGAATGCAATGATTCCTTCATTGCTGCCAACTCCCTGGGGATCAGATTGCACTGAATCCTGCATTGCTGCCCAGTCAATGGGACTTCAGACTGCACTGACTCCTGCATTGCTGCTTTGTACTTGGGGGATCCGACTGCACTGTCTCCTTCATTGATGGTCAATTCCTGGGGGATCAGACTGTACTGAAGCCTCCATTCCTGCCCAGGCCCTGGGTGTTTAGACTGCACGGATTCCTACATTGCTGCCCTGTCCCTGAGGGATCTGACTGCACGGACCCCTTCACTCCTGCTCAGTCCCTGAGTGACTACTTCATAGTTGCCCAGTCCCTGGGGGATCAGACTGCATTGACCCCTTCATTGCTGCCAAGTCCCTGGGGGATCAGACAGCACTGACTCATTCATTGCTGCAAAGTCCCTGGGGGATCAGACTGCACTGACGCCTTCATTGCTGGGCATTAAGTGGGGGATCAGACTGCACTGAATCCTTCATTTCCACCAAGTAACTGGGGGATCAGCCTGCACTGACTCGTTCATTCCTGCCCAGTCCCTGGGGGTTTCGACTACACTGACTCCTTCATTAATGCTCAGTCCCTGGGGGATCGGACCGCACTGACTCATTCATTGTTGCCTATTCCCTGGGGGATTAGACTGCACTGACACCAGCTTTGCTGCCCAGTCCCTGGGGGATGAGATGCATAGACACCTACATTGCTGCCCATTCCCTGGGCGATCAGACTGCAGAGATCCAAGCATTGATGTTCAGTCCCTGGGTGTTTAGACTATACTAACTCCTTCATTGCTTCCCAGTCCCTGGGGGATGAAACTGCAATGAATCCTTCATAGTTGCCCAGTCCCTGGGGGATCAGACTGCACTGACCCCTTCATTGCTGCCAATTCCCTGGGGGATGAGGCAGCACTGACTCATTCATTGCTGCCCAGTGCCTGGGGGATCAGACTGCATGACCCCTTCATTGCTGGGCATTCACTGGGGGATCAGACTGCACTGACTCCTTCATTTCCAACAAGTAACTGGGTAATCAGACTGCACTGACTCCTTCATTGCTGCCTAGTCCCTGGGGGATCAGAATGCACTGACTCCATCATTGCTGCCCAGTACTTGGGGATGAGACTGCACTGACTCCTCCATTCCTGCCCAATCCCAGGGTGATCAGACTGCAGTGAATCATTCATTAATGCTCAGTCACTGGGGGATGAGACTGCACTGAATCCTTCATTTCTGCCCAGTCCCTGGGGGTTTAGACTACACTGACTCCTTCATTAATGCTCAGTCCCTGGGGGAGTGAACCGTACTGACTCCTTCATTGCTGCCTATTTCCTGGGGGATCAGATCGCTCTGACACCAGCATTGCTGCCCAGTCCCTGAGGTATGAGTTGCACCGACTCCTACATTGCTGCCCTTTCCCTGTGCGATCAGACTGTACTGACTCCTTCATTGCTGCCTAGTCCTTAGGGGATCAGACTGTACTGACTTCTGCATTGCTGCCCAGTCACTGGGGCATCAGAGTGCTCTGACTCCTGAATTTGTGCCCATTCCCTGGGGGAATAAACAGCAGTTACCCCTTCATTGCTGCCCAGAACCTGTGCGATCAGACTGCATCGACTCCTTCATTGCTTTCCAGTCCCTGTGGGTTTATA